>NC_084501.1:18002613-18303613 GCF_030035675.1 Rhineura floridana | reverse complement strand
TCTCCATGAGTGCAAGGGATGACTGTTGAGCGCTCCAAAAATTCTAGCTACCGCCCTGAGCTAAAAGTATGTTAGTTTTAACAGGCCTGCCTACAAAAGGGGTGGGGGATAACTTAAGGCCAGTGATTTACCTGAGACAGGTGCCAGAAAACAAGGGCTACCCTGGTAAATAGTAACAGCTGCAGCATATGTTTATCTGATATTTGAAAGAAGAAGCCCCTGTGTGGCCAAAATCTCCCCTCCAGACACACCCTCCAGACTCAGAGGAATGGGTGAGAGACTCATCATTTGTTCAGTCTGGCAGCTGCAGAGCTGCACCCCCCCCCGGTGGTCAAGCACACCCACAGCCACCTTGGCATATAAATGGCATCTTTCCTGGGACAAAAGTTTGTCCCAATCACTTCTATCCCCAGATTATGCAATCGCACCTACCCAAGAAATTTTAGAGGTTGATCATCTCAGCATGATTGGGCTCCTTAGATAATAATATATATATGACTTCACTTCCTTCAACATGTGGAAAGCCTCCTGAGTTTGGGGGTCCTCCTGCTGAGTGGGGCACCTTTCTTCTGCCCAAAGTAGTTCCTTGTCAGCACCACTCAGTAGAAGGCACTGACCACAAAACAGCCCCTTCTTTTCAGGGTGCAAAGCAGACACACATACGGATGATGCTCTCCATCAAATTAAGAGGCTGCTAATTGGAAAGGCAGAGCTGGTATAGCACAGTGGGGAGGAGAGCCTGGCTGGGAGTGCAGAGTCTGTGAGTTCAAATCCCTGCTCGTGCCTCCTGGGCGTCAAGGGCCAGCTAAAGATCACTCCACAGTGAGTGGCTCAGGGGTTATGTGCCCTGCCACCTGTGCAGCCGTGGGCAAGCTGCAGAGCCCCAAGGAGCCCAGTTGCCCCCCAGCTGGCAGCTGCAGACAAGGCAGGGGCTGGCTTGTGCAGCTGTGACAAGCTGAGCCAGCTGGGGAGGACTAGCCTCAGAGGGAGGCAATGGGAAACCTCCTCTGAATACCGCTTATCATGAAATCCCTATTCATAGGGTCGCCATAAGTCGGGATCGGCTTGAAGGCAGTCCATTTCCATTTTCCAATTGGATGGAAGGGCCTGTCAATTTCGGCTCTCTCCTTGTCTCATTTCCCCCACTCTGGAATTCATTCTCCACATTTCTGCAGCAATTTGCGATTTGCTTTTGTTTGTTTTAAATCCTCTTGGAAATTCTTCTGCATTTTGCTGCGAATTTCTCCCAGCACACACGTACGTGTATGCAGTTTGGGCACACACATCCTTGCAAGCAATTCCTCCTAACTATAAGGCATTTTTGGTAACTAATTTTCACGAATACACGCATGCTTGTGCATATTTTCCCCAAACACATGCATGTTTCTAAACGTTGCTTAGCTGAGAAACTGCATTGCGCAATTCGGATGAGTGCAAATTTTGAAGGATGGCTGAATTTTGGCTCTCCTATTGTTTCAAGGCGTGCAAATTTGATAGATTTGGCTTTAAATGCAAACTGAATTGAATTTCTCCCCCCATCCCTAGTACCAACAGCTACAGTAATCTAATGCTTGGCACTACATGATCACAGAAATCTGGAAAATAACATCCATGATCAGGAGTTGTTTTCTGTTTGATTAACAAATATGGATAAAAACACTAATATGGAAGAATAATGTTCATTGAGCTTATGTTTTGTTTATTAACTTATGTCCTGCACCCTCCTCTAAAGGAGCCCCGGGTGGCATATGATGGGAAGGCAGGGGGGAGGGTCAATGTAGGCCACTGTCTAGCAAGACAACAGAGATCATAAGAAAGGACAAATGCAAAACCAGAACAAACTATTTTTAAACATATAATACACTAGCAACAATAAAAAAACCACAAACATCCAAACAAACAATGGTCTCTCCTTCCTCACTGCCATACAGTACCTGGATCTGACTTTGAGGAAAGGATTTGGGGATTCACATCTCAAAATCGTCACCCATGATCTGTATTTCCTCTGGATGGAAGAGGACTCAATTATGCCAGCTTTATTAGGCTAGAAACATACTGTTCTGCCAGTTCCATTGCATCTCTACTTCTCTTCTGGAAACGGGGGCACACAAAGCTAATCAAACCCCATCCCTTTTTACTGTAAAACCTGATTAAAAAAAAAAAATTCAGCTTCAAACAGATTTTGCAACTGATCGGCAGATCAACCAGTTTCCCCTCCAGATGTGGCTAATGGAAATGCTTTGGGGTAGGCAACTAGGGTGTTCACAGCCTTAGTGAGGTCTGGTGTCAGGACCTGGCACACTCAGGCAGCTCCAGGGGCCCTCATGCCCTGGCAGGGTCCACTGGGGCTGCCGGCTACCCTTGCCGTCATCACTATCCAGAGCTTGGAAAAGTTACTTTTTTGAACTACAACTCCCATCAGCCCCAGCCAGCATGTGCTGGCTGGGGCTGATGGGAGTTAATTGGGCACCCTCCTGCTATGGCTGCCAGCCATCAGCACGTGGGGCTGTAGGCAGCAGCTGGCAGCCACTCTTCCCCGTGCTCTTGTGGCCTCGTTGCTGCTTTCAGGTGGGAGGGAGCTGAGCCGCAACGCATGGCAAGTGGGGAGAGCACTGCTGTTGAGCTCAGGTCCTGCTTGTGGGCTTCTCTTTGGGGTATCGGATCGAACGCTGTGAGAACAGAATGCTAGGCTAGATGGGCCTTTGGCCTGATCCAGGCCAGCAGGGCTATTCTTATGACCGTGTTGCACTAAGTTGCCCACTCAGACCTTCCCTTGCCTCTCTGTGGCCTCCTCGTCCTGTGCAGGACTGGACACTCGGGCTGCTTGTTTGCTCTGTGGCTTTCCTCTTGGTTTCAATTGTTCCGTAGGCTTTCCTGCCCTTTTAGCTCTCCAGACACTGGCTACCATTTCCTTACATAACTACATCCGCTGCTAGTCCATGGTTACTGCAAATATACTCCCCCCCCCAACATTATAAACTAATTTCGTATTTGGCTGCTATTGCCATGATTTTTTTGGGCTCTGGAGTTTTTTTTCTTTCTCCCCCTCTCATGATGTCCTGGGAGAGACCAAAATGCAGAAGAGAAACCTCAGCTCCTTGCTTGGACTTCGGGAGGGCCGCTCCACTCCCAAAACCCAGCCTCTGGGTTTGATTTAAGCTATAATTGGTATTTCTGTTCCAAATATTCATGTCTGCCATAGCCAAAAAGCGTTACTTCTGCAGAACGTTTCCCCAAATACTATCCCCAGACCTCCCACACTCCCCTTCTTCCTGCACTTCATGCCCCACAACTGCCTGGGCCACAGCAACGTCTGAATGAGCCTGCGTGTCCTGTTGTGGACCTTGTCCCAGGTGCCTGTGCAGATGTTCATTATGCACATTAGTAGAAGTTCCTCCGAGGCAAGCTCCTGAAAGTGGCAATTGTCAGGCTGTTAATCAGAGAAGGACCTTTTTCTCCCTCAGAAAGCAGAACTGAGAAAGAAATGGGCGCCAGAGTGGGTACTCTGCGAACACAGGGGAGTGTTGTGAGCATCCCCCATGAAGCATCTGGTAGGCCACTGTGGAGACTGCTGGACTAGATCTTTATGAAATTTCTCCATCTCTTCTGCACACACAAACTCATACCTCCTATCCATCCATCCATCCATCCACCCACCCACCCACCCTTCCTCTTTAACATAAAAAACAAATATACATATATAAAACTCATACCTTTCTCCTATCTGAAGCACACAAATTATTTTATTTATTTATTTGATTTCTATTCCACCCTTCCTATATCTCGTCCTATCATTAGATATCCCCTCTCTAATGAGATTACTAATTTAGGACTTTTAATTTTGGGAGGAGAGCCTGGCTGGGAGTCCAGAGTCTGTGAGTTCAAATCCCTACTTGTGTCTCCTGGGCATCAAGGGCCAGCTAAAGATCACCCCCACAGTGCGTAGCTCAGAGGTTACATGCCCTGCCGCCTGTGCAGCTGTGGGCAAGCTCATAGTCCCAAGGAGCCCAGTTGCCCCCCAGCTGGCAGCTGCGGACAAGGAAGGGGCTGGCCTGTGCAGCTGTGGCAAGCTGAGCAGGCCCTCGCCAGCTGGGGAGGACTAGCCTCAGAGGGAGGCAATGGTAAACCCCCTCTGAATACCGCTTGCCAAGAAAACCCTATTCATAGGGTAGCCATAAGTCAGGATCGACTTGAAGGCAGTCCATTTCATTTTGATCTAGTCTCGGGTGTCAAAACTCTGCCTCGAAAGGTGTGTCCCAGCCCTCCCACTGGGCAGATCATGAATAAAAATACAGCAGCCCTCTAGATGTTGCTAGACTCCAACTCCCATTACCCCTGACCATTATTCATGCGGGCTACAGCTAATGGAAAATGGAATCCAACAACATCTGGTGGGCCACAGGTTTCAACCCTAGAATATATCGGCTATCCATTGCCTACACAACACGCTCATGCATACACTCAAGTTTTGGAAAGAGGTTTTAAACATAGTACAAGAAATGATGGGATATATGATATCCTCCTTGACTCTCTCCAAATATTTTGGGATGCTTAGAAGGGTTAATAGAACCCCTAAATCTAGAATTGGTAAATGATTTTCTTTTAATTGCCCAAAGCTTTACTGGGTCCTGAAAACTTCTCTAGCCCAAACAACTTTAGAATGATGAGAAAAACTGCGATATTGTTTTGTTAGTAAAACTTGACTTATTTCTTAAGACATCACTTTAAAAAAAAGTTTATTGAAAGGAGGCCATTGTCTGTGAATCACTGGAACAAATTTATACATAAGAGTCAAACTTTCTCTCCGCCCCCCCTTCCTGAAATGCTGTTGGCTCTGTATTAAGTATCCTTCTACATTATGTAGTCAACATGTTTGTTTTATTAAGATTAACGCAGTAGTTTCATTCTGAATCTAATAAATATCAAAATGATTTTTTTTCAGAAATACATGTTTAAATCCTCCACTGGCTGCTCTTGCCAAATCCAAAAGCAGGTCATTTGTTTGGGAGAGATGAGAAGAATTAATTATGCCAGCTTTATTATTAAGAAAGGAGGTGCTGAAGACATTAAAGAAATGGAGTGTTTGCAGGCTGGGAGTCACTGCTAGGCTTCTAAACGGGTTGCAATGACCACTCCCAAGCTCACAGTTTGGCTTCAGGGACTTTCTCAGAAACAACCTGATTACCCCATGGGAGGTCCATCTCAGAAATATTCGAAGCAACGATGTGGAGCTTTTGGCTCCTAGCAAACCTGTGAAGACAACAGAGCATCCCTGGCAAGAGTGAGTCACTTCTACGCCTCTCTATGGAAGGGGCTCTTCCCTCCTCACTGGTTGCCCATCCCTGCTCTAAAGGATCGGGTTAATGACTGAGGGCTCCTCACTGTCTCATGTTTGTTGCTGGACCACAACTCATCCCTGACCACTGGCCACATTGACCAGGGCTGATGGGAGTCGGAGTCCAAAATATCTGGAGGGAATCGGGTTGTGGAAACCCTGTACTAGAAGTCCAAGCAACCTCTGAGGCTCAGAGTGCCTTTCACCAGCTACACTACTTGGATGGGGATAGCCTAGCTTCAGCGATCCATGTCCTACCAGCAACCTCCCATTTGGATTGCTGCAACGCGTTGCGTGTGGCATTGTCCCCTGAAATGGTTCAGAAACTTCAGCGGCTGCAGAATACTGCGGCAAGATTGCGACTTGGGTGTTATGAACATATTACGCCAGCATGCTGTCATCTTCAATGGCTGCCAGTCTGTTTCTAGTGAATTGTTTCACCTTTGAAGCACCTTCAGAGTTTGGAACCTCAGTATGTGAAGAACCATCTCTTCTCCTACACACAATCTTAAGCCCCGAGTTCATCCACACTGAATCCCTTCTCGGAATACCCCCCACACCAACCAAGGTATGTCAGTGGCTATGAAAGAAAGAACCTTTTCAGCAATGGGCCCTCCATAGTGGAATGCCCTTCCCAGAGAGGCCCGCCTGCAGTGTGAGATATAATACTGAGCAGTGCCCTTGAGCATGTGCAGAGTGCCTTCTCTCCAGCTACCACCCTCTGTCCCCTATTGGGATTAGGGGGGCAGAGCTTCCAGTTTACAGATTACATGGATCCAAGTACTCTCAAGCGAGAGAGCAACTGGCACAAGGCCACTTACCTCTTGCCAAAATGAATACCCAAATGTAGGCCACCCATCATGCTAGTGGCTGAATGAGACTCAAAAACGCAAAAGATCCACATCAAAAAAACAGAACACACACACACAAAATCCCCTCTGGCTTCTAGAAATCCACGATACCCATATTTGGCGGGGGGGGGTACGGGACAGGGAGAGGCAATGCCAAGATAAATGGGTCAACCACAAGGTCTCCTAAGTCAAAGACATACAGAAGAGAGACGTTCAGCCCGCGTGGGGCAAAGAAGCCTTGGGCACATTCCAGGCCTTGCTGCGGACACGGAAGCACACCGCTGCGGAACTTGGCAGGCACGGGGGGAGCCGACGTCACCCTGTCTGGATCAACACAGCCCAGCCAGGCGCTTCTGTCTGGCAAATACTGCCAGGAAACCAGCCCCGCTGAGCCAAGCCATTTGTGTAGTGCAAGGCCCCAAAGCCTCCCCAAAGAGAACAAAACGAGGCCGCAGGTAACAAGGTCATGCAAGTCTGGCCGGCTGAAGTTCCGGAACTGGGGAGGGTTTATGTAAGGCGGGCAGGGAAGAGGTTTGCAAGACTGGGCGTGGCGTGGAGAAGCTAGAGAGAGGATTTTTCCTTTCTCCCTTCTTGATACTAAGGCTCGGGGAGAAAGCCAATGAAATGGAGGGGCTGTCAGCTGAGGACCAGGAAGCGGGTGGGAGGGTAAGGAAGCACTTCTTCACACAACAGCTAGTTGTACGGAACTCATTGCCACAAGGTATAGTGCTAGGCAGTGGCATATAAAAAAAAATGAGAGGATCAGACACAGTTATGGAAGACTAGAAGCAGGCCTGTTCCATCAGCTCTGTTGAGAGCGTTCTTTTCTTTCATCTCTCACCTAGGAGAGCAGAGGCCATCAATTGTTTCCACCCCAGCTGAACTGTAAGTGTAAAAACTGGTTGGCAGAGTTTGCCATTTTCCTCCTCCTCCCCACTGCCCTTTTCCCTTTTGTGCCATATTCTTTAAATTGTAAGACGGAAGGGGCACTTAAAACAAAACACTGATCTGCAAGCTGCTCTGGGACCCTTTTCTGCTGAAGAGCAGAGTAAACATGCGTTAAATAAAATTAATGGAGGGCAAGTCTTTCGGTAACTATTAACCAGCAAACAGTTATGCTGCTGTGCAGAGTGCCCGTGCCACAAGTGCCAGCCACTCGGTCATGCTTGTTTCCATCCCTGCTTATCAGTGTTCGGTCCCTAGTGGTCTGTTCCAATTCTCTCCTACCACCCCTATTGTTTCTTAAATTGCTAAGGCTAACTAACTAGAGGCACGCTACCCCTGCACAGCAGCTGCTGCCTGCAAACAACAGACCAGGTGCCAATATGCTCTGCTTATAGGCTCCTAGAGGTGTCAAAATAGACACAAGGAACAGGATTCTGGACTTCGCTGCAATCCAGCAAGCCTTTCAATGGAGGAATCCTTTGCTGCTTGCCAGAGCAACTGGTATTTAGAGGTAAACTACCTCTGCTCATGGAGGTTCTATTTAAGTCATCAGAGAGTCATTGATAAAAGGCTACTATCTTTGCTGAACCCATCTAGACCTGCCTTCCCAAGCCTGGTGCCTCACAATGTTGGCGGTCTCCAACTCTCATCAGCCCCCAACCAAGCCAGCATAGCCAACGGTCAGGGCTCATTGGGAGATGGAGTCCAGTAACACCTGGAGGGAAGGCTCATTCATTTCACTGGCGATTGCTCATGGCCGAGTAAGATTGTCTTCCAAGATAAGGCCTTTAACAGATAGAGGTGTATAGAGGAGGAAGCAGATAAGGGGAAACTCACTTGCAGAGATTCCTCACGCAGCACATAGCTGAACTACGAAACTTGCTCCCCACAGGAGGCAGCGATGGCCACCAACACAGATGGCATTAAAAGAGGATTCGGCAAATGCATGGTGGAGAAGACCATCAATAGCTACTGGCCACAATCGTTATGCTGTGCCTCCAGTTGGAGATGGTATGTTTTTGAGCACCAGTTGCTGGAAACTGAAGGAGAAAAATGAAATTCCCAGCGGAGAAGGACCTATGGTTGTCAAGGCTGAGCACAGAGAAGCAGATCGGCAGAGGACTGATCACAGATTTTATTGGCCTGGTCTGGGCCCCCGCCCCTCTGATTCTGGAATGAACAAGAGGAAAGAGAGAGTCTGAGGGGAGACGGGTGCGCCGGTCTGGCCGGGTACAAAAACAGTCCGTGTGAAGAACGCAGAGCAGGTCTCCGGGCCCTGTGCAGCTCACTCCTCTTCCTCTTCCTCCTCGAGGGCAAGGGTGCGAGGCCCCGCATGCCCGGGTGGCTGCTTCTGGACGGAGACGATGCCGGTGAGAAGGGCGTACCCAACCATCGCCACCAGGCCCACCAGCACCGACAGGACCTGGTTGCATCGCTTGTATGGCTCTTCCTCCGTGTCGCTCCCGTCCCCAGCGGCTGCCCTGGGGACGCTGGGCGGGGGGTCGCCTGGGGAAGAGACCAACACGCCCATTACAGAACATGGCAGGGAGTCTCCTTGCTGGTGAGCGAGAGAATCGCAACGTGGCACTAGTGGGATGAGGGGAGGCAGCTGGGATGGTTCATCAGGCCACCGTAGAGATGTGGGACCTGCGGCCAGCCAGACGTTGCTGCTGTACACCAACTCCCATCAGCCCCGGCCATCAGGGATGGGGCGGATGGGAGATGGAGTCCAACACCGTCAGGAGGGCCACAGGTTCCCCATCTCTGAGCTGTGGGAAGAGGGGGGGGAAATACCTCCTTCCCCTCTCTAGCACATGGTGCCAGGAAAAAATGGCCTCTTGGGAAACGTACGTCCATGGGGGGAAAATATCACATTTCCTATGGGCCCCTGGGACCTTTCTTGCTACAAGCACACTGGAGGGGGGGAGGAAGGGAGAGATCCAGCGACCTCCCAAGTCGGATTGGCTTGGAAATTAAGCAGAGCTAGCCCTGGTCTGTGCGTGAGCCGCATAGGGATATAGCTTTGGGAGGGGGGGGGAAGCCAAGCTAATATGATGTACTCAGCTCAGGGAGTCACCTATCTCTCGATGTCACCGGCCTACAAGCCAGTTATGAATATGCTGCAGTTCTGAAGAAGTAAAGTACAGATTCCCAAGCAGCTCATCTTCCTTTTTTAAAAATTTTCTAGTCCTTCTTGTAGAAGTGTTAATCCTTATCGCTAAGAATGGGAGCGTGTGGGCAATTTCTGCTAAAACCTCGGAAGCTGGTGAGTGGGTGGGTAAAATTCCCCAGTGCCCTTGCAAGGCTTCTTGCCCTTTCTCAGGATTAACAAAACTAAACGTGTGCAAACAATAGTAACCCTATGCATGTGTCCTCAGCAGTCGGTCAGGCTTAATTCAATAGGACTAAACTCCCTGGTAAATATGTGAAGCACTGCAGCCAGAATTATGCAAAGAGGAGAAAGACTGTAGAAATATACAAACGTTGCAGGATTTGGATTGTCTGTTTGGAGAATTTAATTTTACTCCACAATTTAAAAAAATTAACAGAACTCTGCATACAACCTTCACTGGCAGCCACCAAAGAAAGTTTAGTTTCCCTTCTCATTTCAAACAGCAAAAGCAGAGGTTTACAAAATAGGAAAATGTCTAATGCACTTCAGGAACAACCTATTTCAGGGGCATACAAATACAATTTAAGACATTATTTATCTAAACTGTATTACGTGTCCCTGAAGATCTTTACCGAAACACACCAGGCATTTTTACTATTTTATAAAAATTCATCTTCCGTTAAATCCATTAAAATAATATTTTAAAAATAAACCTGTGAACTTTTAGAACATAATCTTTTAGTTGCAAGGCCCAGTAAACAGCGGCAAAAATATTAATAGCCACCATACGGTGTACACTGACAACATCCATTTGAACAAGACCGGTTTTTAAAGAATACACCACGACACAGTGATGTTCAAACTTACAGAATTGGTATGGTTAAGAAATGGAAGCAGAGATGAGAACAGTTTTAAAAAACGTTGGCCTCTCTTTACCAATTACATGAAGCAAAGATTTAATTTGGAATTATTTTGAATCATGGGCAAGGAACCTCAGGCCCAGCAGCCAAATGCAGCCTTCTACACCTAGAAGATGTAGGGGATTGCCCTAGGCCACGCCTCCCCTTCCCTGGCCACACCTCCCTTCCCCAGGCCACACCCCACCCAGATGCTGCTCCACACCCTCCTTGAATGCTTTTGCCCTGTTGGAATGTGTTCCTGAACTCTGATAATGCCTCTTGATTTCCTAGATGAAAGGGTGTGTGTGTCTGAATACGTACCTATAACACCCTCTGAATTTTGTGTGGTTGAAACCTAGCCTACTGTAGAAAGATAAGAGTGTCCCTCCATTGCTCCGCCTACTTCTCCCTCTGGCCCTGCCCACCACTGGAATGTGGCCCCCAGATGGTTGCCCATGAGAGAATGCGGCCCTCACGGCCGAAATAGCTTCCCCAGACCTGATTTAAAGCTCTTTCTCTCTCACTCACTGCTGAAACAACAGAACGTAAAAGATATAGAATGGATTGTGATAAGACAATCGAAATTGCATTTCTAAAACAATGCATATAATAATAGGAATCAGATAAGATAATAAATCAATTTCCTAGTACCATTTTGATGTTTTGCCTATCTTTTGGGGGGCTAGTGTTTGGTGCGGCTCCCTGCTCCCTCCGCCTGTTCCTTTCTTTCTCCAACCTTCAAAGCAACAAAATCCAGGCGCTCACCTTCATCCCAGGGGAAGTAGAGACTTAAGATGGATGTACAATAATTACAGAGGTTCGGCAGGGACTTGAGGTGCTGCTGGAACTTCCCGTTGGGAAGCTTGGCTTTCAAGAGGGGGGCCAAGTGGCTGAAGACAACAGCGTCCAGGGAAGCAGGCCTTGAAAAGAGAAAGTAATACTAAAGAAGAGAGTGCCTCTGAGCATGGGCAAAGTTCATTCCCACACACAGCTGAATCAACACAGGTTGGGATTAAAAATATTAGGGATTCCTGTTTCTAGGGGGCAACAGCAAGTTGTATTTAACACACACACACACACGGCTTACACCGCTGCTCACAAACATCTCCTTGCAAGCTAACTTACGAGTCTCCGAAAAAGAACTTCTGCCTGCCAAGGCGCTGGGACAGGAGCGTGAGACACTCGCGGGCGTCACGGTATAGCTGTTGGGCATGGAGAGAGTAGATTTGTCAGGCTGTGAGCCACGTGATTGCCGCTGCCCCCTGCCACAAGGTGGCCCCTCAACCTCCCAGACACCTTAACAGTGGGAACGGCCAATGGAAGCGACCAACACCGGGGACAGGGTCCAGAGGCAGTGTGGTGTAGTGGTTAGGAGTGTCCTAAGACCATAAGAAGATCCTGGCCGCTGGATCAGGCCAGTGGCCCATCTAGTCCATCATCCTGTGCTCACAGCGGCCAATCAGATGCCCCATGGGAAGCGCGAATCGGGGCTAGGGATGGGTGTGGCCTGAAGGGGAGGGGTGTGGCCTTGGAATTGCTTAAAGGGCCAGGCAGAGAGGGCTGGAGAGTCACATTTGTTCCCCAGGCCTGAGATCCCCCCCTCTCCTGTCAGAGCCGGCCGGGGCTGCTGCACTCGCCTCCTTCTCCAGCTCCTCCTCGTTGTCCAGACAGCTTTCCCCACAGACCGTCTGCAGGCGCTCCAACTGGCGCTTCTGCATGCGGCCCGGCAGGAAGAAGTTCAGCGGGAAGGGGATGGTCTCGGCGTACCACTTCCGCGTGTGCTCCACATAGTTCTTGGCATCCACCCAGAACGTGTGGATCTGTCAGGAGAAAAGAAGCCCAAAGTGACGGCAGCCTTCTGCCCGGCCTAATGGTGTGACCTTTACCCAGGCGGATGGGCGCGCCCCACACTTAAGTTGCGTGCTTGACGCCAAGGCTTGGGGCAACAGCCTGTGATGCCTCCTTGTTTTCCAATTTGCTTTTGAAGGAAATTTCTAGTCCTCATAGTTGAAAAGGTAGTTTTGGAAGCATTTGGGTGACACCGAGCAAGATCTCCGAACCCAGCAGGGAGGTTGAGTGGCCAGGAAGGCAAGATTGCGGTGCTCTCCCTAGCAAGTGCTACCATAGATAGAATTCACTAACAGGCAAAAAAACCTTGAGGGTTAGGAACATACCTACAGCTGCAGGTATTTTTATCAAACTTTTAAAAGCAGGGCAATTGGGTGGCTATAGTAAAAGCACCTGATCTGCTCTCTGACATATTATACCGGCCTACAAATCTATAAAAATGCAGACACAAGTTGGGTTGGTCTTTCACAGTCCAATCCACTTCCTGTGTAACATGGAAGAGTTTGGTAACATGAGCCTCTGAGGATATGGTGAGCGGCGGCAACACCACTGCAGTTAGGACTGGAGAACTGCATGTTTTGTGGCGTTCTTACTTTCCTTCTTCCCGGTGTTACTATTTTAAAAAACAACAACAGAGGAACTAACCTAGAAAATTATATTTCACTCATCATTCATCATAGCCTTGTGTGTTTCAAACTGGAGATTACATTCTATTTCCATTCTGAGTGCATTAACAGCACATCTGAAACTGCAGCTTTGAAATATAGAAAAATCAGTTCTCTCCAAATGTATGTTATTTGTACAGATCACAAAAGTCAACGTTTCTTAATGCAGATGGTTAACAACAGTTAACCATCAGCAGAAGTGTGCACACAACAATGTTTTGAGTGCATGCTGGGTGCAAAATGTTACTAGTCCTTATGACTTTGGAGGTTCGCGGGGAGGGGGAAGCGTGGACAAAATGAGTTTGGATTACATCTGTGGAGGATGTTTAGATGGGGAGCAAATACAAGATGTCAGATAAGCAAAGCTTGCGTTTATCCATCAGAGGTTTCGTGAAGACAGAAGCTTCTGACATTGCAGAAGGAGGTTTAAAGCAGTGCTTGTGAAGGGGAGGGAAGAATTAAATCCACCCCCCATAGTCCTGGTCCTCCTCACCCATGAACACAAACATATCCCGCAGTTCTTTTTAAAGAAGGGGTGGGGGAACTTGCGCCCTTCCAGATGTCGCCGGACTCCAACTCCCATCGTCTCTGACCATTGGGCATACTGACTGGGGCTGATGGGAGCTGGGATCCCAGCAACTGAAAGGCCACAAAGGTCCCTCCTCCCTGTTTTAAAGGGAAAGTGAGGCACGTCAAATGCAATCACGCATGGAACGTGTTGCCTGTTTCGGTCCCAACGCTGCAAGCCTGGAGCGAAGGGCAGTTGGGGACTCCGATCCACGCAGCAACCCCTCTCCTCACCCCCAGTGCCCCACTCACCAGCACAGGTAACAGCTTCTCCTGCAGCAAGGATGCAAAGGCGAGTGTGTCCGCTCCCTGCCGGGCCGAGAGGTCATAATCTGCATTGAATTTCTATGAGGGAGAGGGGGAGAGAGGAGGGAGATCAGGGCTGGGAGGAAGGTCACCCACCCATCTAAGACAGCTGCTCCCGTCGCCTGCCAAGATCAGCAGCATGGCAAGGGGGAGGCAAACCTGGGCCCCATCCATTGGCCAAAAAAGGCGGAGCAGCTGCAGGGAGCTCTCTGCCCCGCTCCTTGCCAGAAACAACACTTGTAAGAACTTTGTGAGACTGAGAACTAGCACCCGAGTGTGCTCTTCTCATGTCCCCTGCATGAAGTGCTGGACAGTCGCTGCCAGTCTGTGTAAGCCATACTGAGCCAAATGGGCCAATGGTCTGATTCAGTGTATTGCAGGTTCCTACGATCCTACGGGAGATACCTGCTTCCTTAGGTGGGTGATGATCTGCTGAGTGTCCGAGATGACGCCCTCGCCTTTCGACTTCAGCGCTGGGAGGATCCCTGCAAGCACACGAGGACGGGGGCAGGTAACTGGGTTGGTTTCCAGGCACAGTTCAGAGAGCTGGTTTTTACTCCTGAAGCCCAGCCCGTCTCAAACATGAGACACCGAAACAAGTGTGCGTACGCATGTGTGTGAAGACCCAAGGACACAACAGGGTTATTCTCAGGCTGGTAGAGCCCTTCTTTCCACCAGCCAAGGCCTGGGTGTGCCGAACTCTATCCACCTTTCCCAAATCAGGGAAACCTGCGTCTCGTTCGTTTCTGCATTAACAGCACAGGAGCGAGGCCAGTAAAGAAAATCTGGCAACCTTGGCCAAAGGAAGTATTATTTATTTATTTATTACATGTATATATCGCCCCATAGCCCAGGGGTGGCCAAACTTGCTTAACGTAAGAGCCACATACGATAAACTTCAGATATTTGAGAGCCGCAAGACATGAACAAATATTACACACACGTTTTTATTGTTACATGTCCATTTTGTTACAAAAAAATTATATAAATATTAAGATATATATGTACGCAATAATATTTATTCAGGTATGTAGTTTTTAAACTGTTAATTTGTATTAGTTTCAATAATCACAAAGTACACATGTCTATACCAAATGTTTTCAAAATCCTGAATGATTATCGTTTTAACTATATTGAGCATATTTAATACGGTAATGAACTACGGAAACATCTAAGAAAAATATGCAAATAAAAGGGGTAAAAACAGATATTTTAATGATATTTATTTGTCTTAGTAAATATCTGGTCAAAACACATATGTCAAAGAGAGGCACACATATGTCAAAGAGCCGCATGTGGCTCGTGAGCCGCGGTTTGGCCACCCCTGCCATAGCCGAAGCTCTCTGGGCAGTTTACAGCAATTAAAAACATTAAAAACAAATATACGCATTTTAAAACACAAAAAACAATTTAAAAACACAATTTAAAAACACATGCTAAAAGTATGATTTGGGATTTGTTGGGATCTGGAACTAAGAGAGGAAGGGGGTCCCACATGGTCTGGGGTGAAATCAAAACCAGCCCTAGACTTTCCATGTCCATTTCCTGTGGCAACGGAACATGAACTCTGCTGCATCAGACCAGAGGTCTATCTAGTCCAACATCCTGTTTTTCAGTAGCCAGCCAGAGGCTGTTGCCTCCCTGCAAGCAGCACTTATTTAGAGGTATACCATTTCTGAACATGGAGGTTTTAACTAGCCGTCGTATACACCAGAGGTATACAGGACCAGATCCATAACTCCCCCTCCACAGAACTTTTGACAAGTAGGTGAACCTGCCCACCTGCGAAAGTCCAAAAGGGCTTGCTGTCAGCACCGATCTGCAAACCCCTTTGAAATCCCTTTGCAGACACAGTTTGAATCTGAGGGGGAACTCCCGAGCACAGGCCATCCCAGTGGGGCTCACTGTCACTGCTGATAAGCACCTATAGCAAGTCCTGCTTGCAAAGGATCAAGCAGGAGTTCACTTTTAAGTTCCCAATTGTTCCTCTGTAGCCACATCCCCATACTTGATGTCACATATGGTTTTTTTGGGGGGGGAACAGCCTCTTGGGCCAAATTGAGACCTGGTCAGGGCCTAATTAGGCCCAAGGGCCAGAGGGTCTCCACTCCTGCTATATATTAATAGCAAACTCAGTTCTCCAAGTGCTGATTCTTACGTAACTAAAGCAGCACTGTCCAAACACAAGCAGGAGGTAGAAGTCATATGTTTCCCAACAACACTGCTCTCCTTCCCACCAAAATGTTACCTGAGGGGCTTCGCCACGGATTCGTGATTTTGTGAACCTTGAGGGGTGCTCCTGTGAAACGGGCATACGTCTGGGGAAAGAAAGAAAAACAAAAAAAGCTGAGCTTCCAGAGTGCATTTCCTTCAATTCCTCAAGGAGCTCAGTGTGGCTGAGTACAAAGTTCTCTCCCCGCCCTTGCTTTTATTCTCACAACAATCTAGTGAGGTAGGCCAGGTGGCGAAGGAAGAAGCGGCCCAAGCACACATAGTGAGCTCCGTGGCTGAACCCCAGTCTCCCCAGCGCTGGTCCAACACTCTCACCAGTTCCCCTCTTTAAAAAAAAAAAAAATCTGTTTATGAACTGTTTCCCATAAAATATCTCAACACAATTTCTTTCAGGCTGCAAATGACTAGCCTAGGTACAGGCAGGCAGTAAACTTTGTTGTGGACTAGCAGCTTGCAAACCTGAGTGAGATCTATTCAGTGTATTTTTATTTATTCCAATGAGCTCAATGGCTGCTCCCCCCCCCCCCCACGGGAGGTACCATGATCATGAAAGTTGTTTTCCCAGGGCGAAGCTCATCCATTGCACTCTGGGTGTGCTGACTCCTTGCAATTTCCCCAACCGCATAATTTCATCTCATTTTTATCTTCTTAACAAGCCTATGAGATAGGTTAGGCTGGAAGATAGCGACTGCGAGGCCAAGGTCATCTGAGCCCTGGATTCGAATCCAGATCCAAATCCAACACTCTCAACACTAAACACTGACTCATGCTTGTGCACGTTCACACATGCGCATTGAGGGCTTCTTGCAAGGGTGGTGAACCTGTGGCCCTCCAGACGCCGTTGAACTATAAGCATCATCCCGTGCCATTGGCCATGCTGGATGGGAGGTGAAATTCAACAACATCTGGAGGACCACAGGATCGCCAATCCTTCTTTACTGGCGTGTCAAGTAAAATGGCTAACCTTTATAAACAGAGTTGCAATGTTGAACTGGCCCATCAGACCAAACAACATTTTCTCAAATAAATGATTTATCATCATCATCATCATTTATGAGATTGAGCACCCACACTTCACCAGAAGGTCCCCGGGCCCATCACAACAGTGCAAAATACAACACTATAAAAACACTTTGAAACAAATGACAATCCCAACTACAGCAGGTCCTTAAAAATATCTCTCTCAAGTATCAAAGGCCAGGGTGAAGAGATGCATCGCATACGACACAAACTGTATAACGAAGGTGCCAGGAGCACCTCTCTGGGGAGGGACGTCCACAGCTTAGGGGCTGCCACAAGGAATGCCCTCTCCTGGACCACCGTCACCACCCCAAATTTCTGAGGGCAAAGGAACGACCGCGAGGGCTTGCTCTGCTGATCTCAGCACCTGAAATCAGGCAGCGTGAGAACAACCTGGCTACTGGATCAGGCCAGTGGCCTCACAGATACCTCAATGGGAATTCCAAAAGTAGGACTGGAGCGCAACAGCAAATCTCTCCATTTGCGATTGCCAGCAACGGACAGGGTGGCTAGTAACCACTGATAACCTTAACCTCCATGGATTTGGCCAATCCTGTCTAAAACAGCAGATGTTTAAAATGCTTTCAAATTACTTTTACGGGGTGGGTGGGAAGGTAACAAACTCGCCAGCCTAAGAACCAAAGCCACCAATCAAACAAAAATGATACAGCACTGGCCCAGATTGCCCTAACAGCCATAAGGCAGAAGGTCATTGAAAGAGGAGACGAGTTGTAAGGCATCTTTTCTTAAGCAACAAACAAACATTTGGCATTTTAAAAGTACTTTCTCTATTCTTTAACAGGTCCTGGTCCTGTGTTTCAAAAAGGGCAGAAAAATAACACAAGGTAAGTTGGGTGGTCGCTTGTTCCTTAGGGCTTTAACAAGAGGCAGCCGGGCAGCCATCTGTCGGGAATGCTTTGATTTGGATTCCTGCATTGAGCAGGGGGTTCGTCTTGATGGCCTTATAGACCCCTTCCAACTCTACTATTCTATGATTCTATGAAAAACCCCTCCAAACCTGCTTGGTTTCTGTTTTGTTAAAAGACACTGGGCAGAGCCGGAAGATGAAGACAAAACCTCGTGGTTTTAAGATTTTAGTAGTACTAGTAGTGTTTTATTGTTCTTTGCCGCCCTGGGCTCCTTTTGGGAGGAAGGACAGGCTATAAATTTTATTAATGACGATGATGATGATCCCAGGGCAAAGAGAAACGGGGCGGTTAAGATTTGGCAATTTTAAGTCGTTTCCCCGTCGCCTCCCGACGCTTGCCATGCAAGGAAAGCAGAGCTTGCGTGCAAAAGGGCAAATCCTCCCTGGAGACCCTAAGATGCCCACATTGCGCGCGGGGGGGAGGGAGGCCGAAAGAGGCGGCGCCGCCACCATCACCGCCGCGCGCTCCTCGCCACCGCTCGCCACGGCTCACCAAAACAGCCAAGCAGTCGGGATCCACCGACGGCAAGCCCCAGCCTCCGGCCCAACAGTACAACTCCATGGGCGCCGCCATCTTTCGGCCCCGCTGACCCGGAACAACACCCGCGCAGCCACACCGAAAGAGAAAAGAGGAGCCGATTCCGCCCTTGTCGTTGCGCGCAGAAGAGCCGGCTCTCCGCGTGCGGCATCGAGAGCGCGGCCATTGTTGCGTGTGCGCACGTGTCCGCAGCGCGGAAATTAAGGGGGGGGCTTTTGTTGTTTGTTGTTGTTATGTGCCTTCAAGTCGATTACGACTTATGGCGACCCGATGAATCAGTGACCTCCAAGAGCATCTGTCATGAACCACCCTGTTCAGATCTTGCAATTTCAGGTCTGTGGCTTCCTTGATGGAATCAATCCATCTCTTCTTTGGTCTTCCTCTTTTTCTACTCCCTTCTGTTTTTCCCAGCATTAGTGTCATTGGCCTGCCTTCAAGCTGATCCCGATTTATGGCGACTCTATGAATAGGGATTTCATGGTGAGCGGTCTTCAGAGGGGGTTTACCATGGCCTCCCTCTGCGGCTAGTCCTCCCTAGCTGGCCATGGCCTGCTCAGCTTGCCACAGCTGCACAAGCCAGCCCCTTCCTTGTCCGCAACTGCCAGCTGGGGGGCAACTGGGCTCCTTGGGACTCTGCAGCTTGCCCACGGCTGCACAGGTGGCAGGGCACATAACCCCTGAGCCACTCACCGTGGGGTGATCTTTAGCTGGCCGTGACACCCAGGAGAACTCACAGACTTTGGATTCCCAGCCAGGCTGTCCTCCCCACTGTGCTATACCAGCTTTAGTGTCATTACTCCCAGGTAAACGCACATCAGCTTTGTTTCCGCAGCTCTGCAACCCGAGCCATGCTTTTAAAGCACACCTCCCCACTCCAGAAACCTGGGAACTGTAGTTTCTTAAGGGTGCTGGGAATTGTAGCTCTGCCAGGGGTAAACAACAGTTCCCAGGATTTTGGGGGGGCGGGGAATGTGCTTTAAATCTGGGGAGGGGGCCTAACTCAGTGGTTGAGCCCCTGCTTTGTATACAGAAGGCTCCAGTTTCAATCCCCAATGGCATCTCCAGGTAGGGATGGGAGAGGCTGCCTGCCTGAAACCCTGGCAAGTGGCTGCCAGTCAGTGTAGACAATACTGAGATGGACCAAGGGTCTGACTCGGTATAATGCAGCTGCCTACGTATGATGTGTATGCAGCCTATAGGCATGTTTACTTGGGAGTAAGCCGTGCCAGCTTCAGCGGGGCTCAAAGCAGTGCGATGCTAACCATGTCTACTCAGAAGTCCCATTGCCAGTGGGGTTTACTCCTAGGTAAGTGGAGCTAGGATTGCGCCATGCGCATGGCTTCCCCCAGAGAATCCTGGGAACTGGGATTTACCCCTTAACAGGGTTACAAATCCCCAGCACCCTTAACAAACTACAGTCCCCAGGAATCTGGGAAAAGCCGTGTGCTTTAAACATACAGGGTAGATGCGACTGTGATGTTCCTATATATTACCATATATACACTAATATATATACACTTACCACATATACAAAGTGCTGGTTGTTTAGAGTATACATGGTAAGTAGTGAAAGAGGAGGGGGAGTGAATGGGCAATAGAATGCTTGATGATTGGCTGAATGTTTAAAATGGCTGACAGTATAAATGAAAGGATGACAGGTAAATCTGGGGGAATGTGAGGTGGTGGATTGTGGAATCTGGAGGGAGAAGAGAAAGAGTGGGTTGCTTGGTGGGGTTTAGAGAGTTGTTTGCCAGGAGAGAGTGGAGAAGGAGGGGGGTGGAGTTCAGATTAGTATTGAGTAAAACCATATGCTTATGTGCCTTAAGAAGAAGTCTTGTTAATCTTGTTAGCTTTGTTATCTGTAATAAATACTTAATTTGGTTTACCAAAGGCCTGATCCTTGGCTGGGGTTTCACAGACCAGAAGGGAGGGTAAGGTAATGACCAAGGCTGAAGGGGAACTGTAACAAATGGTGGCAGCGGTGAAGAGAACAACAATACCAGTATTCAGAGTCTCTGGGAATACTAGTATTGGGACGTTACTGGTGGTTGCCTAGCAGGGGGATCTGTTGAGATCTGTGCTAGAGCGGGGAGAGAAACCAGAAGAGAGTGCGGTCCGGACTGGTGGAGTCCCTGGTGGTGCCTAGAGACAGGCCTAGAGACGAGCAGGTAGGAACCTGACAGGGAGAGCCAGGGAAGGACGCCTCACA
Organism: Rhineura floridana; assembly: GCF_030035675.1. Taxonomy (NCBI): domain Eukaryota; kingdom Metazoa; phylum Chordata; class Lepidosauria; order Squamata; family Rhineuridae; genus Rhineura; species Rhineura floridana. Next base: position 18,283,157 of record NC_084501.1, on the reverse strand, counting down.
GCGACCACCTGTCTAGGGTTGACATACTTCAGAGTTAAGTCCCATTTAAATATGTGGGGGGATCCGGCTGTACAAAACACTTCAACTTGTGAATGAGTGCAGAAAGCATTAGTCAACACACATCTGGGGACCAGACTTCCAGACAGCTTCCAGCGTTTGGATGTGCGTGAGAAGGCAGGAAAAGCATTAAAGAAGGCTTTCTCTTCAGTATGCCCTGGGGGCCAAATGCAGCCCACCAGGCCTCTCTTTGGCCCTTGGAATTCTCCCTAAGCCACACCCCTTCTCGGCAGGCCACACCCCTCACTGCCCCTGCTTTACACCTGCAAACATGTCCTTGAACTCCGATAACACGTCGCTTGTCTGCATGGAAGATAGAGATATGTGTGTAGAAAGTAGCCTAAGCACATGAGAAGACCCTTGCAGGATCAGGCCTGTGGCCCATCTGATCCAGCATCCTGTTCTCACAGTGCACCGCCGGATGGCCCAATGGGAAGCCCGCAAGCAGGACCTGAGCTGTAGGTGGCGGACTTGATTAAAATAATAATAGTAGCAGTAGTAATAATAATAATAGAAACTGATTTGAATAGCATTACCTTGTGATGGGAGGGAAAGCCATCCTCCACACGTAAAGCCCCATCTTCAGGAGGTACTTGTAAAATAGGCCAGTTTTAGTATTCCCATATTGCAGATGGAAAGACCAAGGCCGAGCAGCTCTACATAAAGCCGCAACTCTGGGACTTTGGGTGGCAGGGCTGACATTCAAACCGGCTACCTCAGTCTCAGGCTGTGTAGACGCCATACATTTAAATCACCTTTCCCCCCGCCCCCACTCCAAAGAATCCTGGAAACTAGTTTGTTAAGGGTGCTGGGAATTGTAGCTCTGTGAAGCGTAAACAACAGTTCCCAGGATTTTTGGGGGAAGAGGGATGTGCAAATGTATGGCATGTACAGATTCACACTTATCTGCTATAATACACCTACTCACCCTTTCTGGGTATCACCAGAAAGAAGGAACGCCTCTCCTTGTACAACCCCACACCAGAGCGTCTGCCTTGCATGCAGGAAGTCACAGGTTCAATCCCCAGCCTCTCCAGATAGGAAAAGCTCCTGCCTCGAACCCCGGAGAGTTACTGCCGGCCAGTGTAGACAATATTGATCTAGAGGGACCAGTGCTCTAACTCAGTATAAGGCTCAGGCCTTCTCTGACCTTCCTGACCATCGCCACCATCGTTCATTTTCCTTTTGCTCAGCCAAGCGCAAGAGGCAAAGGACAGGCACTGACGTCAAAGAGGCTCTTCGTGTTTGCAGAGCAGCGAAGGATCCCAAGCTAACGCGAAGAGATTGATTTGGGGCGGCGCAGAAGCCAGTGGAGAGGCGCGTTCTGTTCCTTTTTTGCCAAGGGAGGCGAGATCCAGCTCTGAGGCTGCAACATATGGCCCATGTTCCTGTCTGAGGCAGAGAGCGCACTCTTGGGGGCACCATTGGCTCTGAAAGGATCCCGCTTTGCCCAGGCAGGCAGCCAGCACATTCCTCTGTGGCTCTTGCCTCATTGTATTTCCCTCCGCAATGATCTCATTCGGAGGGGACACCAGAACACCATTCTAGCATATCCTGGGCATGAATGAGTGTGTGTTGCTGTTGCTCAGATCTGCTGTTGCATGGGTAGGCAACGGGGTGCGCTCTGGATGTTGTTGGACTACAATTCCCACTATCCTTGACCATTGGCCGTGCTGGCTGGGCCCCCGATAGGAGTTAAAGTCCAGCAGCACTAGGAGGGCTCGCTGTTGGTTACCGCAGTGCTGCTGTGTATCCTCTTTGGGGGAGGGTGTGGGGACCCAACATTTTTGGGTAACACAGGTCACTCAAAGTTTGCACCCAGAAAAAAGTTCTGCAACAGGGCCCTCTGTCAGGGATGCTGTTGGTCTCTTGCGTTCAGAGATAACCTCCAAGATCCTTTCTGAGGCCACATAAAAGCCCTCTTATACCATTTTAAACAGTCATGGCTTCCCCTAAAGTATCCTGGGAACTATAGTTTGGTAAGGGTGCTGAGAGTTGTTAGGAGAGCCCCTCTTCCCCCCACAGAACTACAGTTCCCTTTCCCCAGAGAACTCTGGGAATCATAGGTCTGTGGGGGAAATATGGGTCTCCTACCTAACAACTCTCAGCTCCCTTAACAAACTACTATTCCTAGAATTCTCTGAGGGAAGCCATGTCTTTTTAAAGTGGTCTGATGCTGCTTTAAATGTATAATGCAGATGGGATTGAGGTTGGACCTCCAAGGTCCCTTCCAATTCTAAAACGTTATGATAGCAAAATGGAGCTTCCCTATGCAGAGGCAGTCTACCAGCCAATACCAGATGCTAGTGGCAAGCAACAGGGGAAGATTTTGTGCCCTTCCTGAGCGCTTTTACAAGGAAATGGCCTGCCCTAGAAGGTGCCTTGATCTGACCCCAGCTCAAATCTCTTGTTCTTAGGCAAACCCCCTGTGCCGTCTCAGCGGCCTTTTCTTGCAAAGGTTCGTCCCGTCTCTTAACCTGCGCTCCTTGCCAGAAGCTGAGTGGTTTTTGTGGGCGGTTGCGCGAGGTTTGGATCTAAAATCCGGCCCGCGCCACACTCTCCAGAATCGGTTGCCATGGAAAGACAACAAGGCTTCTGGAAATGTAAAACAGAACACCCCTCGCGATCTGTAATTTTGGGGGAATCCAGAAAGGAATATTCCTCCAGTTGCCCTTTTCTCCGCCCCGCAGGAGCCAGTTTCTCATTATAAAAGAGTTGGATCGGGGCCCTGTCTGACCACAAAAGCCTGCCTTGAGTTTGTCTCTGCAGCCTGGCAAGGCCCTCCCAGGCAAGAGGAGAAGCCGAGGAAAGGCCCACCTGGGCGCAGCGAGGCCCCGTTGTTATGGCGGCGGGGGAAACAGAGCGTAAACACAGCTTGGCCTGTTGTGGCCCAGCTGAGGGTTTGGCCGCAGCTCAGGGGACAACCGTCCTGGCCAACTTTCTAGGGAGGGGAAGCTCTTTGCGAGTCCCATTCACCGACAGCTGCCTCTGCATATTTCACAAAAGACTGAAACACTTGTATAAAAAAATGCGTGTGTCTGTTTTCAGAGCAAATCCATTTGGTTCGAAACATCCAAACCTTCAGACATATCCTTTGAAGCAGCAGTGGGATTTAGTGGTTAGAGCAGGGCTCCCCAAAGTGTTCATTGACACACACCCTTGATGAACTTATAAAGTTCTCTTCGACTCCAGCCCAAATCCTAGGAATGTCAGTGGAATCAAGTCCAGAAATATCAAGCTATAAACAACAATGATTAATTGTGAATTCATCGTCAGTCATCATGACTAGGAATCGTAAAGTGTAAAATAATAAATATTGTTGTATTGTGGAATTGTTGCAAGAATTAATGCAAGAGGTTCCTCATTGGCAAGGGAGGTGCACTCTGTACATGCCTATGGATCGTAGTTCCAATTAAATTTGTCGCACTATACCCTGTAAACTTATTTTCTACCCATAAGCCCTTTTTGACCCCTAGGTCTTTATTCACCCCCTTTTACAGTCCTGTTGACCCCAGGGGATCAGTATCAATCACTTTGGGAAACCCTGGGTAAGACCATTGGGGTGGTATCCAACTAAGCTATATTTAGAGTAGACTTGTTGAAATTAATGGGCCTAAGTCATGTTGATTCATTTCAGTGGGTCTACTCTGAGCAGGATTTACATGGGATGCAATCCTTGGTCCTTAATTGGCAATTGGGGCCCACTACTGGGTCATGGCCTGATCTAAGGTGATGGCAGCACTACCACCATACAAACATATGGTCAAACAAATTAAGGAATGAGTCCTCCAATGCAGTCTTCCAGGTAAGCAGGTTTAGGATTGCAGCCCTAGAGACATTTTAACTCGCTCCAGGTAATCAGCTATTTACAAGCCTGTCCAAATTTGATTTCACACCCACCCTAGGGACTGAAAAATCTGTCAATTTCTGTTAATTTCGCATTTTCCCAGTCTTCAATTCCAGGTTTCTGCAGCAACTTGTGTGGGTTTTTTTTTAATCCTCATGAAAATTCCTCAGCATTTTAGTGCAAGTTTCTCTCTTGGTTGGAGAACAGGATTACAAAATTCGGATAAGTGTGGATTTTGAAGGAAGGCTGTGTTTCGGTTCTTACATTTTGGAAAGTGCGAATTTGATAAATTTGGCTTTAAATGCAAACTGAATTGAATTGCTGCCCCATAACAAGCTCTTCAGGAGGCTTCCCACTCCAGAGCTTCGCAAGGGACTGGTGGAAGATAACAGTCGGGCAGTTTGTGCCGCATATTGATGATTGTGTATTGGGTGTTTGGATTTTAAACCTCCGGAATATCTTGGGTTGTGCAAGTTAAGACTCAAGCAAGGATGCTCCCATTTTTGGCCACAGAAAAAAGCGCCCTTGTGGGGAGACTTCTTCCCGGAATAATGTATTCCCCCCTTCTGAAAAATTGGAAAGGGATTCCCCTTGTCCTTTCATGGGCAGTCCTAGTTTAGGATGCCGTGTGTGCGCAATCCCAGCGCTTGCTGGGTGGAGACTGAGAGGGATCTGAGCCAGGCCGCAGCAGCAGCAGCAAAATAGGCACCCCTCTCCAACTCCTGGGAGCCAACCCAAGTCTTGGAAGAAAAACAATGAGGTCATCTCGGAATCTCTGTGAAAGATGAAGAGCCTAAAGCAGGGATCCAGGGGAGAAGCAAAGAGAGAACAGTCCTGTCAGCATGAGCTGGGAAAAATGATGATGGTGATTTATTTCCAGGGGTGTAGTCATCTGGGGTTGCAGAGGGTCGTAAACCCTTTATGTACTTTTTTGTAAGCCGGGTCCCAGCCAGGTCCCTATGAACGAGCCAATCAGCATGAAAGGGGAGCATGTTCACCACTGAGAAGAGTTCTTGTCCTTTTGTTCTGATTGGAGCCAATCGGAGTGAAAGGGGTTGAGTCAGCCACTGAGAAGACTCTTCTCAGTAGCTAGCATGCAGCTGCCGCTTTCATGCTGATTGGCTCCGATCAGAACAAAAGGACAAGAACTCGTCTTGCAAAGGAGATGAGGGAAAGGGGATGGGGCCGTAAGAGAACATGGTATGATTATCATGAAGGGGCCCTGCACTTCTGAATTGGTCACTACGCTACTGTTTATTTCATTTGTGAATGGCTTCCCATTAAGTATCCCAAAGCAAAGAATACAGCCATATACTTGGCTGGGGAACTGCACTACAAAATTCAGAGGCGTGCAAATGTCAAAAGACGCTTTTCGCTTTGGGTATGGTTTCGGAAAGTGTAAATTAGAAGCGCAATTCAACTCGTATTTATGCCAGGCTGAGGGGAGTTGGATATGGCAGACCTCCAGCTAAGCCGGCAGATTCCCAGCTCTGCTGGGCTCTAATGGCAGAAGCCTCTCTGCCATGGCTCACCTGGGGAAGCCCAGCCCAGCAGAAGGGCAGAAGTCAGCAGAAGGCCTGAAAAGGGGCATCCCAGGAGCGTGTCAGAGGACGGGCCAAGGGGGGGATTTACACAACATCCGACTCCCATTTGGAGGACTCCTGTAGGTCCCAATTCAGGCCAAAGTTATAATGAAAAAAAGGTTGGTCTAAGAAAATAGAACAAATTAAACCAGAACTGTCACTAGAAGCTAAAATGATGAAACTGAGGTTATCATACTTTGGACACATAATGAGAAGACATGTTTCACTAGAAAAGACAATCATGCTGGGAAAAACAGAAGGGAGTAGAAAAAGAGGAAGGCCAAACAAGAGATGGATGGATTCCATAAAGGAAGCCACAGACCTGACCTTACAAGATTTGAACAGGGTGGCTCAGGACAGATGCTGTTGGAGGTCACTGGTTCATAGGGTCGTCATAAGTCGTAATCGACTTGAAGCCACATAACAACAGCAACAAAAATAATGCAAGTGAATGGGGAGCACATAGTTGCTGGTAGGAGATTTGTGAAATCTGGCTTTTTGCTTTTCATTCATGAGCACAGCTCCTGGCGGAGCTGTCAGCCCAGTGGCTCCCAAATGTGAAATGGATGCCACAGTGCTTCCCGTCACCTCCTCCTCTGCTGGCACCCCTTCTGCCGGCTTCCCACAAGCTGGATTGCTCTGCCTATGGGTTCACCTTTGAATGCAAATTGAACTCCCCCAACCCTAGCGTGCACCCCGAGTTCGTGCTGGCCTGCTGGGCGGGGGATTAATAGTATGGATTCAAATAGCAATACAACGAATCATGATGCAAGCAAGAAACGATGCAACAAAGATACAGTGAAAAGTCAATGTGAATATTTCATACGGATATGCCGCGGACCACCTGAATGAAGCTCACGGACCACCACCGTTTGGGAACCTCTGCCTTGAAGGAAGTCTCAAAGGAGGAGCTAAGCACAACAGCACCCTCCCCGCTTGTGATTCCAGGAAAGAGGCGTTTATTACAGAGGAGGGCCAGGGTCTCTTCTCGATCATCCCAGAGTGCAGGACACAGAATCATGGGCTCAAGTTGCAGGAAGCCAGTTTTCGGCTGAACATCAGGAAAATCTTCCTGACTGTTAGAGCGGTACAACAATGCAATGACCTAGGGAGGCGGTGGGGTCTCCGACACCGAAGGCATTCAAGAGGCAGCTGGACAGCCACCTGTCAGAAATGCTTTAATTTGGATTCCTACATTGAGCAGGGGGTTGGACTTGATGGCCTTACAGGCCCCTTCCAACTCTACAATTCTATCATTCTATTATAAAAGGAGGTTTGGACTGGTGGCGACTGACCAGGAAGTGTGGTGGCTAGCTTGCTGAAGGTGTCGACCCAGTGCACGGCAGCTGTGAAAAGGCAAATTCCTTGTTTGTGATCATTGGGAAGGGGATCAAAAATCAAACTGCCAATATCATAGTGCCATGAAACAAAGCTATGGTGCAGCCACGCTTGGAAAACTGCATGCTGTTCTGGTCTCCTCTCAAAAAAGGATAAGTTGGAAAATGTTGAAAAGGGGACAACCAAAATGATCAAAGGGACAGCGCAACTTTTCCCCTATGAGGAAAGGTTGTCCCATGTGGGGGTGTTTTTGTTCCGCAAAAAGTGTGCCAGAGGAAACATGAGGATAAAATTATACACAGTTTGGAAAAAGTGAAGGGGGGGGGGAAGTCTCCCTCCTTCACAATTTGGGGCCATCCAATGAAACTGACCGTTGGAAGATTCGGGGTGGACCAGAAAAGCTACTTCTTCACCCAGCTGTGAGTTCACTATGGAATTTGCTCCCTTTTGCAGCCCTGGGCACTTTCTGGAAGGAAGGGTGGGATATACATATGATAAACAAACAAAGAAATAAATAAAATGAAGTGATGGCCCCCACCCTGGATGGTTAAAAAAAGAATAAATTCATGGAAGGTGAAGCTATCACTGACTATTAGCCACTATGGCTCCGTTCTACCTCCAGTATCTGAAGCAGTTTGTCTCTGAATACCCGTTCCTGGGAATCACAAGAGAGGTTACTGCACTTAGGCCTTGCTTGTGGGCTTCCCAGAGGACCTGGTTGGCCACTATGATTGCAGGATGCTAGACTAGATGGCCCTTTTGTCTGATGCAGCAGCCAGGCTCTTATATTCTGTTGCATTTAATAAACTCAAGCCAGCGTACTATGTGGATGGGTACCTCAAACCCCCATCTTCAGAGGCAGTCTACCTGCGAACATCCCACACTGCAGAACCAACATCAAAGGAGGCTGGCTGTCCTCTTTGTGGATGCCTCTGGCTGTCCCCCCCCCTTTCAGGAATCAGAAGGCTGGGACTTCCCTAGAGACCATCCATCATTGCAATCTGGTCTTGCAGCAGCTATAGTAACTTGGAGGGCTGAGAATAGAGCCTCCAGACTCAGGGGCAGTCTATCTGCGAAAACCAGTTGCTGGGATTGCGGGAGAGAGGAAACGACAGAAAGCCCTCTTCCAGTCAGACTTCCCAGTCTGGCTGCCGCTGGAAAGAGGATGCTGGCCAGGAGAAGGACGCCTTTTTGGTGTGATCCAGGAGGGCTCCTGTGACTTTAAGTGGACTTTAAGTGGACCCCAAATTCCACCCACCGCAGTTTCTCTCCTCTCTCTAGTCTAGAGAGAGCCACATCAGATGGAGCCCCGCAATTCCACGCAACGTCTCCAAGGGCCAGCACCCTACTAATGATGTAGGCTGGGCCGGCCCTGGGTACGCCTTGAGCACAGGCGAGGTCCTGTAGTCGTGCTCCTTTTTGCGAGGGTCGATCAGACCACTCCTCCCCCCCAAAAAATCCGGTCCCTTCATCTTCTCCCAAACCTGCCCGATCTGGGAGCGGGGAGGGCTGGATCCTTGGAAGGGGTGGGACGCCAGGAGGCAGCGCCGTGGCCGCGCCGTTCAAAGAGAGCCCAGGCGCCTTCGCCGCTGCCCTTTGTCCCAGCAGCGCCGCCCCTTCCTCGGGGCCCCCGCTCGGCCGCCCCGTCCACTCTCGCCCCCTCCTCTCCCTGCAAGCCGCGAGGATGGAGCGCCGGACGCTCCTCCGAAGACCCCCGGCCGCCCTCCGCCTCCTCTTCGTCCTCCTCGTGGGCGCCGCGGGCGCAGCCAGGCAAGGACTGCAAGGTAAGCCAGCGGGGCGCCGGGTCGGAGCCGCGGAGCGCGGCGGGGACGGTCCCGGCTTCGATCCCCGGCGCCTGCGGGGAAGGGCTGTGAAGCCTGGAGAGCCGCCGCTGCCAGTCAGTGTCGGCAAGACTGGGCTAGATATGACGAAGGGGCTGAGAGGCTAGAAGGTGGCTTCGTGGGTCTGAGGGGGAAAGCTCAGCAGTCCCGGCGTCAATCCCCGGCATCTGCAGGCAGGGCGGGGAGTGCCCCCCCCCGCCTGAAACCCTCGAGAACCCCTGTCAGACAAGGTAGATATTATGCAGCTCGATGGCCCACTGATCTGGCGATGTCCTATATTGAAGTCAGCTTTTTGTTCAGAGCCACGAGGACTGGAAACTTCTTTTTGATTTGGGCTTTGACCCAAGCCCAGTAGTCGAACCTGTGGTTTATATGCGGACGGTCCCAGGCTCGATCTGCGGCATCTCCAGGTAGGGACAGGAAAAGACACTTTGTGTGGATGGAAACACTGCCGATCAGTGGAGACACTACTGAACTGGATGGAGCAATGGTCCAGCTCTGTATAAAGCATCCTCCTCTGTTCTGAACTCCCAGAGGCCTCCTCTCCCCGCCACCCACCTCCTCAGTGCCATCCCACCCGGAAAGAAGAAGATCCGGACGTCTCTTGGCTGCTGGGCATCTCTCCGCACATCTAGCACACCTGAAGGATGCCATTTGGGGGAAGGGCCCACGCAGCTCTGTGGCCAGAGCGCCTGCCTTGCATGCAGAAGGCCCCCAGGTCATTCCCTGCATCTCCAGCCAGAGCTTGGGAAGGCCCCCTGCCTGACACCCGGACAGCGGCTGCCCGTTTGTGCAGACAGCATTGAGCCAGATGGGCCATGGGTCCAATTTGGGGTCAGGCAGCTCCCTAATGGCAGGGTGAGATCTCCACGGGCATTGCTGCCACGGTAAGCAATCCCCTCTCCAAATGCCTCCTAGCAGCAAAGGGAGGTGAGATTTGAACTGAGGACTTGGAGGTGTACAGCTTGTGCCATATGTAATATATAGTCAGGAATTCTATATGCTCAGTAACATCAGAAGATGCATTCTGCTTAGTATTGACTAAGCCCTGCCTGCAGATGCCGAGGATTGAACCTGGGACCTTCAGGATGCAAGGAAGATGCTTTAACCATTGAGAGATGGTCCTTCTCCTAGGAACAAAGTAAGATTCTAGTCTTCATGATTCTGAATAAAGGGCTGTCTTAAATAGGAACACAGGAAGCTGCCTTATGCTGAGTCAGGCCGTTGGTACAACTAGTTCAATATTGTCTACACTGACCGGCAGCAGCTCTCAGGGTTTCAGATGGGGGTCTTCCCCAGCCAGACCTGGAGATGCCGAGGACTGAACCTGGGACCTTCTGCACGCCAAGAGCAGTAGTGTAGCAGCGCATTCAGAAGTGCAGAGTCCCTTCATGATAGTCACAGCCACATCCTTCCTCCCCCCTCTTTTTTGCTTCTGGGTTGACAATGAGATCCTTGTTCATGCCTTCTCCCACAACAACAGATGTCCCTAGGAGCTAATAAGCATGAAAGGGGGAAACTGTTAGCTGCTGAAAAGAGTCTTCTCAGTGGCTCTCACCTCTTTTCACTTTGATTGGTTCCAATCAGCAGGAAAGGACAAGGAAGCATGCTAGAAGACTCTTCTCAGTGGCTAACACACTCCCCTTTCATGCTGATTGGCTTGCAGGATGCTGGAGACACAGGGACCCTGCTGGGACCCTGCTCCCAAAAAAGTAAGGGGTCTAAGACCCCCTGAGACCCCAGATGACTGCAATGCCCTTGGTCCATCTAGCTCTTAGTTGTCGGCACTGCCGGCAGTAGCTTCCCAGGGTTTCAAGCAGGAAGTCTTTCCTGAGCTCTACCTGGCGGTGCTGGGGATTGAACCCAGGGCATGCAAAGCACATGCTGTGGTACTGACCTATGGTTTTTCCCCAAAATATAAAATAAGGTTCCAGTCCTTGTGGTTCTGTCTAATCAACAGATCAGTGGTCCTTACAGATTGGCATTATTGACACTGATTCCCACCATCTCTCCAGGGTTTCACACAGGGACATTCCCAACCCCACCTATAGATGCTGGGGATTGAACCGGAGGCCTTCTGCACGCAAAGGAGATGCTCTTCCACGGAGCCCTGGCCCTTTCCCACTCTAAGGGAAGAGGGTAGGAATGACACAGAGGTGCATGAGTGTGTGTTGAAGGGGGGGGGGAGGGAGATAGCATCCCCTTCACTTGAAGTCTAAAGTAGTACTGTTCATTCTAACATCTGATGCATATGTGAACAGGAAATGAATCAAGCACTCTCTCTCTGTCTATCAGACCACATTCACACCAGACATTTATGCCATTATTATTCCACTTCCCCCAAAGGATCCTGGGAAATGTAGTTTGCTAAGGCTGCTGAGCCTGTGAGTTGTTAGGAGACTCCCTCCCTCCTGAGGAGGAGTAGCTAATACCCTGGAGGACAGAAAAAAAATCCAAAAGGATCTTGATAGGCTGGAGCACTGGGCTGAAAACAACGGAATGAAATTTGACAGGGGTAAGTGCAAAGTTCTACACCTAGGAAAAAGAAACCAAATGCCCAGTTATAAGAAGGGGGATACTTGGCTCAACAATATGACATGCGAGAAGGATCTTGGGATTGTTGGTGATTGCAAGCTGAACATGAGTCAACAGTGCCACGTGGCTGCAAAAAAGGCAAATGCTATTTTAGGCAGCATTAACAGAAGTATAGTTTCCAAATGGCATGAAGTATTGGTTCCCCTCTATTTGGCACTGGTTAGGCCTCATCTTGAGTACTGCGACTAGTTCTGGACACCACACTTTAAGAAGGATGCAGAAAAACTGGAACGGGTTCAGAGGTGGGCAATGAGGATGATCAGGGGACTGGAAACAAGGCCCTATGAAGAGAGACTGAAAGAACTGGGCATGTTTAGCCTTGAGAAGAGAAGACTGAGGGGAGTACTTGAATGGTTGCCATACAGAGGAGGGCTGGGATCTCTTCTTGATCATCCCAGAGTGCAGGTCACAGAATAATGGGCTCAAGTTGCAGGAAGCCAGATTTTGGCTGAACATCTGGAAAAACCTCCTAACTGTTAGAGTGGTATAACCATGGAACCAATGACCTAGGTGTTGGTGGCCTCTGCAACCCTGGAAGCATTCAAGAAGCAGCTAGACAGCCCCCTGTCGGGGATGCTTTAACTTGGATTCCTGCATTGAGCAGGGGGTTGGTCTGGATGTCCTTACAGACCCCTTCCAGCTCTACAATTCTGTGATTCCTGTTGTCCTCACAGAGCTGCAATTCCCAGAGTGGTTTAACAGTCAATCCCTCTTCCCATGGAACTCTGGGAACTGAAGCTCTGTGAGGGGAAGAGTGGGTTTCCGAACTACTCTCAGCACCCTTCACAAACTATACTTCTCAAGATTCTTGGGGGGAAGCCATGACTGTTCAAAGTGGTATAAGAGTGCTTTACATGTATGGTGTGAATTTGGCCGTTCTCTCTCTCTGTCTCTCTCTCTCTTTCTCTCTCTCTCTCTCTCTCTCTCTCTCTCTCTCTCTCTCTCTCTCTCTCTCTCTCACACACACACACACACACACACACACACACACACACACACACACACACACAACTTCCTTGTCCTGCCTAACAAATCCAACTCTGTGACCAGCTTCTTAGTCGCTGACATGAACAGCCAGTCCCACCCGCCCCCCAAGCAGGCAGGCTGTTCAGCCGGCCAAGTGGCAAATCACCACTAAGAGCTGCAACATTCATTTCCGCAGTGGCTGTCCAAAGTATGTGTTAACAGAATTCCTGGTTATTATTATTAGTTTTTAATCTGTTTTTACCCCAAATTCTGGCCAGGATCTGCCTTGCTGCCATCTATGCCAGGAACCAGAATCCAGAGTATGTTCCAGGTGGAATCTTATCAGGCACCACACATCTTTGGGAGGTCTGGTCCAGGAGGTGTGTGTGGGGGGGAGGCTGTGAAAAGGGACCCCCTTACCGCTGCCCAGAGGGAGACCACAGAGCCCCGAGTAGATGCAAAGGCTTCTGTCTGTTTGAATTGAGACAGTGTGTTTAATCCATTCTTTGTAAATAAATATTGAACTGGAAGGGAGCAGACGGAAGGCCTCTTCCAGGTTTCTTTGAGTTTCCGATGCCTCGCGTTCCAAACCAGAGCAAGCCTGCTTCAGAGGGTCAAAGCAAGACTGTTGGATGAAACCAAGCCTCCGTCTCATCCAGCATCCGGTTTCCCAAAGCAACAAGCTGACCAATGTTCCTAGATGGGTAGAAAGGCAGGAAATTCTCCTGTTTTGTTGGCCGTGCCCATTTCCCTCAGCAAATTGGTATTTAGAGGTATACTGCTTCTGAACATGGAGGTTTGGCTTAGCCATCTGCAAAACACAAGATCACAGATTTGCTCTCTTAAGTTGACTGAAATGGAATAAAGATTGCTCTCCCTCCTCCGCACGTGCCGGAAATTATACACTTTGCATGCAGAAAAGGGGGCGGGGAGAAATCCCTATCTAAAAGAAGCAATAAAAATACAGTTAAAAATCAATATGAATATTTAATGCAGACATGCTGTGGACCACCTGAAAGAAGCTCGTGGACCACTGTTGGTTCACGGGCCACAGTTTGGGAACACTTGCTCTCAGTATGAAAGAAATAATAATAATAATAAAATAAAATAAAATAAAATAAAATAAAATAAAATAAAATAAAATAAAATAAAATAATAGATTGTATTACAATGGATAGCCTGTTGATGCAACAACACATTTTGATGGCTACATTTTGCTTTGGAAATGTAATAAATTGTCCCAGTATGAAGTAGGGGGTGGAGATATAGAAAACCATCAAGAGTATGCTACTTCAGAAGTCAGGTGCAGGAATTTTTGCTACTCATCCAGTGTCCCACCTTGTGCGGAGACTTGGACTTGCGCTTGAAAAGCCCAGAATCCTTCCTTCAGCCCTGACCTCTTAATGTTCCTTTCCCCCTAACACACACACACCCCCGGCACGGGGTGGGGAGTGGAGCAGGCCACATTTGCTGTTGAAACAGCCCCCTCCTAAAAGGAAACCTCTGAAGCTACGACCTCTCCGGCTGTTGCTCCCCAGAAGCTGGTATTCAGGGTTAGATGGCTTTTGAACGTGGAGGCTCTACTGAACTACAATGGCCAGTAGCTGTGGATAGGCTTTTTCCCGCGCCGAAATTTGTACACACATTGGGCAGGCACATTATGCACATTATGTAATGTGCAGCCGGCTCTTGGGCGCATGGGTCTGTCAGTGCCATGGCTTGACCTTCGCTCTTCTCGCCTCCCTTAGTAATTGACCTCCTGTCAGTGATGGAGACCCGGCATGTGACCAGTGTGGCCAACAAGATCCGGACAGAGCTCATGTCTGTCAATGACATCTACCTGCTCTCCACTTTCCGCCTGCCCCCCAAGCAAGGTGGGGTGTTGTTTGGACTCTACTACAAGAAAGACAACAGCCGGTGGTTTGAGGCATCAGTCGTTGGCAAGACCAACAAAGGTGAGTGACGTGGGGATGTCACAGAATTTCAGCAGAAAAAACCACGGGAGTGGAAATTGCCAATGTTCACTTGTTTGTCCTGTATCCAGCGAAATATGAATGGTATTTGCTGTTGTCATTGCTTTCAATCATGCAAACGATATATCATTGATCATGTGCCCCACACATATTTGCATTGCGTGCCCTTTGCATTGAAATGAATGGGGTGGAATATCATGATGACAATGTAATTTACATAATTATGTAAATTACACACGTTCGCCTACAGCAGACAGCAAAACAGCATAGTTTTTGACAGAAGACGAACAGCAGCGGAACAGAAACAGGGCTGCATGCAACAAAGACAGGGCAGAACAGAAACCTATGCCTGCTTACATCCTGGGGAAGGGGTGGCTTTGGTGATTATCCAGAGATGGGGAACCTCCAAACTTGGCCCGTTTGGCCCACAAGTCCGTTTTGGGGATGCCATGCCCACCCATGCCAGAACTGACATCATACACAACATCAGATGCACACCGATAAGTGCATTCTAGGAGAAATGTACACTAAAATACTGGTATAGGATTGGGGGATTGGTATGGATGATATCTCTGGGTCCCCTTTCTAGCCTCTGATTTTGAATTTATAGAGATGGAGTTGTAGCAGAGAAACCTGCTGTGCTGGTCAATCCAGTTTCTTTGTTAAGTCTGTCAAGTACCCGATCTACATGTCTAAAGACTTGGTCAAGAGAAGATACGTTGCCATAGGAACAATAGGGGGTAGGCCTCCCCCTCCCCCATCCTGAGGCCAGGAGATGCTTGTGTGTGTCTGAGTTTGATGTGAAGCCAGAAAGACCCAGAGAGGCTTGCTTCACTTTCTGTTTGAATCCAAAGCAATGGCTTTGGGAAGCGTTCACTAGAAGCCTAACAGGGAAGCCAGATCTATTGGAGTGTTAATGCTGCGAGCCCCTTCAGGTTGCATATATGTGTAAATAAAACCATATATCCTAAAGACACCTCCGTTTCTGCTAACCTTCAGTCCAAGGAAACTAAACCCCAGGTAAGCCCTGGAAGTCTGTCACCCTCGGAGACTGGGGTGCATGCAACAGTACTGACAAATTTTCTTGGGAGTGTAATGAAGATATTGCAAAGTGATGGGTCAATGAGGAAAAATTGGAAACCAAAATTGTCAGATTTACCTTACATGCATCTCCACTAGGGGTGAAAAGATCTGTCAAATATGGGTTCTCTCTCTTTCTCATTTTTCCATCTTAAATTCAGTTCTCCACATTTCTGCAGCAGTTTGCCATTTTTTAAAAAAAAAATCCTCATGAAAATTCTCCAGCATTTGAGTGCAAATTTCTCCTAATAAACACATTTTGGACTAACGTGCACATTTTTCTGTAAGCCATTTCTCATCACACAAATGCATTTTTGTATATTATTTTCACTCATGTATTCTTTTTTATGCACACTTTCCCCTAATATATGTGCTTTTGTAAACAGTGTTTGGCTGGCAAACCGCATTGCAAATTCAAATCAGTGCGAATTTCAAAGGATGGCTGCTTTCGGTTCTCAGTTTGTTTCGGAAAATGTGAATTTGATAGATTTGGCTTGAAATGCAAACGGAATTGAAATCCTCGCCCATCCCTAATCCCCACAGAACTGAGCCTTGATCATCATAACCATGCCTCCCCTCTCTCCCACCTTCCCACAGTCCTCATCCGATACTTGCGGGCCGACGGCAAGGTCCATTCAGTGAACCTGCAGAACGCAAACCTTGCCGATGGTCGCAGCCACACCACCATCCTGCGGGTGAGCGGCCTGCAAGGCAGCAGCCTGTCCACGGAGCTGTACGTGGACTGCAAGCAAACAGACTCTAATGTGGGGCTGCCTGAGATGTCTTCCCTTGACCTAGACCAAGCGGAGGCTGTGGAGATGCGGACAGGGCAGAAATCTTATCTCCGCATGCAGGTAAGGAGGAAGGCATGTGTAAAGCAGTCACTGACATTCTGTCACACTTGAGTGTGACGGAGAGGGGGAGGGTGGGGGCAGGGCTATGCAAATGAAAGGGTGGGGCAATGCAGAAAGGGGCTGGCTTGGTTCTTAATGGCTGCAGATCTCTGCTAGGTGCAGCCTGCAGAATTAATCCTTGCTGCACCAATAGTTTTGTTTGTTTGTTAATAACTTTTATAAGTGTAACAAGGCAAGCAAAACAGCAGGGTACAAAAACAGGGGATTAAGCATGTCATAACATAGTAGTGAGAGCCGGCAAAATATATATTGAAAAATGCATTTTTTTCTGCCCCTGGATACAAAAGGAAACACTTTAGCACACAAAGAAAAACAAATGGTTCACTTTTGCAGAATCTATAGATTGTGGAAAATCTTGGGAACCTTGATACTGTTATCCGCCTTGTCAGTATAAGAAATGAAACTCCACCCTTCTGTGACAGATGGGTCCTTTTGTTTTCTGCCTCTTGCAATCTTTAACTTTTGTGTGAGTTTTTCTATCGGTGCTGACTGCCAGGTTTTATTGTACCACAATAGTCTACTTAACTGCTGACCCTTCTGTTCGTTCCCGTCTTGTGAAGTTGATTTATTACATATAATAATAATATAATAATACATTTAATTTATGCGTCGCCTACCTGACCAATGGCCACTCTAGGCGACTTACGTGTGAAAAATTAAAACACAATACAATAATACAAAATACAAAATAGAACAGTGCGACAGCAAAAGCAACAATAATACAGGGCATGAGGCATTTAATCATAGCATTTAGCCCTCCCCGGAAATCCCAAAGGCCTGTTGAAAGAGCCAGGTCTTTAAGGCTTTTCGGAAGACATTTAGGGAAGAGGCGTGCCGGAGATCTTGCGGGAGGGAGTTCCAGAAGGTGGGGGCCGCCACTGAGAAAGCCCTCTCTCTAGTTCCTGCCAATCTAGCTGTTTTTGTTGGCGGGATTGAGAGAAGGCCCTGTGTGGCTGATCGAGTCGGGTGGCGTTGAAGGCGCTCCTTTAGACAAACTGGGCCGAAACCCAGTTTTTACATTAAAAAAACCCACCCTTCCTCTCTTATATCAGTCCCCTCATTTTATCCTCACAACAACCTTGTGAGGTAGGGTTGAGCTGAGATAAGCTATCTGGCCAAACGTCGCCCAGTCAGGTCTTCATAGCAGAGTGGGGATTTGAACCCACAATCCTAGTCTGACACTCTGGCTGCTCCACCACACTGGCTTCATAGCCCAACCTTTCTGTTTCCACACCTTCAAGGCAGCTTACAACTGACAACACCATTGATAAGAAAACCCAAATAGCTATCTTTACATTTTTAAAAAATATATATATAAAATAAAACACAGCTGAAGGGCAAAAATACTCACCGCTGCTTTGCCAATACAGATTATGGCTGACACTAAACAGCAAATAGGGGAAGGGTTAGAGGATTGAGATGGGTGTGTTTAGAAACAGCCCTACTGTACATTTGTGGCTCCTCCCACTTTTGCCTCTGGCCGCGCCCACTGCCTGCATGTGGGCCGCCCAGAAGGGAATGTGGCCCTCGGGCTTTGAAAATGCTTACCCACCCCTGGTGTGCAGGATTGCAGCCTGAGAATTACTTGCAGGAGAATCATTCGCTCTGCTGACACCCCTCCCTCCACTTCCACGTCAGGGCTTTCTGGAGTCGCTGAAACTGATCCTCGGAGGATCGATGAGCCGGGTGGGAGCCTTAAGCGAGTGCCCCTTCCAAGGGGACGAATCCATGCAGAACACGGGTAAGGATTTTTTATTTTTCCTCGTTGTCTTGGCCAGAATGCTACGTACGACTTGCAGGGATTTGGGGACAGGGGGAGAGAAGCACTAGACATTTCAAGCAGCATCATACCACGTTAAACAATCGTGGCGTCCCCCAGAGAATCTTGGGAACTGCAGTCTGTTAAAGCCCAAAGAGGTTGTTTTGTTGTTGTAGAGCCATCGCTTCCAAACTCTCCATCTTTGGGGAGAAAGATTGCACATTTGACCTTCCTGGCTAATGCCTACAATGCTGCCCCGGAACCACAGTGTGTTCCAGAGAATTCATCACTTTGGGCCCATGCGCACCATGCACTGGAGTCCCAGTTATCCTGACTGAGAGACACAGCTTGGGCCCAGAGTTATATAGATCCAGCCAAGCCCCTATTGGTTACTTCAGTCACATGGTTCTAATTGGACCAAAGAGCCGCAGTTCCAGATCTGGCCACCATATGGGTGACGCTGCAGTTTAGCAGTTATTAGACCTGCAATCCCTCGTTCTGCGAGCTGTTCCCTGTGGCACAAGTGATTTGAGTCCGCTGCCAACTCGCACTTATGTAATTCAATTTCTTCAAGTCCTCACCTCACATCTTATCTCTGTTTTCCTTTCCCTTGCAGTATCCAATGTGATCAATACCCTCTTTGGTGAGTTTGATGGTCACTCTGCTGTCCTCCACTGTTAATGTTTTCCCCATTTGTGTGTGTCTGCAAGCCAGTTATGATGATCATCACTTGGATTATTAAATGCACAAGCCTTTTGCTCGTGTGCAGAGCCACTTTTATCCTCCATTTGCACAAGCAACAAATACACCAGGAAGTCTCTAATTAATTATGGTGAATTATGATTCCTCCTTTTTCATCCAAACTACAAAAACTATGTTTACCGGCTTCGGAACAAGCCAGAATATTAAATCAATTTAATATCCTTGCTTGTTCTGAAACTGTTGACCATAGTTTCCTGGGCCGGAAGAAATTGGAAACTATGGTTAGCAGCTTCTTGGTTTAATCACAGCTCAGGAAGGAGCTCCATGAGAACCATGGTGAGATCCAGACTGATATATTTTGAATCAAAAATTAGAATGGGGAAAAGTATATATTCAGTTCAATATCACAAAGGCCATTAGGACTTGGTCGGACTGTACCAACTTGCAGGACATCAGCAACCAGATGAAGGGCTCCTGGTTTTAATAGGTTGGGGGGGTGATGTTCTCTATCCAGGCATCTCATCCAGGCATCTTATCCATTCATTCAATATGCATCCTGCCCTTCCTCCTGAAGGAGGCCAGGGCGGCAAACACGTCAATAGTTTTTTTTAAGCATTCTAAGAACAGTTAAAAACATTCTGTAAACAGTGAAAAATGTTCTCTCAACCAGCGATCTCAGGGTTGCAAGGAGCAATATTGTTCAGCCCTCAAATCCTGTTGGGAGTAAACAGGAATGTTTTTAAATTCCTCCTGAAAGCCAATAATGAGGGAAACAGACACACCTCACCAGGGAGGGCATTCCATAAATGGGGAACCACCACTGAAAAAGCCCCGTCCCAGGTCAACGACAACTGGGCAGTCCTCAGTGGTGACACCACCAACAAGGCCTTTCCTGCTGATCAGAGGGTCTGAGATGGTTGATACAGGGACAGTGCGCTTTAGGTACTTGGGTCCCAAGCCATTCATAGCTTTATACGCTGCTACTATCATCTTGCATTGAGCTTCCACCTTGAATTGACTGTCCCTGTTGCCTGACAGGTGAGCAAACAAGGGCTCTTGTGAAACAACTCACCCTTTTCAACCAGATTCTGATGGAACTTCAAGAGGATATGAGAGATCAAGTGAGTGAGTCAGTGCCAATAAGCCCAGGTGAGATCAGCCTGGGGGAAGCAGATCTCTTAAGCAGTGGTGGGGAACCACCACCCTGCGGGCCTTATTGAGCCCATCAGGCATCTCCGTTTGGCCCAGCAGGCCACATCATATATGTGTGACATCAGGCACGGGGCAGGTAAAGACACAGCCCGGCTAAAAAAGGGGCTTGCAGACAGTGTTGATAAACTGATCGGCCACACATGTAAAGCTCTGCATACAACACTTTGCAAGCACCAATAACTATCCATTAGTTTTACTGGGATCACATTCACACCATACATTTATTCCATATTTTTCCACTGTAAACAATCATGGCTTCCCCCAAAGAATCCTGGGAAGTATTGTTTGTTCAGGGAGCTGAATGCTGCTAGGTGACTCCTGTTCCCCTCACAGAGCAGCAATTCCCAGACTTCTCTGAGAAGAGGGACTGACTGTAAAACCATTCAGGGAATTGTAGGGAATTGAGGAGAATAGGAGTCTCCTAACCACTCTCAGCACCCTTCACAAACTGCACTTCCCAGGATTCTTTGAGGGAAAGCCACGACTGTTTAAAGTGGGATAATAGT
This sequence comes from Rhineura floridana, assembly GCF_030035675.1. NCBI lineage: Eukaryota > Metazoa > Chordata > Lepidosauria > Squamata > Rhineuridae > Rhineura > Rhineura floridana. The sequence continues at coordinate 18,262,784 of NC_084501.1, read as the reverse complement.
GGAATAAATGTATGACGTGAATGTGGCCTGGGTCTACTCTTTGAAGAACTTAGCTAGATACAACCCAGAAAACGGTTTAGCAGCGGGTCCCATTTTGTCATCCATTGCTCTCAGTGATGAGTGTCCATTCTTTCTAGGTGAAGGAGATGTCCTTGATCCGGAACACCATTATGGAGTGTCAGGTGTGCGGTGAGTGCTGAGGGTGAGGGGTGGGTGGGACAGTTAAACCAGTGGCCATGCTGGCTGGGGCTGATGGGGGTTGTAGTTCAAAAAAGGAACTTTTCCAAGCTCTGAGTTAAACACCACAAAATTGGCCGTTTTCCTGCACCATGAGAAATGCACACGAGTTTGTGTCAGTTATCCTAACACAGAGATGGAGGACCTTTCTCAGCATGAGGGCCACATTCCTTTCTGGGCAACTTTCCAGGGCCGCATGCTAGTGGTGGGCGGGGCCAGAGGCCAAAATAGGCAGGATAAGGAATATAAATCTTCTCTTAGTACAGCAGGCAAGTTTTTGCACACATACCCAGGCTTAGTTCTAAGTATTATTATTATGAAATAAACATATAAACCTCTTCACAGCATAAAGTCATCAAAGCGGTATACAAGATGAAACTAGAATGAAACACAAACTCTAAAGACTGCCCCTGTATGAGTACCACATAATACTCGTTCAGCACTTATAAGAAATCATTTTTTTGTGTGTGGGGCACCTACTCTTTGGAACTCCCTGCCTATTGCCATCAGGCAAGATGCCTTCACTATTCTTTTCAGCACCTGCTTAATTTGTGGATTTTTTTTAATCCTCATGGAGATTCTTCAGCATTTGAGTGCGAATTTCTCCTAATAAATGTATTAAACACATTTTATAGGCAGTGACTAATGTACACATTTTTTGTATTTTATTTTCACCCAGATATTTATTTTATGCATACTTTCCCCTAATATATGCATTTTGTAAACACTGCTTGGTTGAAGAACTAGCTTTGCAAAATTCGGATAGGTGCTGATTTCGAAGGATGGCTGCCTTTTGTTTCCATATTGTTCTGGAAAGGGCAAATTTGATAAATTTGGCTTTAAATGAGAACTGAATCATATTTCTCCTCCGTTCATACCTCCTACCCATGGCAGGATTTCACGAACACCGCTCCCGATGCAAACCAAATCCTTGTTTCAGCGGTGTCGACTGCATGGAGACATACGAGTACCCGGGCTACCGTTGTGGGCCTTGTCCGCCTGGCTTTGAAGGCAACGGGACCCACTGTGCTGACATCAATGAGGCAAGCGGGGGCCTGGCATTGAAGGATGGGGGGGGGATTGTGGGATTCACCAGCTCGCCGCTGAGTTCTCTTGTTTCCCACAGTGTGCCCACGCCAACCCCTGTTTCCTTGGATCAAAGTGCCTCAATACGGCACCTGGCTTTCGCTGTGAACCCTGCCCGCCCGGCTACAAGGGAAACCTCATCTCCGGTGTAGGGGCGGATTACGCCAAAGCCAGCAAACAGGTGAGGAATTTACCGGAGGGGGGGAGTGTTCTTTATGCTGGGGGCCAGTAGGGTTCTTTTCTTTTGCCTAGACAGCCACACCACCCCTTAAATAGTAACTAAGGAGGAGCCGTTGTGAAAATAAAAGGGGTCATTCCCCTTTTGCTTACCTCCTTCGGTAAGCGGAGTACCAGCCGCCCCCTTCCACCTTGCAAAGCGATTTTTCCTCTTCCCGCCAGGTTTGCACGGATATTGATGAATGCAATGATGGGAACAACGGGGGATGTGACCCCAATGCCATCTGCACCAACAGCCTGGTGAGTCTGTCTGCCTGGGACAAGGATACCCAGAGGGGATGATGGGTCCATCAATGGGGAAACAAGCCTCGCTGGCTGAAGAGGCCACAGGTACTTCCACTGGCTGCTGCTACGCTACCAAGCCAAGTTCAAGGTTCTTGCATTACGTAAGGAGACAGCGATGACACAAGCATGTCTGCCAGAACAGACATCAGCACAGTCTTATATACCCTAGTGACTTTTAATGATGTGTGATCCCATACAGCAAACAGGAGAATTCTTAGCTGCGACGTGCTCTGAAAAGGATGCACAGTAATTCCCTGAAGACAGTTAGATACAGGCGGGACATTTGAAACAGTTCATAACTCTTCCCACACACCACTCTTATCTCTACGTGCTAGTACACACTCCCATCATGACAGTAAAGTGGAAAATTCCACTTCAAGGCCTGGAGGGCTGCATTTGGCCCATAGGCCAGAGGTCACCCACCCCTGCTGTAAGGTAAGTCAGTATTATTACTGTCCCCCATGTCGCAGATAGAGAAACTGAGGCTGAGAGGGAGTGGCTTGCCTAAGGCTACTTGAGTGAGTTCATGGGATGGGCACTGGAGAAGCCTCTCTGCCTATGTAAACCAGCTCTTCTTGAGAACCACAAGGACTGGAATCTTTCTTTGTTTTTAGGAGAAGGTATCTAGCTCAGGAGCAGAGCATCTGCTTTGCACGCAGAAGATCCCTGGATCAATCCCGGGGATCTCCAAGGATGCCAGTCCACCGCATGCAAAACTCAGCCTGATGGACCAATGGTCTGGCTCTGTATAAGGCAACTTCCTATTTTCCTGTGTTCCACTTCCCTTGTTTTGTCTCCCTCGACAGGGATCCTACAAATGCGGGCCTTGCAAGTCAGGTTTTGTGGGGAACCAGACGGGCAGCTGTACCCCCCAGAAGGCCTGCCAGAGCCCCAGCCACAACCCCTGCGACGTCAATGGCTACTGCCTCTTCGAACGCAATGGAGATGTCTCCTGCGCAGTGAGTCCTTTCAACGCAACGTGGCGGGGGAGGTTGGTCCATTAGGGCGTGTGGGGTAGCACCCGCCTCAGCCTTCAGCCAGCCCTCACCTGCCTGCCTCTGTACTTGCAACCAGTCCAGGGGGGGTCACACTAGTATCGGTACATTTGGCCTCGTATCTCAGGTTCTACAAATGCTAGAAACGTATATATATGTATAAAAATTAATGGTGGGAATCTGAAGGTTATGGTTCATCCAGGGTAGAGTAGGGCAGCTGCTTCCCGTGCCCCTCTTCCCGTGCAAATGGCCAAGCCTGTATTATCTGTCGCTGCAAACATGTCATTTTCTCTTTGCTTTCCCAGTGCAACGTGGGCTGGGCTGGGAACGGGAACGTGTGTGGACGGGACACAGACATTGATGGCTACCCGGATGAGCCCTTGCCTTGCATCGACAACAATAAGCACTGTTCACAGGTAGGAAGCGCTGGCAAGGGGAGGAAGAGGGGCTGCAAATGGAAGCCTAGTTAAGAGGACAGGGCAGTGGAGTCTGGGCCGTTAGGGCAGGTGAGGTGCTGCTGCCCCCCAACCTCAGCCTGCCCCCACCAGCCCCCACCTGCCTGCCTTCTTACTTGTACCTAGTTCAGTAGTGTGGCTCTGGCTGTCAGCTGCCTCTTCCTCAATCTCAGTGTTGCCCGTTGCAGAACTCAGCCAGAGGATGGGTACAAATCTAGACTTGGTTGGCTCCCCCTCTCATTGGCTCTGGCCCGCCTCCTGTTGGGCTCCCTGCCTTCCGCCCCACCAGTCCCAATGGGCACTAGCTACCACTGGGACAGGGATCCCACAAATGTAGGGTGGGACACCCCCTCCCCTGAAGGGTCCAATTCTCTTGCACTGGTAAAAGGGTTTGCCCTTTTCTTTTTCTTTCAATTTTGTACATTTGATGTTTACTGGTAAAAGACATCACCGATAACCAGGGATGGGTGAATCTGTCAATTTTGCTTCTTCTTGGTTTCTCATTTTTTCCCAGCCTTAAATTCAGATCTCCACACTTCTGCGTCGCTTTACGCTTTTTTAAATTTGTCCGCAAATTTAGTTTGCTAATCAGAATATCATGGGGCACTTTGTCAAAAGCTTTGCTGTCATTTCATGTTAGTCACAGCCACGCCCCCTCCCCTTTTTTGCTGCTGGGTGGAGAATGAGGTCCTTGTTAAGACCTTGTCCCACAGTAACAGACATTCCTAGGAGCCAGTCAGCATGAAAGGGGAGTTATCTACTGAGAAGAGTCTTCTACGTGGCTGACTCACCTCCCTTCACTCTGGCTCCAATCAGTAGGAAAGGACAAGGATGTTGTTAGCCAAGTGAGAAGACTCTTTTCATTGGCTAACATGCTTCCCTTTCATGCTGACTAGCTCATAGGATGCTGGAGACATGGGGAACCTGGTCCCAAAAAAGTAAGGGATCCCCCGAGACCTCAGATAACTACACCCCTGCGAGAGCCCCTGCCAGTCAGAATTATCTTATAACTTGTCCTGTCCTCCCACCTGCCCCGTTTCACGCAGGACAACTGCCGGCTCACACCCAACTCTGGTCAAGAAGATGCAGACAATGACGGCATAGGGGACCAGTGCGATGATGACGCGGATGGCGATGGCATCAAGAATGTGGAGGTGCGCCCAAGCTTAGCTTCCCGCTCAGACAGGGTGGATTAGGCAAGAGCAGGGATGGGGAACCTTTTTCAGCCCCAGGGCCACATTCCCTCCTGGGCAGCCTTCCAGGGGCCGCATACCAATAGTGGGTGTGGCCAAAGTGGGCATGGCCAGATACACTCCACCCCCATCCGGGCAAGCATGAGGGTTTATCCCAGTGCAGGGACATATTCCAGCCGGGTAAAACCATTAGGGGAGGGAGCAGAGCAGGGCCAGTGAGGGGTGTGGCCTGGGGAGAGAGCCAAGTAGAGAGGCCTAGAAGGCTGTATTTGGCCCCTGGGCCCAAGATGCCCCACCTCTAGGAGGGAGCAAAGGCATTCCCTGAGATCCTAGAAATCAGATCTAATCAAATCGAAGATTATTATTGTTCATCATAATATTTTGATGCTTGAGATGTATATTTTAGGGCCCACCCTATTCTTAAGATTATAATCTGAATTTGATGTTGTATTTTGAATTGTTGAGGCCCACCCTGGGACTTGAGGGTGAAGAGCAAGCAACAAATCAAAATAATCATCGTCATCATTGGGGCAGGTCCCCCCTCTGAGGGAGGCTTGGAGTGCGGTGACAAGGGAGAGGACCTTTTCAGTTGTGGCTCCCCATCTGTGGAAAATGCTCCATGATGAGGTCCACCTGGCACCCTCATTGTCATCTGTTTGGTGCCAGCTAAAGACTTACCCTTTCTCCGAGGCATTTGATAGATTCAGATGATGTTTTATTTTAATACGCTGCCAAACCTTCCTGCGGCTGCGTGGGGGTGGCCTTGCTATTGTTGTGTCGTTTATTGTTATGTTTCTACAGGGTGTTTTATTTGTTTTTGTTTTAACATTGTGTACATTGCTGGGGACCTTTGGGTATCAAGCAACTAATAATAACAATAATGATATATTGAGGCCAGATCATTCATCCATTTTGTCTATTATTATTATTATTGTTGTTGTTGTTGTTATTATTATTATTGGGTTGTATCCAGCTAAGCTCTACTCAGAGTACACCCAATGAAATTAATGAATCTGTTAGTCATGTCTATTAACAATAATGTGTCTGCTCTTAGTAAGGCTAGCATTGAATGCCATCCATTTGTTCGTGGCTCACTGTGCCTCAAAGCGACCAGCAACTATAAGAGCAGGTACATGATACAAAATTTAAAATACATCAAAAAGATAATTGCACATTAACTGACTAAAAGTGCAGCAAGGCCGTTCGGTGTAAGACAGTTTGATCTCTGAACTATAATTACCTAACCTCCCTCTCTCTGTCGTAGGACAACTGCCGTCTTTTCCCCAACAAAGACCAGCAGAATTCAGACACTGATTCTTTTGGGGATGCTTGCGACAACTGCCCCAATGTCCCCAACAATGACCAGAAGGACACGGACAGCAACGGGGAGGGGGACGCTTGCGACAATGACATTGACGGGGACGGTGAGTGGAAGGGTAAAAGGGTGGCAGCGTTTACGGCTGGCTCTGTCATACAGGTTGAGCAGGCATGGACCTAGCATAAGGATGGACAGATCAGTCAAAGGTCTCATGTACATGGGAGTGTTTCTTTGTAGGAAATACACTTCTTTTACCTTCTGTTTCATTTTCATCGTCTGCAGTTCCAGTCCAAAAGTTAGCTGCTAATCGCTTTTTCCCATTCGCACAAGCAGGCATTCTTCTGGGAAGAATTAGTCTTGCTTTTTCCTTGAGGCCCTGTCCTTTAATTATACATTTCCAGTACCTCTTGTTTCTAGGTGACCAAGCATGCTCAGTCTGTTCTACCAGCTGTAATAGGTTCCTTTAGAAAAAAAAACAGAAGTGCGAATATCTGTGTTTTCCCTGGTAGGATACAGCTGAAATACAAATCTTTGTTTGACCAATGTTATGTTGTTGCGCACATTTTAGGGGGAAAAGAAAAGAAAGGCACTGTTTGCAGCAATATAAACAAATGCCAGCAGAATGGAGGAGAGCAGTCAGAAGTTGCTTGTCAACCTACAGGAAATAAAATGAACAAATGGAGGAATAGGGAGTGGGCATGGAGAGGGGAATGATTGACACACCCACCTAAAAGCATTGGAGCAAAGCATCTGCAAGCACTAGAAAAAGGGAGTGAAGACTCCCCCCCCTTTTCATATTGGATATCCCTTTTCAGTGGATTGGGTTAGTACAGATTTACAGGGGGGAAACTGTGTGATAGCTTCTGTTTGCTGGTAACATTATGTGTACCATGCAAATTTAAAGGAGATGTGAGTGGCACCAAACAAACAGTAAACCACCGTGCAGATGAGCCCTTATTTCCATTCTGTCAGTTTTCGCATCTGTTCAATCCTAAATCTGTTCCATCCCATTTTCTGAGGACTTAAGAAACATAAACCTCTACCCTCTAAAAGAAACTCCCATTTCATCATATTTTATTTACTTATTTAGACAATTTATATATGGCTATACACAATTAAATTGTGTATATTAGGGGGAAATGCCTATCTGTTCACATGCCTTCTCTAAAATATATATTTTTGTACACTTTTGGATGTGAATCAGATAGATATGGGGGGAAGGGCCATGGCTCAGTGACAGAACACCTGCTTTGCATGTGACAGGTCCCAGTTTCAATCCCTGGCACCTCTGGGTCGGGCTGGAAGAAACATCCTGGAGAGCTGCTGCCAGTCTTGCAGACAATATTGATCGTGGTGGACCGATGATCTAACTTTGTATAAAGCAGCTTCCTCTGTTCCTAACTATATTATCATAGAATCATAGAACAGTAGAAGTGGAAGGTGCCTGTAAGGCCATCAAGTCCAACCCCCTGCTCAGTGCATTATGGGGACTCAGTGGTAAAGCACCTGCTTTGCATGCAAAAGGTCCCAGGCTCAAACCCTGACATCTCCAGGGAGGGCTAGGAGAAACCCTCGTCTGACATCCTGGGAGAGTCTCTCTGCCTGAAACCCTGCAGTCGGCGTAAACAATATTGAGCTGGATGGACCAAGGCGTAAGGCAGCTTCCTGTGTTCTTGTGAAGTGATGATGTTTAAGCAGGGCTGGCAAAGGGCAGCTGAAGCAAACGGCACAGGGCCGGATCAGGCCAGGGCAGAGAGCATCACCTTTCACCGTCTGCCCCCTCCCTAGGAATCCCCAACGGGCTCGATAATTGCCCTAAGGTGCCCAACCCGCTGCAGACGGATCGCGACGAGGACGGTGTGGGCGATGCCTGTGACAGTTGTCCCGAGATCAGCAACCCTACTCAGGTATGAGCGTTGGGGAGATCGGTGGGGTGGGGGGTGGGACAGGAAGGGGGCATGGTCATACCTCCCTAAGACACACCAGCAGGGAAAGACGCAGGGTCTAGCGTGCACTGAGAGTGAGTCCCCCTGTATCTGGGGGGCTCCATTTCCAGGCTCAAGCTCCTCTTGCAGACAATCTTTTAAAAAATTGTGTGTCTATATTACTTAAACCTGTACAGTAAACACCAAAACAATAAAGGACAACAGAGGGTTGTTAGTCCTACTCGGAGTAGACCCATAGAAATTAAACAACCTTACTAATTTAGGCTCATTAACTTCAGTGGGTCTACTCTAAGTAGAACTTAGTTGGATACGACCAACAATAACAAAGCAGTACCTTATGCATGTGTCTTATATTTATATTTATTTACTAGGGGCTGCACCCCTGCTCGCTTCGCTCACCAGCTTCACCAACACCCCTCACCAAAGTGACCCCTTCCCTTTACAGGTCACCAATGCCAAACCCCTCCCTGCTTCCATCTCTATCTCCCTCCTCCGCTGGCCTAGCAGCTGTTAGAAGTCTGTTGTCACACCGTAGTTTGCAGCGCCACCTGTCAGCAGCCAAGCAAATCATTACATGATGACATCCTTAAGCAAATATATCGGATAAGAATAGTTCTGTACTGCCTTATAAAATATCAGGGCAGTGTACACTGTTAAAACATAAAACATCATTTAAAAATACAGATAATCATGAAGGTTATGATAAGGTTATGGGCTCCTACTGGGAGGAAGGGCAGGATATAAATTTAATTAAAAAGCAAGTAATTAAATTAATAAGGTGACTGGCTAGTCCAAAATAAAAACTGAACAGCTGCAAAAGCTGTCGGCATTAAAAGGTCTTCAAGAGACGCCTGACCTTCTTACGGTACATAATATTTTGCCCTCCAAAATCCCACAGAGAAGAATATAATGATTAATAATGTTTCCTATCCAGGGATAACAGTCAAGAGTATTGCCAGATATGTCACACCTGAGATGCAGGCGGTCTGAGAAATGCATTCCCTTCCGTTTTTGAAATGTCAGAATTTGACCAAATTTTTGAATGAGTAGGGAATGTCATTTCTGTGGTAGCAGAGACACAGTCACACTGTGCACAGCATTTATGTGCATTTGTGTGTGCGTGTGCAAAGAGGCTTGTTTGCTCATCTGAAGCCGTGCTCTCTTTCAGACAGATGCGGACAGTGACCTGGTGGGTGATGTTTGCGACACCAATGAGGACAGGTAAGGTTTTTTTTAAAAAACAAACAAACCTGAAATATGTGAAAGTGTGTCATGTCAAAATCTGTATCTATATTTTGGGGAAACCTTCTGTCTGTCCATTGGTTTTCTATGCGTTCAGACATCTCTCAGGAGATCATCACCAAATTAGGCATGGTGGTTCCTAAGATATGGAGGAGGTTTTCTCCTATGTTTGGCAACAATTGGATGCCATTTTGAATCAAGATGGCAGACTGAACTTTTCAAAGCTGCACTACTTTGGACACCTCTTAAGATGTCATCACCAAATTTTGCTTGATAGTTTCTGAAATTGAGGAAGCCTCCTCATTTAGCCCATGAGACCATTTCCCTCAAACCATGCTCACCTTCCCCACATATGATGGCATGTATGACACGAGGTATGAAGCAGGTAGAGAGTTAAAGATACAGTTTGCTGGGCCAAAAAGATTCCCAGATGCATGAGGTCTAGAAACTTGCTCCTTTTTTAAAAAAGCAGAGCAGAGCAAAAGCTACTCTCTAATCCCATAAACACCTGCTAACGATAGGACGCCTTCTTGCAATATTCCAGCACCCCTTTCCCCCTGAGTCTCGCTCCTTATCTCACTTGAATCCTCCTCATCTTATCCAGCGATGGCGACGGTCACCAGGACACAAAAGACAACTGCGCAGAAATTCCCAACAGCTCTCAGCTGGATTCAGATAATGATGGGCTGGGAGACGAATGCGACAATGACGACGACAATGACGGGATCCCCGATTACGTGCCCCCTGGCCCTGACAACTGCCGTCTTGTCCCCAACCCCAACCAGAAGGATTCTGACGGTGAGCATGGCATGGGTGAAGGTTGAATTAATCAGGAATTCTCTACAGCAGGGGCGCCAGTCACAAAATGGCACAACCCAAAATGGCTGCTGTGGGGGTGTGACATAACACAAAATGGCTGCCATGAGGATGTGGCATAGTGCAAAATGGCTCCCCTGGAAGCGTGACATAAAACAAAATGGCTGCCAAGGAGGTGCAGCACAACAGAAAATGGCTGCCACATCAAGAAGAGCAGAAAATGAGTCAGGACCACAAAATGGTGCGGGCATGGCCCCCCTCCCATTCAGCCACCCCCATCCATGGGGGAAAGGCTCCTACGCCAGCCGCCACCGGCCTCACTCACAGAGTTCTTTGTACCTCTCTTTTGTTCAGAGTGGATGGGAGGGGTGGCTGTCCAATTCTGGCATCCAATGAAATGTGGCCATGTTAAAGGGGGCATGTTCAGTGTAGGAGAGGCCAAGCCAGTCCAAAAAGGGACTGAGCCAGAAGAGTAAACAGTCTTGGTTGTGCATTTTGAGGGGATATTCACAGAGAAGCACAGGAGGTTCTGGTGGGCATGCTGGTGATCCCTGCATTCTTCTTAAAGTGCGGTGCCCCGAACTGAACACGCAGAACTGCAGATGAAATTGGACTTATCTCAGGGTTGGGGGGAACCTGCAGGGGCCCTCTGGTTGTTGCTGGACTCCAGCTCCCATCAGCCCCAGCTAACAGGGCCAGTGGTCAGGGATGATGGGTGTTGGAGTCCAGCCATGTCTGGAGGGCCGCAGGTCCACTCACCCATCTTACATCCTACCTCACGGGGTTGCTGTGAAGATTAAAACAAAGGGTCAAGGATGGAAGGAAGTCTTACATGCAACTCTTAGCTAAGGTTGTTGCTGACTTCCTCAACCCACAGCATGACGCCTCCCACTCCCACCACCACCAAGGCAGTCCAGGGGATGAGGAACCTGGTACCCTCCAGATGCTGCTGGACTCCAACTCCCATCAGCCTCAGCCAGCATAGCCAACGGTCAGGGATGATGGGAGCTGTAGTTCAACAATGTGCTTGGACTCCATGTATGGTGATGATGATGAAACCTGGTTTGGTGGATGAGGCTTCCCAAAGCTCTATCCTGTGCGCAGGCAACGGCGTGGGGGACGTATGCGAGGAGGATTTTGACAACGACACTGTGGCTGACCCGCTGGACGTCTGCCCGGAGAGCTCCGAGGTGACGCTGACTGACTTCCGCGCGTACCAGACGGTCATTCTGGATCCCGAAGGCGATGCCCAGATCGATCCCAATTGGGTAGTTCTCAATCAGGTACAGGACGGGAGTCTGGGAGATTCCACAGGCTTCAGAAATGTGGCTGAATCAACTGGGTGGATTCTGGGGATGAAAAGGGGCGGGGCCAATAGACCAGTCAGGAGGCAGCGGCAGGTGGAATGCTGCATTGAGCTCTGACCCGAGCGAGTGCCAAGGGAACAGCAAGGCTGGACCTCTTTGCCAGGGACGGGAGAGAAATTCGATTCAGTCCCCCTTTAAAGACGAGTCTACCTAACTCACACTTTCTGAAAAGATACGCCAACCGAAACTCAGGCATCTTTCAAACTTCTGACATTCATACTTCTCTGAATTTTGCAATGCCAAGTCATGCATTGTGCAATGCACATCCTAGGGTAAATGGTACATTAAAATGCATATATTAGGGGAAATTGCATGCAAACAATGCGTATTAGGGGAAACTGCGTACGGAACTGAGCACATTAGGAAGAAATCCACGGGAAAATGCCGATGCGTTTTCATGAAAACTTTGTTTGCTTATGTTGTTCCTGGTTTTGTTTTGTTTTGTTTGCAAACGGTTGTGGAAATGTGGGGAACTGACCTGCAGATTGGGAAATGAGAAATGGAGAGAAACCGAAACAGACACTCCCATCCCGAAGCCTTAGCCACCGACTCGCCTGCAATAGCCAAGAAGGAGCCGGGGGCCTCTTTCAGCACCCTTTCCTTCCTGGGGCTGAAAAGCAACAGAGGCTTTGGCAGAGCCCTACCCTTCCTCAACCTGGCACCCTCCACATTGATTTCTTTCATTTTTGAATGGCATCCCATGGAGCATTTCGAAGCGATTTTGCAATATTTTAAAAGCATATAAAGATACAACTGCAGCTATAACCGCAATTCAGAGACATTTCATAGATTAGAAAGAAAGAAAACAGCTCAAAAGATTATGTGCATAAACATAATTTGAAATCTAATGCAGATATAGACGGGGATAAAACAAAATCTCCGCTGAGAAGGCTTGTCAAAAGACGAAAGTCTTCAACAGGCGCTGAAAAGCCAACAGGGATGGCGCCTGTCTGATAATTGTTATGTAAATTATGATAAAGAAGACCAGGGTATGTACTGTGATTAGTGTCTGAGATAATCCTCGCACTTACTATGTGGAGATCTTTCGACAACACTTCCCCCACACCAGGCATGCCGTCAACATGCAGCAATCAGTGGAAATTGGTGAATTTGGTATTGGAGGCCTTCGGAAAGAAAACTGCTCTGTTGTGCTCAGGTGCCCGCTCTCCTCTCGATTCTCCATCCAGACAACCAAGAGAAAATATCAGACTTCACAGATATCTCCCAGCCAGGGTGCAAACTAGGGACAGTGAGGGGATTAGCCTGGGGAGAGTCCTGAGGGCCAGGTAGAGAGGCCAGGGGCCACTTGGTCCCAGGCCTGTGGCACCCCAGCCCTACGCTAGATCTTGCAGTGTCCAGGTGAGTTAACGGGTGGAGAAAATGTTGGGCCTTGCACCGTGCCAATTGTGTCCCCTTTGAACAAGGTTCAGCGGGGTTGAGTGGGCCAGCAGATGTGTTGTCTCAGGTTTGGAATCTAGTGCCGTGCTCGGGGGCTGGATGCAAAACCGCAGGGGCCACACTACACAGTTGGGCTACGTCTTACATCTTCCTGACAGACAGTCTTGCCTCCCCCAGCCTACTCTTGTCATCTCTCTGATTCCTCTTTTATTCTTCCCAAACCCTCCAGGGCATGGAAATCGTACAGACGATGAACAGTGACCCAGGCTTGGCTGTAGGTAAGAGGAGAGGCCTTTAAATAGACCCCTAAGGCTGCCAAGGGTTCTTTGCTAGACTCCCAGAAGGATTACATTTCCCAGGGTTCCTTGGCGGAACCTCTGCTGGCTCGAACGTGGCTTATATATGTGATGAACGTCAGAAGAATCCTTGCGGATCAGGGTAAAGGCCTAGGAAGCGCAGCATCCTGTCCACACCGTAGCCAGTCAGATTCCTCCAGGAAGCCCATAGGCAGGGCGTGAACAAAAGAGCCCTCGCTCATTCGTAAGAACATCAGAGGTGCCCAGCTGCTAGATCAGGCCCAAGGCCCATCTGGTCCAGTCTCCTGTTTATTTATTTATTTTTTACATTTATACCCCACCTTTCTTTCATCATAGAAACCCAAGGCGGCTGACATATGGTTCCCAGGCAGTCTCCCATCCAGGCACTGACCAGACCTGACCCTGCTTAGCTTCGGCAGGGAGCTGGCCTCACGTGCCTTCAGACCATAGCCTGGGACCTGTTCTCACAGTGGCCAGCCTGATGTCCCGATGGGAAGCCCACAAGCACGACCTGAGGGCAACAACCATTCTTCCCCCCCCCCTGCAATTCTAACTGGTATTCAGAAGCATACTGCTTCCGACTGTGGGAGAAGAGCATAGCTATGGTGGCTAGCAGCCACCGATAGTCTTCTCCTCGGTGAATTTGTCTGATCCTCTTCTAAAGGCCTCCAAGCTGGATGGCAACGCTACATCTTGTGTGGGAGCAAACCCCACAGTGGCAAGAGGTCTAACTCTTTTCATCCTTCCCTCCCTAACTCTGTGGGGCAGGGTACACGGCGTTCAACGGGGTGGATTTTGAAGGCACCTTCCACGTCAACACCATCACGGACGACGACTATGCCGGATTTATCTTTGCCTACCAAGACAGCGCCAGTTTTTACGTGGTCATGTGGAAGCAAACGGAGCAGACCTACTGGCAGGCCACGCCCTTCCGGGCTGATGCCGCACCTAGTTTGCAGCTGAAGGTGAGCGATCTTTCCCTGCCAAGGTTGCAAGCAATGCCGTTAGGCCACATTCGCAGTCTGCACTTATTCCACTGGGATTCCAGTCGAAACAGTCACGGCTTCCCCCAAGGAATCGTGGGGATTGTAGCTTGTGAAGGGTGCCGAGAGTTGTTCGGAGACCCCCTATTCCCCCCTCACAGAGCTACCATTCCCCAAGTGGTTCAACAGTCACTCCCTCTTCCCAGGGATCTCTGGGAATTGCCACTCTGTGAGGAGAATGGGGGTCTCCTCAGAACTCTCAGCACCCTTCACAAAACTACCCTTCCCAGGATACTTTGGGGGAGGCCATGACTGTTATAGTGAAATCCCAGTGGAATAAATGCATGGTGTGAATGTGGTCTCAGGCCTGATCAGGGCTGGCTCCAGGATTTTGGGGGGCTTCCAACCAAGAGGCCATGTACGAACAAGTCGCCCTCGGCTCCTGCTGGGAGGAAGGGCGGGATATAAATCGAATAATAAATAAATAAAAAGTCCAAATGTGTGTTTTTAAAAGAGAAAAACCTGAGATTTCCCTTCGTTTGCTAGCTGACTGCAAACATTTCCTTCTGCTAACTGACAGTAATGTACGTCAGAGCCGAAACAAAATGAATCCAGAGGCTTTCAATTCAAAATGCCACCCTTTATATCTCTTAGGAGAAAAAGCAGGGGGGGGGAGAGAGAGAAAGGGCCACAACTCGGTAAGGCATCCGCTTTGCATGCAGAAGGTTCTGGTTTCGGTCCCCTGTGGCATCTCCAGGTAGGGCTGGGAGAGACTGCCTGCCTGAAACCCTGGCAAGTGGCTGCCAGTCAGAGTAGACAATACTGAGCTAAATGGACCAGTGGTCTGATTTGGTATGAGGCAGCGTCCTGCGTCTTGCTGAAGCAGAACCAGCTTGGCTTCTGCACGGGCATGTCCTGCCTTTCCTGGCCGGCGCAAGGCACAACTTTGGTGGTTTCAACCCCTCTCCTCATCGGCAGGCAGTGAAATCCACCACCGGTCCCGGCGAGTATCTGCGCAATGCCTTGTGGCACACGGGCCACACCCCCGGCCACGTGCGCCTGCTCTGGAAGGACCCACGGAACGTGGGATGGAAGGACAAGACCTCTTACCGCTTGCGACTCATACACCGGCCCCAGGTTGGCTACATCAGGTGAGCAATGGGATCGTGGCCGTGGGCGTCGTACTCTCTCTTTATCGTCCCACACACTCCTCGGCTGTGGCCGTTGGAGTAAGGGACATTTTTGCTTCTCCTTTCCAAGATTCCGGACCTCAAGCCTGTACCCAGAAACTTTGCAGTGAGATGGCCCCTAGGCCAGGGATGGGTAAACCTGTAGCTTTCTAGATTTAGGGTCAGTAGTGCACTGGCAAATTCAGAAGTGTCCCTTCATGATAGTTACAGCCACGCCCCCTCCCATCCCCCCCTTTTTGCTGCTGGGTTGAGAATGAGATCCTTGTTAATGCCTTCTCTCACAACAACAGACTTCCCTAGGAGCCAATCAGCATGAAAGGGAAGAGGGTTAGCTACTAAGAAGAGTCTTCTCAATGGCTGACTCACTTCCTTTCATTCTTCCTTTCACTCCAATCAGCAGGAAAGGATAACAAAGCATGTGAGAAGACTCTTCTCAGTGGATAACACACTCTCCTTTCATGCTGATTGGCTCATAGGATGCTGAAAACATAGGGACCCTGCTCCCAAAAAAGTAAGGGGTCTAAGACCCCCTAAGTACCTGGACGACTACACCCATTTAGGATGTGGACAGAATTTGATTCAGTTTGCATTTCAGGCTACATCTATCAAATCCGCACTTCTCATATGAGAACTGAAACACAGCCATCCTTTTGAACTCACACTTTTTTCAGTTTTTGCAATCCAATTCGCTGGCCAAACCATGTTTACAAAAAAAGCATATTTTAGGGGCAAGCGTGTGTAACCATGAATATATGTGTGAAAACAACCTACAAACATGCATTATATGACGAAACGTGGCTTGCAAAATGTGCACCTAAGTCAAGACTGCTCACGAACATGGGTTCATTAGGATTGTGTGGCTTGGCTCACTTATTAGAGCTCTCCAGGACTGCAAAGGACGATTTGTAGACGGAAGGGCAGTGGGGTGGGAGAGACTATCCTTCTGTTGGATTGGGCATGGGGACGAGACAGTAAAGGATTCGAGGGGTAAACAAACCTCTGTCCCCCGCCCCTGTCAGCCTTCCTCTCCCGGTTGGCCCAAAGGCTAGGCCATTCCTTGTTTAATAAGGTGGCCTGCCCTCTCTCTCTCTTTCGCTATAGATGGGGGGGGGACTCGTTCCACTGGAAACTCGTCCGCCACCCACACCCTCTTCTCCCGTCCCTGCAAACCATTCACTCGATGGGCCCCCAAGCCCATTGTCTGGGTCGCCATGGCAATCCAAGACTGGGTGGAATGCATTGGCCTAGCACAGGCCTTTTTCAAAAGCAGGGGGAGAAAGAGAGTCTGGACAATGGAGAAAGGTGCGGGGGGGGGGAGTGAGCCTGCAGAGAATGGGGCAGAGAGGGAGGAGGGGAAGCGAAGCCGGGGGATGTTTTTTCCTCAACTGACCGTGGCAAGGGCAGAAGGAGAAGCGGCTCTGGGCCAGACCTCTGTATCCTGGATCTCTGCAGAGCCTCAAACCTGCCCGCTTTTGACAAGCCAGCCGTGAGGAGGCCTGTGGTTGTGGTTAAGGCGGCGCAGATTCACCCTTCCTGCTACACGAGCCCGTCTGTGAAATTCCCCCTTCTCCGAATTTCGCACGGCAGTTCTCTGGCCGAGTCAAGCGTACCAAAATGCGTACTTGTTGGGGTGAAGGGTGCCCGCAAAGGTATACCTCAGGGAAAGCAACATGCCAAAATTCCTTTTGGGAGGGGAAATGGCTCGGCAAAACCGTGCGCATTTATCAAGAGTGCCCTGCAAAGGTGCATGTATCAGAAGGGAGTCACGCGAAGGTGCTGGTGAATTTTCACGAGCCCTTTTTCGATTGAAAATTCATAAAATACAATCGCAAGGAGATGTGGAAATGAAAAATCTCAACATGAGCAGATCTACTGGGGACAACAGGCTGTCCACTGTTAGCCCTAACAGTAGACCCTAATGCAGGCCTGTTCATTTCAGTCTCTCTACTCTGAATAGGACTCAGCTGGATGAAACCGTTGTTGTTGTTAGAAGCATTTTGAGCCCACTCTATCTGGAGAAGCTTCCAGAGCATCTTATATAAGATCAACAAACACAGGACTTCCCTGCCTTCAGGCTTACGAGCTGGCAGACACAACATCAAATGAGAAAGGGTTGAGGAGGGAAGAGGAAAACTCTAGCCAACCTGTTCTCATAAGGGCGAGTTAAATGGAGCTGGCCTCTCGGCAGAACCCATGGGATGGGGCCTTCCCGTCAGTCTTCTGCACCCACGGAGAATGGGTGTTCCTAAGTGATAGCTGAGGAAAGGCAGATCAGGGGTACGGTGGGGCTGAGTATCCTACTCCACTTTCGCAGGGCTGTTTGTCCTACCTGAAAGTGGTGATGATGGTGGTGAAGGGGAATATTGGTGACTTTCAGGAGGGTGGTTGAATTCAAGAAATCTGCAGAGCTTCACCAGGCGGCCAACAGTTATCTACCTATTACAGGGGTGGGGAACCACTTTCAACCTGAGGGCCACATTTCCTTCTGATCAACCTTCCAGGGGCCATATACCAAGAGTGGGTGTGTCAAAAGTGGGTGTGGCCATGCCCCCCCCCATTCTCCCTCCAGGCTAGGCAAGAGGCATTATCACTGTTCAAAGACACACTCCGGCCAGGCAAAATCACTAGGGAAGGATACGTAGCCAAGCCAGAGAGGGTGTGTGGTCCGGTGAGAGTTCGGAGGGCCGGATAGAGGGGCCTGGAGGGCCACAGAAGATGGGCACCGTGGCAGCCTTTCAGGAAGTACCGATTCCCCCCAAAGCACGTAGCATACGTCCCCCCATCCAAAACTGTTCCTGCAGGCCAGCTGCAATTCCTCAAGCCCCAGTCTCTGGTCACAGCGTATCTCCCCGCTCCTGACCTCCTCCTCTCTCCTCCTCGCAGGGTGCTGCTTTACGAGGGACCCCAGCTGGTGGCTGACTCAGGCGTCATCATCGACACGACGATGCGAGGGGGGCGCTTGGGGGTGTTCTGCTTCTCCCAGGAAAACATCATCTGGTCCAACCTACAGTATCGCTGCAACGGTTAGCAGGGGGTGAACGCCAGCTGATTAAGCGGGGGCTTTCAAGGATCAATTCTCCCAGATGCAGAAGGGGGGGATGCCCATGGAGGCCTTTGCCACCAAATCAGGGTGGGTGGAAGGAATGAGGTGGAGGTAGTCCCTCCCCCCAGAAAAGTTGAGTCCTGTTCTGGGGGAAATGGCAGGCTGGCCATATTAACACTACTTAGGCTGCAATCCTATATGCTGAGGATGGGGACCACGCGGGCCCCTCCAGATGTTGCCCCTTGTGGCCAAAGGTCAGGGATGATGGGAGTTGTAGTCCAAACCAACATCTGGAGGGCCACAAGGTTCCCCCCTTCATGGCCCTAGAGAGTCCTAGGAATTGTTGGAGGCGAATCTGAGGGCCATTCATGGAGGAAAGGGTTACCACGCTACAATCCCCAGGATTTTTTGGAGGAGAGGCAGGGAAGCCATGACAGTTATAAAACTGCTATAATCTTGGAGTGTCAACATACCCTCTGAACCGCTGCTCTTCAAACTAAGGGTCCCCAGATGTTGTTGGACTACAACTCCCATCGACCCCAGCCGGCTTAGCCAACAGCCAAGGATGGTGGGGCTTGCAGTCCTCCAGCATTTGGGGACCCAAGGTTGAAGAGCAGTGCTCTGAACTACAGCTGGCTGAGCTTTCCCGATAGGAGGGGTGGGGAATGTGCGCCCTCCCTCCTGATGTGCCTGGAACTCTTAAACTCATCGTCCCTGACCAGTGGCCATGCTGGCTGGGGGCTGATGGAAGTTCAGCAATACCTGGAGGGCCACAGGTGTTCCCCACGCCTGTGGTGTTTGGCTGCAGCGCCTATCAGCCCTAGCCAGCTCGGCCAGTGATCTGATTATGAGACTTGGCGTCTAGCGACATCTGGTTAGCCACAGATTTGCCTCCATGCACTTTTTGTAGGCCCAGCATGAAGCCTTGATGTTGTCCTCTTTTCATTCCTCCTAATCCCCTCTCCCTCTTTCTCTCTTGGTAGATACCGTCCCTGTGGACTTTGAGCCGTTCCGCCGGATCCTACTGGAAGGCCCTTGAACGAGGGTCCTCAGAAGGGCTCGCCGCCCATCTTAGACTAGGACCTCTCTTCACAAAGACTCCTGGTGGTCCACCCAGAGAACGCGGGCATCATTTCAGACCTCTCCATACACACTCACCTACCCACAATGGACTGGTAAACTGGCAGACTTTACCCCATAAGCTCAGGAGCTCCCTAACCCAGCCCAGCAGTCTCTTTTACAGGGTTGACAAGATGCTACAGGCACAGAGATCAGCAAAGGATTATGGGACAGCAAGGGCTTGAGCCAATCGAAGAGGGCCGCTATGGAGCAAATCCCCACCTAAGTAGGGGCGTACTGATGCCCCTGTTTTTTTTCCTCTATACCTTTTGGGAAACGATCCGTCCATAAAAGTTCTGGCTGTTTTTCTAACTTCTCAGTTCTGTTGTTCTTTTGAGTGGGTGAACGGCATGTGCCCTGATTTTGGGGGGGGGGACGGGGGGGAGGGAGAGTGTCCCAGATAGCTGACAATAGCATCTGCAATCCAGATCTCATTTTCTAAGCCTTCATTCCCTGCCTTCATTATCCATCAATCCTGGGAACGTTCCGAGTTTCCACTATGCAAGCTGTCCCAATTTGCAGAGCTGCCAAATTTGCAGAGTGTTGGAATGGAATTGCCTTTCGGGGGGAAAGATGAGGGTGCCTGACCTCTAAATATCAATTTTTATACCAGTATCTTTCCTCCGTCCTTCCAAAGAATCCTGGGCTGACGATCCTCTGTTAAAGAACCCTGGCTTCCCTGTTCTACCTCCGAGAGAACTACTGTTCACAGGGTTCACTGGGGAGAAAAGCAACAGCTATGACATTTCTGTCGATAGGCCCACAGTTAAAGCTGGTTGCATTCTATAATAATAATAATAATAATAATAATAATAATAATAATAATAATAATAATAATATCATCTGAATACTGCATCAAAGCACAGAGTTGTTTTGGAGCGCTGTGAAAAGCATTCCATATACAAATTAGAATTTTTGCTATAACTGTTAATTGGGTTACATCTCACGTCCTGCTCAGTCACTGGTTCCGTCAGTACAAGGACTTCTCCTTGCGCAGCAGAATGTTCTCCCCCTCTCCTCCCCCTGCGCACCGCCTAAATCTGTTCCGGGAGTTCCCCCAACCCTCCAGGGCAGATTTGGGGATGGCGCAGGGCATAGGGGAGGGAGAAGGGGGGGGAAGTCCCATTGTGCTAGTGCTAATCCTTGCGCTAGCACAATTATTTAGTTGAATACCACCCATTGTTATTCATACTTATCACTGTCAACCTCTTTCAGCTGCCACACACACATTTTACTTTGTGCTGTAGCGAGGGACATTTGCACTTTTGGGCCTCAGCAAATTCTAGCCACCTTTCACACCTGGATAAAAATGTGCGTTCTTCTGTATTTTTTTGATGACACCACCACCACCTTCCAGACCTCTGGTCGCCTTCTTCCAGTGTTCAAAAGCAGAGACCGGCTTGGCATCCCAGCTTTTGTGACGGGAAGTCCTCAGAGAAGGTATGTCCCCTGCGGGCCCCCGCAGGTAAGCCCAGGACAGCGGGAGGCCGGGACAAGTGCAATATTAGCGGGAGAACGAACAACACTGCACTCTGCCCCATCCCTCCTGCCTGCCTGGAGACCGGGGCGGCTTCTGGGCCTTTCGCTGAACGGGCCCTTGGAAATGGCCGCGCCACTGCTTGGGCTTCCCAGCCGGAGGGGGGCCAGGCTGCCAGTTCTGCAAAAAGAGTTGAGAAGTTTTATCAGGGGAGTCTCAAACCCTACCCGCTCCCCTCCTGCCCCCCATCTTGCTCCCTCAATGCGCTCCCAGAGCAGAGAAAGCCTCCCTGAGTTCCATCCAGGTCCCCCCCAAGTACTGAAGTCCCCGCTGGCACTCGGGAGCTGGGAATTTGGTTAAATAATCACCCGCCTGGCTGAGACTCTCCGAGGTTGCCGTGGCGACAAGTGTCCCAGCAACGGTCAAGTGAATGCCGCTCTCTCGCAGGCAGCGAAGAGCCTTGTTGGAGGGGGGCAGCCCTCCCCACACTCTCATTCACTCCAGAGGGCCTGCAAGGCTCCTGTTTGCATAATGGAGGGGAAGACTTGCCATGTGGCAAAGGGGCAACCGCAAAAAGAGTCAGAGAACGGCCTCTCCGAGTCCCAGGAAGACATTCTATACCTCATTTCAGAATACTAAAAGGAAAAAAAATTTTTTAGAGAGGACTGGTATAATCATTCTGCAGTTTTTTGCAAAACACGCAGTTGGTCGCCTTTGGATCCCAAACCTGAGCAAGTTTGCAAATTGAGGGGGAACAGAGTGACCACCTCCTAGGCCTGAGGCAGAGAAACAGGAAAAGCTTCACCCACCTCCCCGGGGATGAGAAAAGGTCCACCTGCAAAGTGTCTCGGGGTCCCAATGGCACAGGAGTGGGGCTGGTCCAACAAACGTGGCAACGCTAAGGGCCGCCTGTTGTCGAGCGCAGGAGTGGTGCCAAAAGGGCAAGGCGAACAGGAGGTGCCCCCTTAACCTCCCAACCTCTTTCCAGAAGAGAGCCATTTGGTTTCCTCCACCGCTAAGGAATATCTACTTGCCTTTCAAAAGGGGGAGGCTTGCTTTTGCACAGCCCCACCCCTGGCCTGGAAAGTGCATGGCACAGGACAGCGGCTCCTCCTGACGCATTTCTCCTCTTCCTGCCGGTTCAGCCGAGGCCCTGACTGTCGTCCTCGGCTCTTGCAAAAACTTCTCTTCAGAAGAGCCTGGCGCGCACACACATATACACAACCTCCGCTTTTTTGCTACACAATGGGAGCGGGCAGTGATGGGAGCACCAGCAACAATGGCTAGGCTTGGACGCCGGAGCCCATTCAAGCAGCAAAAAGTGTCCTCTTAAAAGGGCAACACACAAGCGGCCCAGGGGGACAGGGACACCACCGAGAGGGAGATTCTTCGGTGCCCAGGAAACAACTGAAATCCAACTCCAGATCACAAAATGACCACGGCGAAGTCGAGGGTGCCTCTGGGCACGTGCAAAGTGGACCTCCCCTTGCCTTTGGGTGGCTTCAAGTAGCTTTCATAGGCAGCGGAGGCTGGTCCTAGGGAGGGAAGGATCCATTCATTTCCGTTCTCTCCGCCCCTCATTTTTCCAATCTGAAATTCGGTGCTCTACATTTCTGTAGCAATCTGCAATTCTTTTTTGTTTAAATCCCGTGAAAATCCTCCAGCATTTTAATGCAAATTTCTCCTAATCAATACTTTCTTGGGTATGCAGCCTTGACAAAGATACACCTTTTTCGCAAGCTGTTTCTCCTAATATGTCATTTCCACTCATGCTTTGTTTTCATGCATGCATTTTGGTGAACATGGCTTGGCTGGCAAATTGCATCACAAAATTCAAATAAGTGTGAATTTTGAATGACGGCTTTCTTTCGGTTCTCATCTTGTTTTGGAAAGTGCAAATTGATACTTTTGTCTTTAAGCACAAACATTTGGCATATGGGGGTCCGGCTCCACCAACCCTCAGCCAGCCCCTACCTGCTTACCTTCTTACTTACAACCGGTCCGGGGGGGCACCTCTCAGCTCCCTCCGCCTGCGTCTCGGGGTCACCCTCGTAGACCTCAGCAGGGAGGAGGAGGATGGGGACAAAATTAGCATGAGTCAGCTCCACCTATTGTTGGGCTCCCTGGCCTTCTGCCCTACCAGTCCCAATTGGCACCATCCATCACCGCCCAAGGGCCCATTCCCTCCTGTGTGACCTTCGGGGGGGCGGATGCTAGTGAAGGGCAGAGTCAAAGACAAAATTGGGTGGAGCCATGGACACCAGTGGCTGGTGCCCCTTGGGACCGGTGGAGCCAAACCAATGAGAGGCAGAGCCAATAAATTCAAGTGTTGCCCCCCTCCTACTCCCTGATGAGTCCGACCAGGGCAACACTGTGGTGGGTGGTGCCCATTGGGACTGGTGGGGCGGAGCCAGAGTCCATGAGAGGCGGAGCCAGCTCATTCTAGTTTTGCCCCCTCCCCCCTGCTGAGTTCTAGAAGGGGCAACACTGAGATTAGGCAGGAGGAAGCTGGCAGCCAGGGCCGGCCCTAGACTGGTTGTAAGTAAAAGGGCAGGCAGGTGGGGGCTGGGTTAGGGCAGACTGAAGTTGGTGGGGCAGGATTTATTTTTTAAATGCAAATTGCTGCAGAAATGTGGAGAACTGAATTTCAAATTGGAAACACGAGAAACGGAGGGAGCCGTAATTGACAGATCTTTCCATTCCTAGTCGTAAGTAAGAAGGGAGGCGGGTGGGCCGGCTGAGGGTTGGTGTGGCAGCGTCCCACTTGCCCTAGTAATGGGCCAGCCGCCACTGCCCAGCCCTGCATAACACTCCCTCACCGTACACCAGGAAGCCCAGGGGCCTTTGGGGAATGGCGGGCTTAGGAGGCCCCACAACTATGTGGCCAGAGAGGAATAGCCACTAGGTGGCACTGTAGCCCCAGCGATGGTAATTCAGGGAAAAGCACAAGCTGGCATTTAGTACAGGAAGCAATCTGTAAATCTGGAAGTTTGGGAAAGTTTACAGGGTGCAGAGAGGTCTGGAACTCTAGAGTGTAGGAAAGAGAAGCTCTGAGTTTCTAAAACGGCAGGTTCAAGGGCTCAAACCCAGCCTGGAAATCAACCCCCCCAATCTAGGATAGGTGGGGGTTCTTATTGGGAGGGAGGAAACTCTGCATGTGCTCAGAAGCCCTGTTGTTATTTTGCCTCACCCTCTGCAAAGGGTGAATCCTGGCATCAAGGAATTGGGGAAAGGTAATAGCTCAGGGAGAGAGTGTTAACTTTGTATGCAGAGGGCCTTGTGTTCAATCTCTGGCATCTACAGGTAGGGCTGGGAGTGACCTCTGAAATCCTAGACAGGTGCTAGATGGACCAATGGCCTGAATGGTACAAGGCAGCTTCCTATGTTCCCATGACCTGCAGCTCTCCATGCGTTGTTGGACTCCAGTTCCCATCAGCCCTTGCCAACATGGCCAGTGGTTAGGAATTATGGGAGTTATAGCTCAACAACTCCAGAAGGGTCACACAGGTTCCCTACCCTTGCCCTAGATGTATCTGTGTTTGTGAAACAGCCATCCTTCGAAATCCGCATGTATCCGAATTTTGCGACACCGTTCTCCGACCGAGCAATGTTTACAAACATGAATATGCATGGGGAAAGCGCACATCAAAGATGAACATATGTGCAAAACTACTGTACAAAGAGGCGTTACGTTCGGTCACAGCGATTCTCAAACGGTGCGCTGCAGCACACTGGTGTGCCGCAAGAGGTGACTAGGTGTGCTGCGAATATTATGAAAGTATATTTTAAAAATGAGAAGAAACCTATTTGTAAATGTTATTTTTATTCATAGTGTAAAATATATTAATATATTTTTAATTTTGTACACAAAGCGCGCCAAAAATTTTTTATATGTTTTACAGTGCGCCGCGAACCAAAAAAGTGTGAGAACCACTGCGTTAGGAGAACATGCTTGCAAAAATGTGTACGGGAGTCAAAAGCCAGAGCTTGGAAAAGTTACTTTTTTGAACTACAACTCCCATCAGCCCCAGCCAGCATGGCCACTGGATTGGGCTGATGGGAGTTGTAGTTCAAAAAAGTAACTTTTCCAAGCTCTGTCAAAAGCGTATGCAAAAACAGGTTTGTTAGGAGAAATACGGACTAAAACTCTGAAGAATTTCCATGAGGATTAAAAAAACAGCCGCAAATGGCTGCAGGAATGCGGCGAACCCAATTTCAGATTGGAAGCGCCAGAAACAGAGAACCGAAATTGACAGACGCTTCCATCCCACCTGCCGTTCTGCTCTAACAGTGGAAGCTGCCTTATACTGAGTCAGACCATTGACCCATTTAGCTCAGTACTGTCTACACTGACCAGCAGCAGCTCTTCAGGGTTTCAGACAGGGAGTCTTTTCCCAGCCCTGTTCGGAGGTGCTCTGATAAGATATCTTGCCAACATAGCAATGTAATCTGATAAAATAGATTACCTGATCAGATATCTCTGGTAGGTATCTCTGATAAGATGAATGATGGAGGTGCGGAGGATCGAACCAGGAATCCATTGCAAGGCTGATACTCTACCCATGAGCTCCAGCCTTTCCCCAATTTAACGTATCAGTCATAAAGGAACCCAGGAGATGAGGGCGTAATAGGGATGCGGGAGAGACTGGGTTCCTTTTGCATTTTCATGCAAACTTTCTTCATCCCAAGAACACCTCCTGTCTGAAAACCCAGCCAGCCGCTGCCAGCCAGTGTAGGCATCTTCCTCCATGAGCAATTCTCCGAATTTTGCAGTGCAGTTTTCTAATCAAAAAGGGTAGACCAAAATACGTATAAGAGGGGAAAGTATGCATTGCGAAGTGCACTTATTTATTTATTTATTTATTCAATTTATATCCCGCCCTTCCTCCCAGAAGGAGCCCAGGGTGGCAAACAAAAAGCACTCTAAAACATCTTAAAAACAAAAGACTTTAAAAGATATGAATATTTATTAATAATAAATAACATGCAACACCATACAATCCTGGACTATATTAGGAGAAGCGGCTTGCAAAGATGCTTGAAAAAATGTGTGTAGTAAGGGAAAAGTATGCATTTTACAATGCACTTATTTATTTATTTATTCAATTTATATCCCGCCCTTCCTCCCAGAAGGAGCCCAGGGCGGCAAAAGAAATCGCTAAAAGCACTCTAAAACATCTTAAAAACAAAAGACTTTAAACCATATTAAAACTTATTAGGGGAAATAATGTACCCACGATATATTAGGGGAAATGGCTTGCAAACGTGTGTATTAGGCAGACAAGCATACAAAAATATATACGTAAGGAACACTGCACTAGGATGCTGACGAATTTTCGTAAGGAGGTTTAGAAATAAAATTCGCAAACTGATGCAGCAGTAGCTGAAGAGCGGAACAAAGAGACGCGAAGAGAAACCAAAACTGACCAGTTTGTCTTCCCTAGGATGTGGATCTCTTGTGTTTTACGAAACAGAAAGTCTGTTTTTACAGAAGGGAGGTTCAGGCGTGTTGTTCAGTCTGGGAATGGGAGAGGGCAAAGTAAGTACCAAGGAGTGGAGCAGAGAAGCCGGAAGATCGTAATGGAAGAATGTCAATGGAGAATTCTCTTGTGCTGCTTTTGAACTTTTGGAGTGACCCCTTTGGAGGTCTACCAGGGTTGAGAAACCTCAGGCCCGGTGGTTGAATGTGCCCCTACAAGCCTCTCTACCTCACCCTTAGAACTCTCCCCAGGCCACACCCCTTGCCCCCAGGCCACACCCCTCACCCCTCCAGCTTTGGACCTGGAGTGTTTGTGCCTGGCTGAAATGTGTCCTTGAACTGTGAACATGCCTCTTGCTTGCCAGGCTAAAGGCTAGAGAGGAGTGCATGCAGGCAGGCAGTAGCCTACTCTATCAACTCCACAATTGTTGCTCCACCCACTTTTGCTTTGGCACCGCCCACCACTGGCATGTGGCCTCCGAAGTTTGCCCAGAAGGGAATGTGGCCCTCAAGCTGGAAAAATCTCCAGCGGGCCTCAGTTAAAGCACAAGAGTTTGTGTCAATAACAAAGTGGTTGCTGCAATATATTCCATAGTTTCCTTTCCTTTAGGCGCTCAGGTAGTTAAGCATTAACAACTCAAGCACTTCCCCAGCCATAACAGTAAAATTATATTTTCCTCTGACTTGGATTTGCTCCTACTGCACAAGAGTTCAAAGCTCATATTGGATCATCCACTTGATGCTTTTATTGTCACGTATTTGCACTGGGTGGACGCGGGCCTCTGGGTGACGCATGCACCGGTCCCGAAATGTTATAACAAGGCTCTTTTATTTATTCTGCACTCCCTCACCAATAAGCATAGCTAAGTGTTCTATACGCTTTCAGAAACCTTGCGCTTTGTACTAGCCCAAGGAGAGACTGAAAGAACTGGGTATGTTTAGCCTTGAGAAAGGAAGACTGAGAGGAGATGTGATAGCACTCTTCAAGTCCTTGAAAGGTTGTCACACAGAGGAGGGCCGGGATCTTTTCTCGATGGTCCCAGAGTGCAGGACATGGAATTAATGGGCTCAAGTCACAGGAAGCCAGATTTTGGCTGAACATCAGAAAAAACTTCCCAACTGTTGGAGCAGTTTGGGCTCTCCGACACTGGAGGCATTCAAGAGGCAGCTGGGCAGCCACCTGTTGGGGATGCTTTAAGTTGGATTCCTGCATCGAGCAGGGGGTTGGACTTGATGGCCTTAGAGGCCCCTTCCAACTCTACTGTTCTATGATTCTATCTTTTAGGCCAGGGGTTCCCAAACTGTGGTCTGTGGACCTCCACTGGTCCATAAGCTTTATTCAGGTGGTCCGTGACATATCCGTGGCTTTGTGATTGAAGATCCATCATATTCAATATTCGTCACTGATTTTTCATTGTACCTTCATTGTTTCCTTTTTTATTTTTATTTTTTATTGTGTTTTATTACACCTGAAGTTCTACAGAATCCACCCCTTGGCAGAATTCTATTGACTTGTAACACAATAAATATACAATATGGAAGAAATAACAGAAGCAATAAAAACACATTTAAAAATCAGAACGGCATGTACAGTGCATCACGATTGCTCCGACAGAAAAATCATCAAGTAGTCTACCAAGACCCTCAACAACTTTCAAGGGGTTTGTGGGGGGAAATGTTTGGGAACTAGGCATAACCGTAAGTCCCAAGGCAGGACTTGCTAGCATCCATTCCCAGTGGAGTCAGAGCACAGCCATCATGGCTAGTAGCCGCTGAGAGCCTTTTGACCCTCTGTGGGTTTGTCTAATTCCCCTTCAAAACCATCCACGATGGGGGCCATTGCTAGCTCTTGTGAATTCAAAATGGAGCCTCCTTATTCAAAGGCAGTGTACCTTTGAATAGAAAATGCTAGTGATGCCAGGCAGAGAAAATTCGAGCACAACAAAAGCCTTGCTGGATCAAGGCCAGTGGCCCCTCTCGTCCAGCATCCTGTTCTCACAGTGGCCAACCAGATGCCTGTAAGAAGCCTGCAAGCGAGACCTGAGCGCAACAACTATACGGTCTCGGCCCAGTTTATCTGATGGAGCGCCTCCAGCGCCACCAACCATGCCGCCCAACAAGATCAGCCACACAGGACCTTCTCTCAATCCCGCCAACTAAAACAGCTAGGTTGGCGGGGACAAGAGAGAGGGCATTTTCAGTGGCGGCCCCCACTCTCTGGAACTCCCTCCCGTATGACCTTCGACATGCCCCTTCCCTGAATGTATTCCGCCAAGCTTTGAAGACCTGGCTCTTCAGACAGGCCTTTGGGACTTACGGGGAGGGTTAAATTTTTACGACGAATAGCCTACTACTCTGTACTGGAACTGTTTTATTGTTTTATTGTTATATTGTATTTTATGATGTATTTTATTATGATGTAATGTATTGTTGTTAAATTGGCCAGATAGGCGACCCACAAATTAAATTATTATTATTATTATTAACAGTGCCTCTCCCCACTTACAATTCCCAGCAACTGGCATTCAGAGGCATCCTCCCTCCGACAGTGGAGGGAGAACATAGCTGTCGTGGCCAGCGCCTGCTGAGTGCCCGATCCTGCATGAATCTGACGAATCCTCTTTAAAGCCCTCCAAGTTGGTGGCCCTCGCTACGTCTTGCGGGAGCAAATTGTTGAACTATGCGCCGCGTGAAGAAGTTGCAAAACATGTGGCGGCAGTCCAGCAGTTGTCAGAGTGCAACCCCTGACGCACTGTGAAACATTATGTTGAAAGGTGTTGTGTGAAAAGGATTTATCAGTATCATGACACCATTTGCCTGGTTACCTATAAATAGCATCTATAGGATGTTCCAGTGGCCTTAATTTCCTGTTTTGCTCTTACTTCCTCTTCCGAGCAGGGGTTAAATTTAACTTGGCCTGTCATGGTGCTGAAAAGAGAGACTTAAGTGTTAAGAGATGGAGGGTTTTTCTCCCCCCTCCCCCATTTAATCTGTTAGGGTTTTGCAATCCAGGGAGGGCGTTGGATGTCTTAGTCACCATGACAAAGGAAAGGAATGTTCTTTAAAGTTTCGTATATCGAAGAGTGAACAGGAACCACTCCAAGATCTTTTTAATGGCTACTGTTCATTTTTTTCACTGTTCTGTTCCTCAGCAAAAATATCAATAAAAACTGACACATACCCAAATTAAACACATACACCATAAACAAACTTAAAACTCTGCACTTCACTCACAAGACACGGCATTCTCCATTTACAAAAACCTTTATCCACACACAGCAGATAGAATCCCAATGACCTGGGATGATGGGAGCTGTAGTCCAACCTCTAACATTTGTCCCAAGTATTGTTCCTTCAGCACATTCTCCAAAACAAAATAAATAACAACATGGACAAGATCTTCAGCCTTCAAGATCTTCAGCCTAATTTAAAGCACAAGGACAGGTGCACTCAGGATATATTAGTTGCTTCTTACTCGAAGGTCTCCAAGTGACTTACAACACTACTAAAAACAATATATAAATATGTCATATGACATTGTAAGTAAATATATTGTAAATAAATAGATCATACAACGCTGTGAGAAACAAAAGCAAACATTCATATAAACACCTTTTTCTGGTCTGCCACTTTGACTAACGTACACATCTTTGCAAGCAGTTTCTCCTTATTAATTATACTATCGCATTCTATGGTGTATTTGATGGGATCCAAAGTGCAATGCAATGAAATATAATATCAGGAACAAGAGAAGCAAGAAAAAATGCAATTTAAAATCATACAGCATGGAGCACAGAGCATTACAATTGGTGCAACAGACACAAAAATCATGAGGGGGGTCTGCCAAAACCCTTAGCAATTTTTAAGTGATCCGGAGGGGGGGGAGTTTGGGAACCACTGATGTAGACAACAGTAAGGTAGACGGGCCAAAGGTCTGACTCGTTAACAGGAGGCTTCCTAGGTGCCTATTTTGAATCAGGCCTTTCTGCAGAACCATGAGGACTGGAATCTTACTTTTTAAAAAAAAAAATGGAAGTGTCCTGGCTCAGTGATAGAGCACCTGCTTGGAATGCAGAAGGTTCCCGTTTCAATCCTCAGCATCCCTAGGAAGGGCTGGGAAATAGACCCCACCTGGAATCATTTAAAGGTTCCTCTTTAAATCAGCCCTTTATTCAGAACCATGAGGTCTAGAATCTTACTTTTAAAAAAGAAGAGAAGAACCATAGCTTAATGGCAGAGCATCTGCCTTGAATACAGAAGGTCCCAGTTTTAATCCCTGGCATCACCAGGTGTGGGGGGAGACGCCCTACCTGAAACCCTGGGGAGCCCCTGCCAGTCAGTGTAGACAATACTGCCCTAGATGGACCAGTGGTCTGACTTGGTGTATAAAAACTGCTTCCTCTATCCTTCCTAAAAGCCATTGGACACTATAGCAAAACTGAAACTCCCCAGCAAACTGGCGGTCACTGCTAGGGCTCAAGCAACGGGGGTGGATGTAGCTTTCCTGACAGGCTCATGAGCTTTCCGGAAGCAAATGGCTGTCCACTGTCAGAAACAGGATGCAGGGCCAGACAGAACTTTGGTCCGAGCGAACAAAAAATGAGGCACATCCACAGCACACTGGTCTATCAGTCCCTATTAGTCATGATTGCCATAGGTAGAGCCTCCCTATCCAGAGGCAGTCTACCTCTGAATACCAGCTTCTGGAGGAGAGGCGAAGAACAGGGGAGGGCTCTGTTGATTTGTGTCTTGTTTCTGTGGGTCAAGCATCCAACTGTGGCCACTGGGTGAACCAGGAGGCTGGATTTGTGGTCCGACCGAGCAAATAAAATGATTATGTACTTACAGTATTTTAACATCTAACAGTCGTATTCTTCAACCAACGGCAATTACAATAATATAAACAGTGCAACTTCGGTGAGAACACAGAGACATAAAACCATAAACAGACCATTAGAAAAACAGAAAGGAAACAGCCGCCGCAGCCGCCAGTCTTCACGCATCCAGAAGGAAACTTGCCCCACTCCATGCCTGCCTACCAATATTTCCTGCTATAGATATCCTTCTCAGCCCTTAAGCTCCCGTAGCAAAATGAACAATGCGTTTCGAATGCTTGAAATGCACCGCAGACATGCTCCAGAATTAAAAGTGCACACTGTAGTTTCATGGTAGAGGAAAGGGGTGAGCCCTCAGAATAATCTCATGTGGCCCCCGGCCTAGTTTCAAAAGAGATTGGTTCAGGCCTCTAGCAAAAAAGGCATCTGTCCCTCTCCTGGAAGCCTTCGGCGCAGAGAGGAAGAAAGAGGGGGTGTCAGGAAAAGAGAGAGAGGGGGGGGTGTTAGGAAAAATGAGAGCGAAAGAGAAGGGGTGTCAGGGAGGGAGAGAAAAGGAGGCATTAAAAATTAGAGAAAGGGGGTGTCTGGAAGACAGAGAGAAAGATAAAGGGGTGTATGGAAGAGAGAGAGAGAGATGTCAGAAAGAGAGAAAAGGAGGCATCACAAAGAATGAGAAAGAAAGAAAGAAAGAAAGAAAGAAAGAAAGAAAGAAAGAAAAGGGTGTCAGGAAGAGAGAGAAAAGAGGGTGTTAGGAAGAATGAGAGAGAGAGAGAGAGAGAAGGGGTGCTAGAAAAATGTGAGAGAGACAGGAGGTGTCAGAAAGAGAGACAGCAAGAGAAAGGGGTGTCTGGAAGAGAGAAACGGGAGTATTAGGAAGAATGTGTGTGTGAGAGACACACACACACACACACACGGAGGGGGGGAGGCATCAAAAAGAAAGAGAAAGGGGTTGTTAGAAAGACACCTTGCTATTTGTTATGCTTAAACCGTTCATAGCCTCGTCGGAACACAGGAGCCGCCTTCTACGCTGGGTCAGACCCTTAGTCCATGGAGCTCAGTTTTGTCTACACTGACAGGCAGGAACTTTCCAGGGTTTCACAAAGGGGATGTTCCCTGCCGTGCCGGGAGACGCTGGGGACTGAACCTGGGACCTTCAGCAAGCAAAGCATGCAGAACATCAGGCGAGCCCCGCTGGGTCAGGCCAAAGGCTCATCTAATCCAGCATCCTCACCGGGAAGCCTGCAAGCAGGACCCGAGCACAGCAATCTCCGCTTGTGATTCCCAGCGACTGGCATCCGCAGGCACACTGCCTTCCACAGTGGAGGGAGAACGTAGCCTTCGTGGCTAGTAGCCATGGATCGCTTTCTCCAGGAATTTGGAGAATTCAAATTTAATTTGAATTCCATCCAAGATGGTGGCCATCGCTGCACCTTGTGGGAGCAAATCCCAGTTGTTACTATACACTGTGCAAAGAAGTCCCGAATCTCCCAACATTCACCTCCATTGGCTGGCTCTGCGTTCTTGCATTCTGAGGCCCATGGCTCATTGGTGCAATACGGCACTGATCCAAAACAACACAACCTGCTTCCCTGTCTGAACGAGCAGGCAGCTGGTTAAAAATGCCATTCTTTCACCCATCGGCCAGTAAAGATACACACATGGCAAAGAACAATGAAGGGTGGGGCGGTCACGGAGAGAGCAACAACATCATGCCAGGCCCTGTCAACGCAGAGAGACCACAGGGAGCACAGGGCCCGGAAACAGACAGAGTGACATTCTCTCGATAAATGAAGTCATGTCACAAACCTCTCCAACAGCTAGGCCTCGAGGATTTCTGAACATGGTTGAACATGGTTGAGCATCTGAACATGGCTGCGCAATGTGGGGGGAAATTCTGAATCTATTTCTGGAATTTAGAGGCAGTCTCGATGACATATATGGCCATGGCGGTTATTTTTGGTTTTACAGTTAGTAGGGCATACAGACAGAGGCCCATGTTCCCTCCTGGGCAACCATCCAGGGGCTACTTGCCAGTGGTGGGCTGGGCCAGAAGCAAAAGTGGGTGGAGCAACTAATGCAATTTGTACCTTTATATACAATAGGCCAGGTTCTACACACACTCCTAGCATCATAGAATCGTAGAGTTGGAAGGGGTCTATAAGGCCACCAAGTCCAACCCCCAGCTCAACGCAGGAATCCAAATACACACCCCTTCCTATCGTCCACCCAGGCAAGCGAGAGGCAGGATCAGAGTTCAGGGGCACTTCCCAACCAGGCAAAAGGACTCAAGGAGGGTCCGAAGCAGGGCCGACAGGTTTGAGATCCGTCGTCGTAAAAATCACCAAGTGCCTTTGGGCTCCGCTCCCTTTACTGATAAGCTCCGCCCTCATGCTTCTAGGCCCCTCCCCTTTGTAACCACACCGCCTGTGCCTCGGGGACTCCGCAAAGTGTTCCCGCTTTCCCTTCCCGCCAAAGGCTTTGACCAAAGTTTGGCCTGCTGTGCGAAATCTAACCGGGCGGCCAAGCGCCGTCCGCGTGCCCACTCCATCACACTTAATGCACGAGGGGAGAAAGCGGAAACGCCAGGAAAGGCAACTCCCATGGAAAGAGCAACACAGCTCTCCTTCCCCCCAGGCTGGGGGGCAGCAACGTTTGTGCAGGAAGTCCTGCAACAGAAGACAAGGCACCCCCGTGCAGACGCGCACATCTCCCATTCTTTCACATGGGACTCAATCTGGGAGGAAGGAGGGGAAGGGGGCAGTGTAGCTCAGTGGCAGAGCATCCGCTTGGCATGCAGAAAGACCCAGGTTCAATCCCTGGCATCCCCAGGTAGGGCCGGGAATGTCCCTGCCTGAAATCATGCTGCCGGTCAGTGTGGACGTTACTGAGCTAGAGTTGAGGCAGCTTCCTAGGTTCCTTTTTAAATCAGCCCTTTTTTTCAGAACCATGAGGACTAGAACCTTTAAAAAAAGAGAGAGTAGCTTAGTGGCCGAGCATCTGCTTTGCGTACAGAAGGTCCCAGTTTCAATCCCTGGCATCCCCACTTAGGAGTGGGAGAGACTCCCTGCCTGAAACCCTGGACAGCCGCTGCCAGTCAGTGTCAACAATACCACCCTAGATGGAACAACGGTCTGATAAGGCACCTTCCTACGTCCCTAAGTCCTCCGGCACAACTCTTGTTGGAAATGCAACAAAGCCATTCAAAGAGCTTAACTTTACCACTGTGGTCACATCCACATCGTACATTTAAAGCACATGACTTCCCTTCCCAAAGAATCTTGGGAACTGTAGTTTGGGAAGGGTGCTGGGAACCGCAGCTCCGTTGGGGATCAACTACAGTTCCCAGAATTCTTTGTGGGAATGAAATGTGCTTTAACAGACGTATGGTGAAACGGGGCGGAAAGTCCTCTATACAGACCTCTCTATATGCACCCCTGCTCAATTTTCTTCTAAACCAAACTACCCCAAACTTTGCAATCTTTCCTCATAGAGGAGCTTCTCCAGTCCCCTGATCATTGGTTCCCATTTTCCGAATCTTCTCGCAGCTCTACAATATCAAGGTGCGGCAGCCAAGGATGAATCCTGGCATCTATTTTCAATTGCCAGCCCTGGGAAGACGCAAAGCAATGTTACAAACGAGAGCCTTTCTAAGCACGTGAAGAGTGCCTATCCGTCCCCTCGCCGAAATCCGCACTTCATCTAGGAATGGCTTCCTCCAAGGCTACAAAAAAGGCACAGAAGGAAACTATAGAAACATTAACTACCAAAAAGACTTTCTCGTGTCTCCTGGGTGTCAAGGGCCAGCTAAAGGTCACCCCCACAGTGAGTGGCTCAGGGGTTACGTGCCCTGCCACCTGTGCAGCTGTGGGCAAGCTGCATAGTCCCAAGCAGCCCAGTTGCCCCCCAGCTGGCACTTGTGGATGAGGAAGGGGCTGGCTTGTGCCGCTGTGGCAAGCTGAAGAGGCCTTAGACAGCTGGGGAGGACTAGCCCCAGAGGGAGGCCATGGGAAACCACCTCTGAAGACCACTTACCAGGAACACCCTATTCATAGGCTTGCCATAAGTCGGGATCGATGTGAAGGCAGTCCATTTCCATTTTTACTTTAAAAAAAAACCTCAATTATGTAAATTAAACCTCTCTTTGCATTCCTCTTTCCTCCATGTGTGAGAAGTTCATTCAGAGAGCAAACGTTATCCACCGGGGCCCACAGTGTTCTCTCAAATATGCATGAAATTCCTGATGCAATTATCTGATAAGATTACACTCTGTCTCTAGTCAATTACTTGTAAACTGAGTATTTAGGGTTGTTGTTTTTTTGGTAATTTCTGCTGTTCTTCGATTTGGGCTTGAACACGACGAGCTCGGTTGTGGGACTTCCCTAATCAACTGAGAAAACTCTTTGAAAGATGATGGCGATGGTTGTAGAGATGAAAGAGAAATTTGATTCCATTCGCATTTAGAGGCATATCTGTCACATACGCACTTTCCGAAAACAGCCGAGTACCAAAACACCACCATCCTTCAAAGGTCACACTTCTCTGAATTTTGTGATGAGCTCACCAACCAAATAAAAATGCTTATAATAGAGGAAAGAATGCATAAAAATGAATATTTTTGGAGAAAATAACAGACGCAAATGCATTCTATTAAGAGACATTGCTTTTAAAACTGCCTATTTGAGTCAAAATGGCATGCAAAGAGGAGTTTCTTCGGAGAAATTCACGCTGAAACGCTGAAGAATTTTCATGAGGATTTAGAAAGTCGCAAATTGATGCAGAAATGTGGAAACTGAATTTCAGATTGGCAAAACGAGAAACAGAGAGGGCAAGATTGACAGATCCTCCCCCCCTCTGCAGAGGGCCTTCTGGGATGATCTGTTAGGGGCCACATGCCATCTATGGGCAAGGCCAGAGCAAAAAATGGGTGTGGTCACTCATTTTCTCTTTCTTGTTGGAACCCTCTTTACTCTCTCTCTCTCACCCTCCTTCTTCCCCCCCCCAAAAAAAAACTGACGAGAGAGGGACATAAGACCATCAGAAGAGCCTGGCTGCTGCATCAGTCCGATGGCCCATCAAGGCCAACATCCTGTTCTCAGAGTGGCCAATCAGATTCCACCAGGAAGCCAACAAGCAGGGCGTGAAATCAGCAGCCCTCCTTCACCCCTAAGAATGTAGCAAGAGTTGTGCAGTTGGATATTTCTAATATTTCTAAATATTTGAATATTAGAAATATTTCTAAATATTTGAATATTAGAAATATTTCAAAAGGCCCATCTAGTCCAGACTGCTGTTCTCACGGTGGCCAATCAGATTCCTCCAGGAAGCCCATAGGCAGGGAGTGAAATCAGCAGCCCTCGTTCACGGTCACCCCTAAGAATCTAAGAAGAGCCCAGCTGTTGGATTCAGCTAAAAGGCCCATCTAGTCCAGCATCCCGTTCTCACAGCGGTCAACCAGAGGCCTCTTCTGGGAAGACTTTGAACAGGACCGAGCGCAGCAGCAACTCTCCCCACCTGCCATCCCCAGCACCTCACTTCCAGACAGTGGGCAAATCGTTCTTGCCACAGATCGAAGCTGATCGCTTGCAGAAGGTTCTAGAACTGAGGCTCTGTGCTCCGTAAAACTGGGCTGTGTGCAGCTTCAGCGGCAAAGACTGCCCACCTGTACAATAGCGAGAATACTAGGATCCTTACGGTGGAGACGGTTCAGGAATTCACCTGAAAATGCAAGGGCCAAACTGTGAATGGGGTGGTGGGCGGGGTGAGGGCGCACAACCAAGCCACGCCCCCAACATCATCACACATGATGATGTTGGGGGCAGAGTCTGCATGTGCCCCAACGCAATTTGGCGCATATGTGTTCAGACAAACATTTGAACACGCCTCGGAAGATGGAACATTCCATCATCACAGGTTTGCTTTTCTTTAAGAGGTATAGAAAGCATGCCCCCTACAGGTCATCGTAAAGTTGGTGTAGGAGGGGAGACCCTCCAGGTAAAGTTTGGCCTCCAGGCCTCTCTATCTTGCCACACCCCTCACCAGCCCCGGGTTGCACCTCTTCGAGTGTTTTCACCTGGCTGGAGTGCACCCTTACACCCTGATCATGCCTTTTGCTTTTCTGGATGGAGTATAGAGAGCGCTGTGTGAGACAGAGGGTGGGGGGTAGGAGCAAGCCAACTGTACAAGACGTAGAATTTACATTCATTTGCTCCGCCCACTTTTGCCTCTGTCCTCACCCACCACTATCATGCGGCCCTCGGGATATTGCCCGGATGGGAATGTGGCCCTGGGACTGAAAATTGTTCCCCACCTCTCTGGGGTAAGACGAAGGGCTTTCTGTTTTGGTGATGGATCGAATGACTTACCTATGAAAGAGCTGAGTTTTGAACTTCTGGATGCTAGACTCTCCAGGGAAAGGGGCATTGGTGGGGCACCTTGAAAAATTATCTCAAAGTGTGGTGGCAATGATACAGAAGAATCTAGGTGACAAGGAAGTTCAGAAGTGAACCAAAATTCTTTTGCGGGGCGTGCCAGCCACCAGGCCCCAAGACAGACTTTTTTATGCCTCTTGTTCCTCCTCGCTGCGCAATGAGACTTTACAATCTCATTACAAACAAAACCACCAAATGTGCCTTTTTGCATGTTACAAAGGTTGGCGCTTGGAGGACATGAGCAAACAGGGGCAGCCCAGCCACGAGAGGAGGCAGAGAGAACCCCTTGCCTGAGGTGGGAAATCTGGGGTGCTGTTTACGGGGACAGTTTTGGAACAACGCTACCTGCGGACGTCGGGCTGTGTTACACGTAGCGCTAAGGGGAAGGATCCATTGGCGCAAAGGTTTCTTCTTGCTCAGTGTAATGTCTTCCCCATCTTCTCCCTCTGTGCCCCCCCCAATGTGTTCTGGGAGTACCCCAGACTCTTTGGAGCAGATTTGGGGATGGTGCAGACCCCGTGCGGGCAGGAGAGAGAAAGGGAATCTCCTTGTGCGAATTCTTGAGATAGTGCTTTTTGCTTGAGTTAAATACTCCCCATTGGAACCAAGGAAGCGCCCTTAAACTGAGTCAGGCTTCTGGTCCATTTAGCTCAGTATTGTCTACACTGACTGGAAGCCACTCACCAGGGTTTCAAGCAGGGAGTCTTTCCTGGCCCTACCTGGAGATGTTGGGGGCTGAACCTGGGACCTTCTGCATGCAAGGCGGATGCTCCGCCACCGAGCTATGGCCCTTCCCCATCAGGTAGAGGTTGTCAGTGTACCTTCAACTCCACATGGTCAATGTTGTCCTCCTATGGGAAACATTTCCAAGATGGCGGCAGGCATGTGCATCGTGCCTCGATTCCATGGAGCATTCTTAAACGTTTGTTAAGCTGGCTTTTAAGAACATGGTTGCGAGCTCTGCTGAAGCCAAGGGCAAGGTGTGGGTTGTACATTTGAGCAAGTGGGAACTGCACATGGCCGTGGCGGGCGGGGTCAGAGGGGAGAGTGGGCGGGCCAGAAGCAAAAGTGGGCAGAGCCACTGGTGTGACTTTTCCATTTGTACAGTAGGCAAGAGCCTGCTCGGTGCTAGCCCACCGCAGGGCGCTTTGAGTGGTGGCTCCCCGTTTGTAGGAATCCCTCTTTGGTGAAGTGTGTCTGTCTCCATCACTGTTAACTTTCGGGAGGGCTTTGAAAATATTCCTGTTTACCCAGACATTTAATGGCTGAAGGAGACCGTCCCTGACTAACCTGAAGATGACTGTTTTTAAGCTGCATTTCAGAATATTCAGAATGTTTTTAAACTGTTTTTAGTATTTTTTTCTTTTTCTGGTTAATTTTATTTTGTTTATATTTCCCACCCCGGGCTCCTTCAGGAGGAAGAGTGGGATATAAATTCAACTCATCATCATCATCTACATTCCAGCTGTGCAAAAGCCAGAGAGGTTTCTGCCTTTGCACACACACCACCACTCTCTCTATGCAGGCAAGCAGGAAGCGTGATCACAGTTTCAGGGCGCATGATTCTAGCCAGGCAAAAGTACTCGAGAAGAGTGCGGTGGAACAGGGCTGATGAACAGCATGGTCTTGGAAGAGTCTTGAGGGCCAGGTGGAAAGGCCTGGAGGGCCGCATTCGACCTGCTGTTGATTTACATGGATGTGAGCTAAGAAAGAGCCGAACTCTGAAACAGCCAAACTCTGAAAGTTGGCAACATGAGCGGGTCACACGAACCCCATTTTAACACATTCTCAGAAGGGAAAACAGGCTGATAATTCTCCAGGGAGAGAAAACGAGGAAGGTCCCTGCGCTTCGTGCAGCGCATTGTTAAACTATTGAATTTGCTCCCGCAGGAAGCAGTAATGGCAACCAACTTGGATGGCTGTACAAGTAATTATTTAAGCCGAGTTAGAGAGGCCGCAATTAGCTTCTCTTGAAGTACCGAAAACTGTCTTATCTCTTGTCTCTTGTTTCCCTTTCTTATCCAATATCCTTAGCTGTGTACTGCCCTTATCTGCGTTCTGCCCTCCACTTTGCAGTTTTGTCTCCTTGTTCACCTGGGAGAGTTCATAAAACAAATGACTGTAGATACAGCCGCTTGAGACACAAAGACAGTTGCTAATTAAAAAGACTAAAAAGGATTATAATGATTCTGGGGGAATAAAATGTACTTATCAGGGAAGGAGCGTAGTCACAACGCTGTCAGCACCATCTTGAGTCTCCATGACTGAAAGTGTCAGGATGGCTGTACAAGAGGATTTGATGAATTCATGGAGGAGAAGGCTATCAGTGGCTACTAGCCCCGACGGCTATGTTCTCCCTTTTGCCTCCAAATCTCAGTTGCTGGGACTCTCAAGTCAGGAGAGTTGCTGTCGCGCTCCGGTCCTGCTCGCAGGCTTCCCATTGGGGGCATCTGGTCGGCCGCTGTGAGAACCTGGCCTGATCCAGCTGGCTCTCCTTATGTTCTTGTCCCTTGTCCCTTGGATTCCTGCACGGAGCAGGGGGTTGGACTTGATGGCCTTATAGGCCCCTTCCAAGTCTACTATTCTATGATTCTATGAAACTGGACATTTGGAGGACACGTGGAGGTGCTGCTGCATTACATGTCCCGTTGGGACATTTGGCCCTCATGTGGGGCCCCTGTTGCAATTTGGGATTACAGCGATGTCCTGGCTGCAAGAAGGTCGAAGGCTACCACATTGCGACACGCCCAGCAATTCTCCTCGACTGACGAGGCAACAGGGAAAGAGTCTCTCGGAAGCTGGAACAAAAACACAGCGACCCTTCCTAGCTTGCAAGCAATCGGCGCTGCTGCCGGACTCGGGCTTATCAGTGTACGGAGAGGCCCCCTCGGCATCTCACGTCCTCGATTCTGAGATCCCTTCAGCTTAACCCCCACGGTCGGGGGTCAGCCACACACACACACACTTCTCTTTGGGCTCAGAGTGATAAACTAAAGTGGGACCACAGTGCAATTTCCAACCCGGTGGAGGTTAATAATCTTCCAGAAGGATGGCAAGGACCTTTCCCCCCTTGAGTTTCAAACATCCTGATTTGGCCGGGCTGAGGCCTTTGGGGAAACCCACAAGCAGGGAATATGTGGGCAACGGCCACTAGCTTAAATGGTTGCCTTAAAGGGGGACTAGACAAATCAATGGGGGAGAAGGAGTATCTCTTGTTCCCTCTAATTCCAGTGTTCAGTGTTATTTCTGCTAATATATTCCTGAATCCTGAGGATAGCACCCCATCGACATCATCAAGCAGTTCAGGAGCAGCAGAAGAGAAACGTGTAGACGCTGAATCCAGTCATTCAAGCAATATATCTCACAGTGAGAAAGGACAGTCCAATGGTGACAGCGACAGCAGAAAGCTACCGTCAAGCCTGGCCACTCTTTAATTTTAGAAGGTCGTATAATCTTAGAAGAGGGCATGGCTCTGACTATCATGAAGGGACCTCGCCCTTCTGAAATTGCCACTAGACTGCTGTTGTCATCGGTTTCGCACGGAAGCCAGCCACGAATTCAGTCCCCCCTTCATTCAGTTCCCATCCGCAGGCGGGTTTGCAAGACCAGTGGGCACGCTTTAAAACTGAACCGGTTTGATTCCCTGTTCGCTAACGATGTTCCGCAGACCCTGAGGCACCTCTTTGCTTTCATTGCTTGGGTGCTCCTGCAGAGGGCCCCGGCAACTGCATCCCTTCCCTGGATACGCCCTCAGTGGAAGCCATGATGTCACACTCCACCCGCTCTCTGCCACTCTCCCTCTCAGCAAACACGAGTGGCGATCTGATGGAGAGAGATGATGATCAAGAGAGACACCCCACGCTGACTGACAGGCCTGAAAATAAAACGGGAGAGTCACTGTCTATCAGCCAACTAAGGGCCAATCATGTCTGTTCCCTTGCCCAACACCAAAACAAAGACAAAAAGACACTGGTTTGAGTATGCTTGCTTATATGTCTAGATAGGAAGCTGGCTTCTCCAAGGGAGACCATTGGTCCATCTGGCTCAGTATTGCCTGCACTGACTGGCAGTGGGTCTTGAGAGTTTCAGACAGCAGCTGTGGTTCTTCCCCTTAAATATAAGGAATAAGACTCTAGTCCTCATGGTTCTGAATAAAGGGCTGATTTGAAGAGGGACATAACAAGCTGCCTCATACCAAGAGAGACCGTTGATCGATAGCTCAGTATCGCCTCATTGACCGGCAGCGGCTCTCCAAGGTTTCAGGCAGGAGACATTCCCAGCTGGAGATGCACAGGATTCAACCTGATGCTCTGTGACCCAGCTACGGCCCTCCCTGTTCTGGCATTACGAAGCGGGGTTGTACCGCTAATGCTCTCCAAGGTTGTTTGGCCTTCCCATTGACCTTTCTCACCCCTGGGTAGGACGGGGGACAAATTCGATGCAGTTTGCATTTAAAGCGGAATCTGTCGAATCTGCCTTTTCCAGAACGGGACATCCATCTTTCACAATGCAGACTTCTCTGCACGTTGTGATGCGGTTCGCCAACCAACCAAGGCTTACAAAATTGCGTCTGTTACGGGAAAGTGCATGAAGATGAACACACGAGTGACAATAACAGACAAATGCATTGTATTAGGTGCAGTCGTGTAGCATCAAATTCAGAAGCGCAGGGTCCCTTCGTGATAGTCCCACCACACCCCCTCATAGCCACGTCCCCTCATTCACTTGCTTGCTCTCCATCGTCATCTTCACACTCCTCAGTCCTTCCCACATGCCCCTTCTTCCAGAACAATAGATGCCCATAGGAGCCAATCAGCATGAAAGAGAAGTGTGTTGCTACTGAGAAGAGTCTTCTCAGTGGCTGGCTCACCTCCTTTTGCTCCGATTGGCTCCAATCAGCAGGAAAGGACAAGGAACCATGTAAGATGATTCTTCTCAGTGGCTAACACACTCCCCTTTCATGCTGATTGGCTCATAGCATGCTGGAGACACAGGGACCCTGCTCCCAAAAAAGTAAAGGGTCTAAGACCCGCCCCCTGAGACCGTGGACCATTACACCCCTGGTTAGGTGAAAGTGCTTGCAAAGATGTGTACATTAGTCAAAATTGCATTCAAGAATGTGTTTAGCGGGAGACATGCACAGTAAAATATGGAAAAGTTTCTGAGAGGATTTTTTTTTTAAATTGAAAAATGGAATTGGACTGCCTTCAAGTCGATCCCGACTTCGGGTGACCCTCTGAATAGGGTGTTCATGGTAAGTGGTATTCAGAGGGGATTTTCCATTGCCTCCCTCTGAGGCTGAGAGGCAGTGACTGGCCCAAGATCACCCAGTGAGCTTCACGGCTGGGTGGGGATTCGAACCCCAGTCTCCCAGGTCGTAGTCCAGCACCTTCACCACCACTCCACACTGGCTCTCTTTATTAATGAATTGCTGATTGCCGCAGAAATGCAGGGGACTGAATTTCAGATTGGAAAAATGGAGAGCACCACAATTCACAGATTCTTCCATCCCCTGGGCCTTTTTTTTTTTTTTAACTCCCAGTGAACTTCCCTCTGGCTCTCTCCTGTGTTCAGTCTCTCTGTGATACCCCCACAAGGCATCCCCAAATCGAAAGCAATGCCTCGGTCCCTTGTGCAGAAACAGCGGGGCCAGGAAGGGAGCCGGTTTTGCTCTCTTTGAGGAAACAGCTCCTTAGGTCCTGCATTTCCTTCTCCTGGCTGATCTGCCCTGGCCAGCCCCGTGGGAGGTGGCCTCCCTTCCCCTCCCCTTACCTGGGCTCAGGTGCCTCAGTTATAAACCCTTACCTAGAGGCAGGCACTGCCAATCCCCCATCTGTAGAGCTCAGTGTACCTGCCTTGGGAGATTAAAGGCTACGGCGAAGCGAGTCTCAGGCACCAGGCCACCCCAGGCCCTTGGAATATGGCACTGAAGATCTTGCAGATGGCCAGACTGGCACTGATTCTCCTGGCACTGTCCATAGGCAGGGAAGCCGCGGGTGAGTGGGCGCTGTTTGGCAGGGGTGGGAGATCAGCCTTGTGGAAATCAGAGCAATGTGGGCAGATGAAAAATCTGTGGCAAATCTCCCTGATTATCCTGGACTTTGCCAGGGTGTGTTGATCCCAGAGGAAGCCTTTCACAGCTGTGACGAAGTGGGAATTGCAGATGGGTGTGGCTTCTTAGGGAAGAGATTCCCTCTGTGGTAGAGGTATGCATTCTCCCCAGATGAATATGGGTTAGATGGTGCCTGGAGTCTAGAAGCTAAGCCTGGGACCCTCTCCAGAGCCACGACTGTTTTTTGCAAGTGTCTTTTGCATTCACGCAATGACGGTGCATTCGTGGTGGATTGATACTGGACCGTCCACACATCATTCCACCTTACGAGATGTGCTGCAAGGCTTCCATGATGTAACCGCTTTATTGCCCTCTGGAAGGGCGCTCTTGCCCTATAGCGCAAGAAAATAAATAAACCGGGACATTTGTGGTATGAAAGGTTACAGGA
The DNA here is from genome assembly GCF_030035675.1 of Rhineura floridana. Taxonomy (NCBI): domain Eukaryota; kingdom Metazoa; phylum Chordata; class Lepidosauria; order Squamata; family Rhineuridae; genus Rhineura; species Rhineura floridana. The sequence continues at coordinate 18,218,838 of NC_084501.1, read as the reverse complement.
TTTCAGCAGGGTTACGGGAAATGCCGTGATTGGAAACAAAGCAGGATGTTTGTCCCAAAACTTTTGCAGGCGAAATATTGCAATATTGATAGTAGGATTGTGCATAACTGTCTCAAAGGTTATAATCATGTATAAACTTTAAAAATGACGTCTGGAGACCCTGGGGAGGGTCTGAGGAAACACTGGGGAGGGAAAACCTTTCAACAGCCTCCCTGCAAACAGCTGTTGCCTTTTCTTTAGTCTGTACTTGAATCTAAACATTGCAGCTCTAGTAGATAGCCAGCTGGTAGAGCTTCCACATTCAAGAGCAGTATATATTTGAAATCAAGATACTGTAGGAGAAACATAGGAAAGCTGTTTTGTCAACAAGGCTCGCCATTAACTGTCTTATCACAGTCTCAGATAGGGTGAATGTTGGAAGTGGTTGCTTTTTCTCTAAAGGGTGGGCTGTTCTCCTTTGCAAAAGCCCTCCTGAATTGTTTCTATGCAGCAGAAAAATCTGTTCGCCCTTGGGATGGCCAGATCAGTGTTATTTCCAGCCCTTGTCTCCTTGGCATGCGTCCACTCAGACATCCATTTCGTTGTGCTTCTGCGTTAATCTGCAACTTAAAAAAGAAGATGAAAAATCACTTTTAAATAATCTTTTTGAACATTTTATTTTAAAATAGGCCATCCTAAACATATATTGGGTTGTATCCAATTGCGTTCTACTCCGAGTAGGTCTGTTTGAAGATAAGAGACCCAAGTTAGTCATGGTGATTAATTTCAATGAGTCTTCTCTGAGTAAGAGTAACAGCAGATACAACCCTTTATCTCAACGTTTTAAAATATATTTTCTATCGGAATCTGTGTTTTTAAACAACTTTTTCTTTCTCGAGCCAATAACTGCACGGCCACATTCGGAGACGTGCATAACCCGACTGATCTCTTTGTTCCAATCCTTGTTTGTTGGAAAAGGGCATCGGAATTGGCGACAGGCCATAGCTCAGCAGTAGAGCATCGGCCTTACGGGCAGAAGGTCCCGGGTTCAATTCCCACTGGCATCTCCAGTAGGGCTGGCAGAAGGTCCCCTTCCTGAAACCCTGAAGAGCTGCTGCCAGTCAGTGTAGATAGTACTGAGCTACATGGACCAGTGGTCTGACTCAGTATAATGCAGTTTTACTCTTTCTTAATATGAAATTGCTTAAGCATCCCCTAGACGCCCACCTGGCACTAGAAGCTAAAATGATGAAACTGAGGTTATCATACTTTGGACACATCATGAGAAGACGTGATTCACTAGAAAAGACAATAATGCTGGGAAAAACAGAAAGGGTAGAAGAAGAGGAAGGCCAAGCAAGAGATGGATTGATTCCATAAAGGAAGCCACAGGCCTGAACTTACAAGATCTGAGCAGGGTGGTTTATCAGATGCTATCGGAGGTCAGTGATTCATAGGGTCGCCATAAGTCGTAATCAACTTAAAGGCACATAACAACAACCACAACAGACACTCACCATCCTTGTCTATATTGGAGTTTCAACTGCCTAAGCAACAGCAAATGTAGTTGCAACACCTTAAAGGCCAACAGATGTATTGTAGGAGCCATTGTCCTGGAATAGAATCCATATTAAGAAAAGCTCTCTGCCCACTTCCCAGGCACAGATCTGGCTTTGTTTCGCCCTTTCATCTGTGTTCCTGCACCCACGGCGACAACCAGTGAGACAGAGATGAAAGCCGCCCCTGGTCCAGACTGTGACCATTTTCCTCTCTGTCAGATTCTGAAAACACACGCAATCCTGACCTCTTCAAGGGGAAGGATGGAAGTCTAGGTGTCTAACACGGAGCCAGACCAAGTAGTCCCTGTAGCTCAGTATTAATATCTACACTGAGTGGCAGCAGCTCTTGCTGGTTTCAGACGGGGCCTTCCCCGTCTCACCGAGAGATGCCAAGGACTGAACTTTGATGTTTTTGCATTGAAGGTAGGTGCTCCACCACTGAGCTACGACCCTTCCCAACCCTCGATAAACTGATTCTGGACATTTCCTGCCCTGATGGTGCAGATGGGCACGTCAGGTTCCCTTCCAGGCAACCATTGTGCAATTCTGGACTTTCCCTCCCCAACAATGGCTCTGTACACACTATAGATTTAAAGCACATTCCAAGCCCATGCCCCCTACCTCCTAGAATCCTGGGAATGGTAGTTTATTTATTCATTATTTATTATTTCATTTGTATCCCGTCCTTCCTCCCAGCAGGAGCCCAGGGCAGCAAATGAAAGCACTCAAAACACTCTAAAACATCATAAAAACAGACTTTAGATTATAATACGACATATTAAAAACATATTAAAACATTTAAAAAGAGTTTGTTAAGGGCGCTGGAAGCTGAAAGGTAAACTACAGTTCCCAGGATTCAGAGGGGGTGCTTTAAATGTATGGTATGTGCGCAGCAACATTGCTGGCAAATGTGCCCCTTGTCAAGAGGAAAGGGGTGAGGCCAGGAACTATTTTTGGCACACGGCACCGCCTTGGAGCCATTTGAGATTTGGCCTGCCCCGGGCTTACATGAGTGTTGCGAACAGCTGCGCATGCAGTGGAGGAAGAGATCTGGAAAGGAAACTGCACAATCGTGGGATCTTTATCGCTATGTGCCCAGCCGTCTGCCAAAGGAACTAGGGTAGCGGCTCTTGACTGGTCTGAGGGCGTGGGCTCTGGGGTGGGCCAGCAAACCGAAACTGCAGGTGGTTCATATGGGAGAGATGCAGGGGGGAAATGCATGGAAGTCAAATCCATCAAGAAGGGTTAGGAACAATTAAGGACGGGGGATAAATCCGATTCAGTTCACCTTTAAAGCCAGATCTATCAAATCTGCACTGTCCGAAACAATATGGGAACCGAAACACAGCCCTCCATCGAAATTTGCACGTATCCCAGTCTTGTGACGTAGTTGTCCAGCCAAACAATGTTTGCAGAAATGCGTCAATTAGGGGAAAGTGGGCATTAAAATGAATATATTGGTGAAAAGATACAAACATGCATGATATTAGGGGGTAATTGTTTGCAAAGGGGTGTACGTTGCTCAAGCCTGCCTACAAAAATGGGTTTGTTAGGATAAATTCACACTAAAACACTGAAGAATTTTCATGAGATTCAAAAAAAAAAAATTACAATTTGCTGTGGAAAGGTGGAAAACTGAATTTCAGATTGGAACAATGAGAAACGGAGAGAACCAAGACTGACAGGTCGTTCCCTGCCTAGCTGTGATTCCCACAGCCATCCTCCAATCACAGAAATCCTAGTTGATTCATCATTGAAGCATTCTATCAGGGGAAGCCAACATGTGGCATCCTCTAGAAGTTGTTTGGACTCCAACTCCCATCGGCTCCAGATGGCGAATGGTCATGGAGGACGGAAGCTGGACTCCCACATCTTCTAGAGGGCACCGCCTTGGCTACCTCTGCATTAGACCACGAGTGAGGAAGCTGTGGCCTTCCAGATGTTGAAGGACTCTGAACCCCTGTTGTTGGGGCAAAAAAAGTCCAGAACTGCATGACTAATTTGGGCCCATTCATTTCAAGGGGTCTACTCCAAGCAGAATGTAGAGTTTGAAGGGAACCTCAGAGATCATCTATCCCAACCCCCTGCTCAAGGCACGAATCTTGCAATGACTGCATCCCTAATGGATGATTGCCCTAGCCTCTACTGGGGATGGGCTGCAGCTCTGTAGTACAAAAGATGCCAGGTTCAATCCCTGGCATTTCCAGGTAGGGCTGGGTCAAACATCCCCTGCCATCATCCCCGTTCAGTGGATATTCTGCCTGGGTCCAATGTGAGGGGGAATCCAACAACATTTGGAGGGCCCATCACCAGAACAGAGTAGCCTGGAAGAGGGCACTGCTGGCTGGAACATTGAACAGGAAGCAGTTTACATGGCAACCTTTTGTTTCAGCTCCTACTTCGATAAGTGTATTTATTAAATAAATAAACCCACAAGGGACACAGTAGAGCTTAATACATGGGTACTGGGGCTACTCTGAAGATTTGTGCTACCTCAAGGTCATGCAATGGCTACTATTTTGTTTTACTTTATTATTTATCAGTGGTATTTATAGCCCACCTTTTCCTCCAAGGAGATCAAGGTGACACATATGTTCCTTTCCCCTTCCCATTTTACCCTCACAACAACCCTGTTAGGTAGGTTAGTCTAAGAGACAGTGACAGGCCCAACATCGCCCCAGTAAGCTTCATAGCTGAGAGTGGGATTTGAACCCACGTTTCCCAGATCCTAGTCCGACACTCTAACAACTACAGCACTAGCCATGATAAAATTACTCCAAGCCACGATGACCATGCTGTACCTCCACTGTCGGAGGCAGTATGCTTCTGAATACCAGTTGCTGGTAAATTACAAGGGGGAGATTTCCTGGCACCTTCCAGTCCTGCTTGCAGGGTTCCCAAGAGGCATCTGGTTGGGCACTGTGAGAACAGGATGCTGGACTAGATGGGCCACTGGCCTGATCCACCAGCCAGGCTCTTCTGATGTTCTTAAGGCCAGCGATGGAAAAAGCAGATGGATTTTGAAGCAAAATCCATGGGTTGAAGGCTTTTTAGACCAACTTCCAGACACTGGCTTGTATGTATCCAGTGCTACTCCTACTCAGAGTAGACAAGGGTTGGGGGAGACGTTTGATTTGGTTTGCATTTAAAGCCGATTCCATCAAATTTGCACTTTCCAAAGCAATCTGGGAACCAAAACAAGGCCGTCTTCCAAAATTCGCACTTATCTGAATGTTGCGACCCAGTTCACCAACCAACCAGTGTTTACTAAAATGCATCTGTTGGGGAAAGTGTGCATGAAAATGAATGTAACATACAAACATGCATTATATGATGAGAAATTGCTTGCAAAAATGTATACATTCATCAAAGGTGCCTACAAAAATGTGTTTATTAGGAGAAATTCACATTAAAAAGCTGGAGACTTTTCAAGAGGGCTTTTGAAAAGAGAAATCCACAAATTTCTTCAGAATCGTGGAGGACTGAATTTAAGGGTTAGAAAAATGAGAAATCCAGGGAACCGAAACTGAGAGATCTTTCCATAGCTAGAGTAGACCCATTGAAATGAATGGATGTGACTAACTTTGGCCCATTAACGTCAGTGGCTCAATACGACCCTAACTGCACAGGAGCAGGGAAGCAGACCATGCGCGCCAACTTTTCCACGCACCACCTTGCCCCACTCTCTGGCCATCTGCCAGTCTTCTCCTGCAAAAGGCACAGGGCATGACAGATAAACCTACATGCCACCCTCTCTCCCTCCCCCATATCTCCCTGCCCTTGAACTGCCTTGAGAGGGCATTGGTGTACATGCCAACTCATTGGCTAGTATCTTAAATTCCCTTGCGACTACGAAAAAGGTAGCTGGCCTTGTCATTCTACACAACTGGGATTTTCTCAGGGCATCGGGAAGCCACCCACACCACACATTGACAGGACATCCGCCAAGGCACATTTAAAGCACATGACGTCCCCCAAAGAATCATGGGATATGCTGTTTGTTAAGGCCCTTGTGTGACCCTCCAGGTTGGGAATTTGTAGCCTTGTGGGCGATAAACCACAGTTCCCTAGGATTCTTTGGGGGAAGACATGCAATTTAATTCTCTCCCTTTCCTACTCTAAGCAATCAAAGGCTTAAAAAGTATCATGTGATAATAAAGCTAAAGACTTCCCGGCATCACCTTGGACAGCTCCTTGAATGTTCCGACTAAAACCTGGAGTGGATTCCACTGCCCCACTGGCATGGAGCCACCAGCAGCCACTGGCTTAAATTCCCCAGCTGCAACAGCTTCAGTGGCTCCCTTCAGATGCTGCCCCTGCTTCCGGAGGGGGGCACCTCTTGTCCCACTGTCCTGCTTCCTGCTGAACTGGTATATATGAAATGATGATGAATGAAACACAAAACAGCTTAGATATGAACAAGTGGAACAAATGGGTCTTTCAACAACAAAGATGAATGGAATCCAGAAATTAAAAATAAAAGAAAATCTTGCACACCCCTAGAAACAATATCTAAAGAGAACAGATTCACTTTTTCTTCCTCAAACACATATCTGTCAGGTCTTCCGCCAAGGTGGGTTATTAATGAAATTATTTGCTACTGATTTCTCCACGACAGGAACCACGGAAACCACAGGAACCACCCAGAGCGCCTCTACAGATTCCCCCAGGACAGGAACCACGGAAACCACAGGAGCCACCCAGAGCGCCTCTACAGATTCCCCCAGGACAGGAACCACAGAAACCACAGGAACCACCCAGAGCGCCTCTACAGATTCCCCCAGGACAGGAACCATGGAAACCACAGAAACCACCCAGAGCGCCTCTACAGATTCCCCCAGGACAGGAACCACGGAAACCACAGGAACCACCCAGAGCGCCTCTACAGATTCCCCCAGGACAGGAACCACGGAAACCACAGGAACCACCCAGAGCGCCTCTACAGATTCCCCCAGGACAGGAACCACGGAAACCACAGGAACCACCCAGAGCGCCTCTACAGATTCCCCCAGGACAGGAACCACGGAAACCACAGGAACCACCCAGAGCGCCTCTACAGATTCCCCCAGGACAGGAACCACGGAAACCACAGGAACCACCCAGAGCGCCTCTACAGATTCCCCCAGGACAGGAACCACAGAAACCACAGGAACCACCCAGAGCGCCTCTACAGATTCCCCCAGGACAGGAACCATGGAAACCACAGAAACCACCCAGAGCGCCTCTACAGATTCCCCCAGGACAGGAACCACGGAAACCACAGGAACCACCCAGAGCGCCTCTACAGATTCCCCCAGGACAGGAACCACGGAAACCACAGGAACCACCCAGAGCGCCTCTACAGATTCCCCCAGGACAGGAACCACGGAAACCACAGGAACCACCCAGAGCGCCTCTACAGATTCCCCCAGGACAGGAACCACGGAAACCACAGGAACCACCCAGAGCGCCTCTACAGATTCCCCCAGGACAGGAACCACGGAAACCACAGGAACCACCCAGAGCGCCTCTACAGATTCCCCCAGGACAGGAACCACGGAAACCACAGGAACCACCCAGAGCGCCTCTACAGATTCCCCCAGGACAGGAACCACAGAAACCACAGGAACCACCCAGAGCGCCTCTACAGATTCCCCCAGGACAGGAACCATGGAAACCACAGAAACCACCCAGAGCGCCTCTACAGATTCCCCCAGGACAGGAACCACGGAAACCACAGGAACCACCCAGAGCGCCTCTACAGATTCCCCCAGGACAGGAACCACGGAAACCACAGGAACCACCCAGAGCGCCTCTACAGATTCCCCCAGGACAGGAACCACGGAAACCACAGGAACCACCCAGAGCGCCTCTACAGATTCCCCCAGGACAGGAACCACGGAAACCACAGGAACCACCCAGAGCGCCTCTACAGATTCCCCCAGGACAGGAACCACGGAAACCACAGGAGCCACCCAGAGCGCCTCTACAGATTCCCCCAGGACAGGAACCACGGAAACCACAGAAACCACCCAGAGCGCCTCTACAGATTCCCCCAGGACAGGAACCACGGAAACCACAGGAACCACCCAGAGCGCCTCTACAGATTCCCCCAGGACAGGAACCACGGAAACCACAGGAACCACCCAGAGCGCCTCTACAGATTCCCCCAGGACAGGAACCACAGAAACTTCCATATCATCTTCCCCACCTACCACCAGCCCAACGAAGACCTCAGTTAACCCCCCTGCAACACGCAAGAGCTTCTACATCAGTTATCATATCCAAAATGTGGATTTTAACAATGACTTGTTGACTGTGTCTACCCCTTCTTACCAGATGTTGAATAGCAAAATTGCGAAGATGGTAAGTTCTACTACTTTTCTACCACTGGGGTGGGGTTGGTGTTGGAGGTGATGTGTGTGATGGGGGTGTGGAGAATGCTGGCCCCCAGCCTTAACAGTGAGATCCTGTACTGGAGGCTGCCGATCTGCAAAGATTAAGGCAGATAGCTCTCCTCTACCATGTAGTTATGACCCTTACACACACACACACACATTTATGCTATCAACTGGCTGCACTGTTAGAGCTTTCTCTGTCCTAGAACTCCAGATGATGCCTGTATGTAAAGCTGTCACCTTTTGCATGAGCTAAAGACACGTAATAACCAGAGGTGTAGTCATCCAGGGACTTGGGAGGGATGTCTTAAATTCCTTACGCTTTTGGGAGCCAGGTCCCAGCAGGGTCCTTACATCTCCAGTGTCCTATGAGCCAATCAGCATGAAAGGGGAGTGTGTTAGCCACTGAGAAGAGTCTTCTAACTTGCTTCCTTGTCATTTCCTGCTGATTGGACCCAGTGAGAGTGAAAGGAGCTCCTATTAGTTCCTAATTCAAAAAGCCAAGTTGCGCAGATGGAGAATTCTGTAACTGCTGTAGAAGAGACAGTGAATCCTGAGGATAGCATCCCATCGACAACATCAAGCAGTTTGGTAGCAGCAGGAAATAAACATGCAGGCACTGGATACAGTAATTTCAAGCAATATCTCTGGCAGTGAGAAAGGACAGTCAAATGGTGACAGTGACAGAGAAGCAGAAAGCCGCATTCACGCCTGTCCAGATTATGCTATAATCTTAAATTGTATGATTTTAAAAGGGTTTGTGGCTGTGACTATTATGGGGACCCTGCATGTCTGAATTTGCCACTACGCTACTGGCAATAACTGACACAAAAGTGGGCTTCCTGAGAACGTCAGCTTTCATTTCAAATCAAGAGCATAGTTTCTAGCCTTTATTGATGCAACAACAGCAAAAAGTTGCAAGTGGGGTATGGGGTTAGGTAAACTCCCAGAAATGGTGTGGGGGGGAGGGGGCAAGAATGTTTGTAGTGGGGTGGGGGGGAGAGACCTCAGTGCCCTATATAACTCTTCACCCTTTTTCAAATGGGTAAATTTATGGAAGATAATGTAAAATAAGAGAAATCTGGCACATTTCCCCCCCCCATGTCTCATGCATAATGCAGCATCAGCTTGCAGAAATCTGGACACTGTGTGGGTATTATTATTTTGTAATGTGTGTGGGCGAAGATGTGTTTCTTTTCTTTTTAAAATCTTCTAATACCTCTGGCCGGATTATAAAGGGAGAAGGCATGACTCCATTCGACCCATACCTTGGCCCCCAGAAAATGAGCTTTGATCCTCTTACCGCATTAATCCTGCCCCCTTTTTCTGTCCACAGTATCAAGAAGTTTACGCCTGTCCGACATGCCCTAATCATGTGTACTATGAGGGCTACAACCTCGATGCATTCAGGTATGGGATGAGGATTAAATAACGGCTGATGAAAAAGGCCATCTGCAGTTTTCTGGTTCCCACCAAAACCAGGGCAGTTTAACTGTGCCCCCTCCCCCTCCCATTCCGTTTGCAAGGGTCTCTGACAGTCAGAGCGGCTTTTCCCTTTCCCGTAGCGCAGCCAAGTGCAGCTCCTTTGGCTGAAAAGCCTAAGAAACAGCTGCATCGTTGTTCTTCAATGCCTTCTAGTGCTGTCCAATTACTTCTAAAGCACTTCGTGACCAAAAGCCTGACCATGGAAGCCTGCTGCCGAGACCAGGTCTATCACTGGGGTGCAAGAGCGGCACCTGGGGTCTTAATGCCAATAGCACATGGGCTGTGAGATGCAGAGCTGAAGTGAGGAGAAGCAAGATCAGGATAGTTTAACTGGAGCGAGCACTTCTGCCTCCTAGATCTAATCAGACTCTGCATATATATACACACAGGTCTGAAACATATTTATTTATTAAGTTTATATCGCACCTTTCCTCCAAGGAGCTCAAGCTGGCATGCGTGGTTCTCTCCTTCCCAATTTTATCCTCACAACGACCCTGTGAGGTATGTTAGGCTGAGAGACAGTGTCTGGCCCAAGGTTACCCAGTGAGCTTCATGGCTGAATGGGGATCTAAACCCTGGTCTCCCAGGTCATAGTCCAACACCCTAACCCTTACACCATTTCCTCTCTTTTGCCACTCACATTAGGACTGTGAAATTTCAAATTCAATATTTGCATTTTGAATATGAATTCTCCTCCATTTAACATTTTGAATCATACAGTTGGAAGTTACTTCAGAGGTCATCTAGTCCAACCTCTGGCAATGTGCAGGAAAATCCCCTGCTACAACATCCCTGATAGGTGGCCCTCTACTTAAAAAGCCTCTAACAAGCAAGAATAAAGCACCTTCTGAGGCAGCATGTTCCATTTTCAAACTGCTCGCACCCTAAGGCCAGCCCTTTAGCCTTGCCGGCATCTCAGGTTGGTTTCTGGCCAGATCTGTAACTCCATAAGCAGTTGTTGAAAATGCCAGCTTGTTCAGCGCAGTTCATGACTACACTCCTGGACTGCCTCAGCATCAGGACATCTGCTTTGCAGGCAGAAGCTCCCAGCATCCCCAGGTAGGGCTGGGAGAGAACCCTGCCTGAAACCCTGGAGAGCTGCTGCCAGTCAGTGCAGCCAATACTGAGCTAAATGGACCACTGATCTGACTCATTCTGAGGCTGCTTCCTGTGTTCCTGTGTTCTTACAAACCATTGCATGCTATTACGTGCTCTCCATGGTCTAGGGGAGAAAGCAGTTGTTCTCCCAGCCACCTTTCCCAGAGACCCTAGAGGTTAAACCGGGGGGGCTTCCACATGCAAAGCCTGTGCTCTGCCGCTAAGAGATGGGAACGCGTGGGTGGGCTGCGTTTCCAGATCCTTCAGGGCTTCCCTTTTCTGTTTCTTATATATAGGCCTGGCTCAGTAGTGGCATATACAATGTTACTCTACACGGCAAGCACTAACACAACCAAGGAAGACTTCCAGAAGCTACTTGTCACACTTCTGATAGAAGCATCTGACTCTCAACGGCAGGGGCTGGTGCTGACTGAAGTTAGAGGTGAGGGGTTAATTATGGGTGGTGGACGCCGAGTCTCGCAGTAAGGCATCCCTGGGGCTGTGTAGGTGCCACGAGATCCAGAGCACAATATGCAGTACTAGGCAGAGAATTCAGTTTCTGAAAATCTCAGGTTGCACTTTTATTTTATTTTTTAAAAGAGCAGGTTTCTAGCCCTCATTGCCACAGATATGTGCTTCAAAGGGTGCGGGCCAGGTCAGCTGAAAACTCAGCAGCTAGGTGGCAGCTGAGTAGGATTTCAAGGGAGGGACTGTGGTGGCCTGCATAGCCTCCCACCCCTGCCACCATCACCCCCCATGGCTGGCAAACCCAGAATGAATGATGTGAAATAGCACGCACACCACCGAATGCATTGTGCAACAGAACGGCATGATATTTAGTCTGAAGCAATCAGGTTGCAGAATCCAGCTTATGATGTTGTAGAATATGGGTGGCTGAGGTGCAGAATAATAATTCTTAATAAAAATATCCTGGGAATTCAAAAGAGGCAGCTTCTCCATGGAACTAATCATTTCCACCTCTGTTTCCAAGTTCTCTGCCCATTATTTGGGATGGTGGAGAAATTGGATGAAATTCACATTAAAAAGTGAATCTACCATATTCACACTTCCTGAAACAGTACGCAAGCCCAAATACAACTATCCTTTGGAATTCACACTTATCCGAATTTTGTAACAGGGTTCTCTGACCAGACCCATGCATATATTAGGGGGGCACTGTGAGTAAAAATGAATGCATGTGTTGAAAACAACACACAAAGAATGCATTAGATTAGGGGAAATTGCTTGCAAAAATGTGGGTCCTAGTCAAAATGCATAGTGAAAGGTGTTTAGTAAGAGACATTTGCACAAAAAATGCTGGTGAATTTTCATGAGATTTGCTGCAGAAGTGTGGAGAGCTGAATTGCAGATTGGAAAAAATGAGAAGCTGAGGGAAGCGAAATTGACAGGCCCTTGGGTTCCTACCCATAATGCCTTTCACCCTGGCCCTTGGTGGTGGATTTCCTGCCAGGCATGATGTCACTGCTATGCCCTTTGCACTTTGAGCAATGGGGGTTTGGTGCTTGGTGACCACTAAAAGTTCCCAGGAGTGATTTGCTTTGAAATGCTCCTCCTGTAAATCTCTCTCTCTCTCTCTCTCTCTCTCGGGGTGTAGTCGTCCAGGGTCTTGGGGGGTGTCTTAGACCCCTAAACACTTTGGAAGCAAGGTCCCAGCAGGGTCCTTATGTCTCCAGCATTCTATAAGCCAATCAGCATGAAAAGGGAGTGTGTGAGCTGCTGAGAAGAGTCTTCTAACATGCTTCCTTGCCCTTTCCTGCTGATTGGAGCCAAACAGAGCGAAAGGACGTATGTCAGCTACTGAGAAGGCTCTTCTGAGTAGCTATCACTCTCCTTTTTCATGCTTATGGGCTCCTAGGGGGTTCTGTTGTTGTGGGAGAAGGCGCTAACAAGGATCTCTTTCTCAACCCAGCAGCAAAAAAGGAGGGGGAGGGGGCTTGGCTGTGACTAACATGAAGGGACCCTGCACTTCTGAATTTGCCACTGCATGACTGCTCTCTCTCCATCCCAAGCCCAGTAGCCACACTTGCCCACCTGGGCTACTGACACCTGCTTTTCCCTTTTGCAGTGAGCACCACCGCACTTCCTATTCCTGGCCCTCCCGAGACTGTCCCAGGCTGGGGCATCGCTCTCCTTGTCTTAGTCTGCGTCCTCCTGCTCCTAGCGCTTATTGCCTTCCTGCTGCTGGTGAGTACCTCATCTATCTTCCTCAAGATCGAGCCGGCGACCTGCCAGGTGACTGACAACTCAGGCAGCCAATGACAACTCAGGCAGCCAGTTATGCAGAGGCTCCGAACATGAGGTGCAAGGGGCGGAGCCTGGCTGCCAAGGGGTGGGCCCTGCCAGACATGGGCATGGGCGGAGCCAATTGGCACCTACCCGTGGGGAACACAAGGCCAGCCCACCTAGTCTAGCTTCCCCACAGTGGCCAGTCGGATGCCTCTGGGGAACCCCAAAGCAGGGCATCAAAGCAAGAGCCCTGCCATGTCCCTTGTGGCCCCAGCACCCGTCGTTTGGAGGTATACTGCCTTTGAACACGGAGGGTTGTCTCCATTGCTAGCCCGACTCAGAGCAGACCCATCGAAGTTAATCAACGTGACTAACTTAGGTCCAATAATTTCAATGGGTCTACTCTAATTTAGTTGGATACAACTAAGAGGTTCTATTTTGCTATTATGTCTGAAGAACTTTAAGAAGAGCCCTGCTGGATCAAGCCACAAAGACCCATTCATTCCCAGCAACCCATAGCGGCCAAACCAGTTGCCTCTGAGAAACCCACAAACAGGACGAGAAAAACAACAGCCCTCCTCTGCTGTTGCTCCGCGGCAACTGGTATTCAGAGGTAGAGTGTCTCTGAAGCTGCAGGTTCCATTTAGCCACTATAGCACTATAGTCCTCTGCCCTTCCATGAATTTGCCTAAGCCGTCTGAACCAGTGGCCATCGTTGCAACCTTGTGGCTGTGTGAATTCCACAAAGTGTGAGCATCCATCGGTGTCAAAGCATACGTCCTTCTGTCTGCACTGAATCTATGAATGTCTCTGGCTGAGTCCAAGGTGTTCTAGTATAATTAGAAAGGGTTGCTTTTAAACAAAACACACAACTCTCTCTACCCACTTTTTCCACATTGTGCATAATTTTAGAAAACTCTGTAAGACCAGGGTTAACAACAAGTCAAGTTGCACCTTGTGTATTGGGGCTGGGGCCTTTTGGACATGGGGCAACGCTAACAGCCAAATAAACCAATCCGAAAACAATTTCTCTTCCTTCCCCCCTCCCCCTTTATTGTTATTATTTAGATGTATATCCAATCCTTTATCCCAGTAGGAGCCCAGAGCAGCATGACTTTGGCCCTTGCCCTGAGATTTTACACTGGAGACCCTCAGAATATTGTTTTAGGATATATTTATATGCCATTTCTACATAACAGGTAGATACATCTAGGTTCTGTATACATTGGCTAACAATGCAATATCAGACATCAGGTGTGGGGAACTTTGGGCCCAGGGCCCAAATCCGGCTCTCCAGGCCTCTCTATTTGGCCCATGGAACTCTCCCCTGGTTAGACCCTCTCCCCCAGGCCACATCCCTCACTGGCTTTGCTTCAGACCCTGAGTGTTTTTGCCTGGCTGAAAGGAGAGGAGCAAAGCCTGCAAAAGCAACAAATACTTGAGAGGAGGAATCAGCAGAGGGAAGAATAGATTGCTGTTCTGTCTATCACCCCACCCCCGTTCAGGTGATTTGTAACATGCGTTGGTGCTTTACTTTCAATATCCTCACTTATCCTCTTCTTTGCTCCCTCCCAGATCATCTACAGGTGTCGACGGAATCACCGGGGCAACATTGACCTGCTCAGCGACCGCAACTCCTATCACCCCATGAGTGAATACCCGACCTACCACACGCACGGACGATACATCGCCCCCAACAACAAGCCGAATCCGTACAGTGAGGTAAGCAAAAGTCACAGCCACCACACACCCTCTTTATAGAACCAGGAGAAAGTACCTAGGAGTACAGGAAGCACCCTTATTCTGAGCCAGAGACCACTGGTCCATCAAGCTCAATATTGTCTACACTGACTGACAGCAACTCTCCAGGATTTCAGAAAGGACTTTCTCTCAACCCTACCTGGAGATGCTATCAGGGATTGAACCTGGGGACCTTGTGCATGCAAAACTGATGCTCTATTGTGGAGCTACAGCCCTGCCCCTAAAAAAAGAGAGGCAAGTTTCCAGTCCTCATGGCTCTAAATAAAGGGCTGATTTAAAGACTGAACTTAGGACCTTCTCCACGCAAAGCAGTTACTTAATCAATGAGCTACATCTCTTCCTGGAAACTTTCATTCTAAGTTGTATTTAGGACTATTTCAGTGTGTAGCCTGAGCTGTAAAATGGTACACCAGAGGTAGGCGACGTGGTGCCCTCCAGGTGTTCCTGGACTCTACCTCCCATCCGCCCCACCCAATGGCCAGCACTGGGGGATGATGGGAGTTGTTGTCCAGCAACTTCAATGATTGTTTAAAGGCCATCATCGGGGTCTATGGGGAGCAAGACAATGCATCACGTGACCACTTACCATTTAAAAACAAACAACATTGATTATACACGAACTGCATACAAGCCTGTGCATGCTTCCTCAAACTGAAAAACAGCATTGTCTTTGTATTTGTAGCCCTCATGGAAGGCCGGTAACTGATAATTGGCCGAAAGGCACTGGGCTGTTTTGAAAATAAAGTCCTCCTTTGTTTTTCCAGCGTCTTGAGATACAATCTCGTTTGTTCTGGGGTTCCATTTGGATGCTCTCCACAGGGAAATCCCTTGATTTCGTGCATCGAGCAGGGTCTCTGTCCCCGGGAAGCTTACAGTCTAAAGCCTGTATTTGGCGGGGTGAAATCTCTGCCAGCTGAGAGGCCCTCGCTGATGGAGGGGACCCCAAGCCTCTCGTGCAACAAAAACCAACGGCTTTGTCACCCGGTCACCCACTGCTCTCAAGCCCGGGATGGGTCTCCCTGCCCTCCTCCTTCCTGTCCATCTCTCGCCACGGTGCCGGCAGACAACGCCTACTCAAGCCAAGGCTTCAGCCTAGCAGCCCGACCTTGCCCCTCCGGTCACCTGAGGCGGCCTTCAACCCGTTGGCATGGAAATCGTTGCTTGCCCTCACCCCCACAGTGTGGGGAACTGACCCAGCTTCACCCCCCCCTTTCCTTCCGGTGACCCTTGAGAGGGGTCAACGTGACCGTCACGCCCAGGTGGGCCGGTTGCCCGGGCAACCTGCACCAACCAGCCCCCCAGCCGGGGGCCTCTTCCATGTTCGGTGCTGTTCGGGAAGGGGGGGTGGCATGGTGGGGCAGGGCGAGGCCTCCTTGCGCCACCCCGCCTGCTCCAACCCTGGGCTGTGCCCTGCTGGTTCCGAGCTGGCTGAATCTGTCCCATTCCGTGCAAGTCTCTGCTGAGCAAACACGAGGTGGTTGTGCAAATAGCACCAGCGGGGCCTGGGAATCTAGGAGGAGAGAGGGGGAGGAGGGAGGGAGGAAGAGGGTCAAGCCTGGCACCGCAGGCCCCCCCCAGTGGCTTCACCCACCTCCCTCCTGGACCCCTTTGCCCCAAAGAAATAAAGCAGGCATCATTGGTTAGGCTAGAGGTGTCCCAGACCAGCGGTGAGCCCTTTTGCCCTTGGCGTGGTTGCCTGAGCGGGGGACAACACCTCAGCTGGCCCAGCCGCTCTCCGCAGCCTCGTGAGCAGGCAATGTTTACACATGACATTGAGCTGCCTGCTTGTGATATGTCTGGCCGCTGTCCAGGTCTCTCTCCGCGGCAGCTGGGCTGCTCCCAGCGTTTTTAACCCCTCTGGGGAAAGGAACGGTTGCGTGGGGTTTGCCCGGTCCACCTGGCGAGCACAGATGCACAGCTTTCCTCGACTTTGTCTTCCCAAAAGGGGAACAGCAAGGTGCTAGGCCTCATTGTTCCGAGGGGAAATGCAGAAATGTTTCTGGGCTCTTTGCTTCTCTCTGTCAGTGTAGAGACTATACTGAGCTGGTTGGATCAATGGAATATGGTTAGTGGCTCAACAGAGGATACTTTCTATCAAAGAACAGCTACCTACATTTAGTCGATTGCTTTAACTGAATCTTGTGTTTTTCCACCCACAGACCCTACCTAACAACGGCACCAACCCCTACTCTTACACCAATCCTGTGATGGCCAACGAAAACCTATAGGGGGAGCATATCTTACACGTGGACTTGGCAAGGCAGGGTAGGCGGAACCTGGCTGGGCCAGGTTAATTCAGAAAAGACATTGATGGGGATGTTATTGGGCTCCTGTGGGAATGTAGATAGGATCCATTATGGAAACAACTATATCCAGGCTTGGAAATAGCCACTCGCCTTCTCACCTATGATGAGTTTTGAATTGCCGGCAGGTGAGCAGGCACAGCATTTTTGGCAAATGGAAGAGTCCATGCTATTGGAGGAAAGGTCCATGGATGGGCCAGAAATAACCCTTCGACATGTTGTGAGCAAGCCACCCGCTCCAAAGCGAGGAGGACAATTAGAGATTGATTTGCAAAGCTAGCTCAAGCCCAGAATATCCTCAAGCCCAGAATATTATGTTACAAGTCGACGGAACTCACTGTCACAAGGATCTCGCCAGGGCTCAAAAGATCAACAGGAGACTTTCCAGTGCTGGACAAATTAACCGGGAAGATGCAGAACTGTTCAATCTGACTTTCCAGATGATTTCCTCCATCACCAGTACGAAAAAAAAACTTTCCTGATGAACGTCTGTTATTTGATCATTATTATTATTGATATTCTATTTGTGATTTTTTAATTCATGTTGCAATATAAGATATCAGCATGTATATAGATTGCCTTTTGGGGTGAGACTTGTCATGTTGGGGATATGAGATCTCAAAAGACCTGAAATCTGGGAGAGGGCAGAGTGCAATAATAAAAACTGCAGTGCCCCAATCCTTTCTGCCCACATAGAGCCATCTTTGCTCCAGTTGTTCCTGCAATCTGTCTCCCAGCGTTCTCCCTCTACAGTCGGAGGCAGGGGGCCTCTGAATCCCAGTTGGTGGGAATCGTAAATGGGGAGACCTGCTTTTGCACTCAGGTCCTGCTTGCAGGCTTCCCATTGGGGCATCCGATTGGCCACTGTGGGTACAGGAGGCTGGACTAGATGGGCACTGGCCTGATCCAGCAGGCTTGTCTTATGTTCTTAAGTTATGACATTTTTTCCTGAATCCAGAATGCAGAGGGAGGAGGTGTGTCTGGATTGCAGCCCCCTCCCACTTCCTCCCACTCATCCCCACCTCAACAAGCAAGAGTTCCAGAGCAGCCTAACAGGGATACATGAAGGAACAGAATAAACTCAAATTTTAAGGTGGGGTGGAAGACAGCACACCCTTTTTGCCCATTCAGACCCTTAGTCCCCAAAACATTCACAAGGTTTCCTACATACAGAGGACATGCTATGATTCCATAGGGATGCTGTAGCTCTAAATCAGCACTGAACACAGGGGGTTGGACCAGATGACCATCAGGGTCCCTTTCAACTTGACAGGATTCCAACCTACCAGCATTTTACTGGCAAATGTCCTGGGGGGAGTATTTTGGAAAACCAAAGTTGGGAAAACTTTTTTCCAGAGAACTATCTGCCCACCTTGATGCTTTGGAGAGGGGAGGGGTTCCCAGGGGACAGTTTTGTATGCAGGAAACCTCACAATCCTTGGGCAAAGGGTTTTGAACCAGGAAAGGGAGTGAAGGGGGGAAGCGAGCAGGGAGAGGCAAAGAGGAGGAAGTGCTGTTGAATCCATGATAAATTACATATTTATAGCATTTCACAATAAAAGGAACTACTGTCAGCATTAAGGGAGTGTTGTCTTTACTTTGGGGGTGGAGAGCGAAATGTTCGAGGCTAGGACTGCCACTCCAGAAGAGTGGGCTGCTCTCATCACTGACTGAGGCGGCAAAGTTTTTTACTGGCTTGGCTGACGTACAGAATCCAAAGTGGGTGCATCACAACCACTCACATTTTCTTTGGGTCCTTGGGTGTGGGGCCCTTAATGGGTGCGGCACCTTCAGTGCCGCAGAACATCGAGTCTCTGTTGCAGAGGGAATGGAATGGAGTCTTGCGGGAAAGAGTATGGCCGGCTGGAACCCTAAACGGGAGCACTCCGCCCTGCAATGTCTGGTTGCCAGTCGTGGCTGGCAGGGCGGAAGGCGGGGAGATTGAGAGGAGGTGGAGCCAGGGCCAATGAGAGACAGAGGCACAGCCAATAGCGGGCAGGGCTCCATTTGCTCAAATAGGCCAGCTTCCACTGTTTTGTTGCAGGCCAAGCTACAATCTTGCCCAAACAGTGGGGCTCCCAGCGTCCCTCCAAAGCTGCCCGATTGGTTCCTTAGCTTTACCCAGAAAGCTGCTGGGCAGTGCGCTCAGATTGCCTTGAGCTCCCATGATGCATCATGGTTGGACATCAGCTAGAAAGAGCCAGGGGTGGTTGTAGCGATTCAAGGGCTGGGATAGGATCTTGGGAGACCAGGGTTCAGATCCCCACTCAGCCCCATGAAGCTCCCTGGGTGATCTCAGGCCAGTCACGGCCTCTCGGCCCAACCTACCCCGCAGGGTTGCTGTGGAAGTAAAATGGGGAGAGGGAGAAAATCACGTTCGCCACCTTGAGCTCCTTGGAGGAAAGATGGGAAATCAGTGACAATAAATAAATAAATAATAAAAAGGCGGACTTCTTTCACGGTAGCAGAGATACAGCAGCAGCAGCCTGTTGCATCATTGCCATCTAAACGGAATGATGTGGCAAATTGCAGATAAGAAGACCATAAAGTGATAAGATTGTACTGAGTCTATGAAAAAAAACACCCTGTGAAATGTAATCATGGCTCAAGAGACTTCTTACAGCTGATTTACAGAACTCTCCCCCTTATCTGGACAACGCGACTGGCCCACCTCAATGTCCCATGACATTTGAAAGACCACAAATTCCCAATGGCCTGGCATGAGGCTGGGTGAGAAATTTGATTCAATTCGCATTTAAAGCCGAATCTATCAGAGCTGCACTTTCCAAGACAACATGAGAACTGAACACAGCCATCCTTTGAAATTCTCCGTTTTCTGAATTTTGCAATGCAGTTCTCCAACCAACCAACCAACGTTCACAAAAGTGCATCTATGAGGGGAAAGTGTGCACAAAATGAATACACTGGTGAAAATAATATACAAAACCCTGTTATGTTCGGACAAATGGCTTGCAAAAATGTGTACATCCGTCAGAACTGCATACAAAAATGAGTTTATTAGGAGAAATGCACCGTAAAACGCTGAAGAATTTTCATGAAGTTTTTTTTTAAATCTCAAACTTCTGCTGAAATGTGGAGAACTAAATTTAAGATTAGAAATGTGGAGAGAGCCAAAACGACAGATCAGTCCATCCCTAGCGTCGACAGTCTTGAGCTGGATGGAGCAATGGTCTGGCTCTGCGTACGGCCACCTCCTGGGCTCCAGAGTTCATCTGTGAAATAGCAATGCGCTGCAGGTGGGTGGGGGGTGCCTCTAGTTTGTCCCTTGTAGGGGTGGAAAGATTTGTCAGTTCCAGTTCTCTCACTTTCTCATTTGTCCAACCTTAAATTCTGCTCTCCACATTTCTGCAGCAATTTGCCTTCTAAAGAAAAATTTCTCATGAAATCTCTTCAGCATTCTAGTGCATATTTCTCCTACTAAACACACTTTTGTATGCCGTTTTGACTAATGGTCACCTTTTTTTGTGTGCAAGCCATTTCTCGTCATATAAATGCATTGCTGTAAGCTATTTCCCCTCATTTATTCATTTTCAGGCACACGTTCCTTTAACATACACATTTTTGTAAGCCTTGGTTGGTTGGTGAGCTGCATTGCAAAATTCAAAGCGGCACGCATTTCGACGGATTGGCAGTGTTTCTGTTATCGTATTCTGTCGGAAAGTGCAAACAGATTTGGCTTGAAGTGTGAACTGAACCAACTTTCTCGCCCATCCTTGGCCTCTTGCAACCTGGTGAGCGGCTCTCTCCTCCCCAGCCAACCGTTCCAAGGCAGACTCCTCCGGAATCTGCTGGACAAACAATGCATTGAGAAAAATGAGGAAACGAAACTGAATTATTCGATGTGTGACTACGAAAGCGATGGATGCCTTTCTCATTTTTTTCTGGAAAGGGTGCAGGGTTTGCGTCTCCAGAGAGAGCTGGTGAGGTGTCAGAGAAAGGAGGTGGTGGTGATGAGTCTCTGTGACGATCCCACCTTTGGCTCCACCTGTCAGGTTCCCACCTGCATGTGGATACTGCCTTTCACTAGGCACCACCTCAGGACACCACCAGTCAGGATCGTTGTTTTTATTTTTTTTCTCACTCTGCTCTAGCACAGATCTCACAAGATCCCATTGCTAGGCAGCACCACCAGCCACTCCCTGTAAACAATACTGCTAGAGACTTTGCCTTAGTCTCCCTATGGCTTGTTACTTTGTGTCTGGGTGCCCTTGCTGTTCACAACCCCCCTGTATCTTTGTCTATAAAGCATGCAATCCTGGGTTGATCTGGATACTTGACGATGTTACAATATCTCCCTTCACTGCTGCCACCATTAGATACAGTTTCCCTCCAGCCTTGGTAATTACCCTGCCATCCCTTCTGGTCTGTGTATTCCCAGCCAAGGATCAGGCTTTTGGTAAACCAATAAAAGTATTTATTTGATAACACCAGGAAATAACAAGATTACTTTAGGAATGTTTAACAAGCGTATGGTTTCATATAGTGTCACTCTTATGTTTCCGGTCATATATATACTGTCTAAATAGCAGCCTAATAGAATCCAAACCACCCTCAGAACTCTGTCAACTCAATCCCAACTGCCTCCCACTTCAACTCCTTTCCAATCATTCTCCTCTCAACTTGCCCCAACAACCTCTCATTTATACCTTCAGCCATTCAAAACACTCAGCCAATCATCACCCAACATTCTCCCGCATTCTAGCCCATGTACTCCCCCCTCTTACTCAATTCACTTACCATATATCCCTATATAAACCCGCACTCACCATATTTACAGTTTTTAACATATAAGGACATCACAGTCTCCAGTTCCCACCCATCCCCACCTCAATTTCCTCATCCCCCCAAATCTGCTCTGGGGTTCAGGGCTTGAGTGAGGGAGTGCAAGTACACAAAAATGCATTATGTCAGGGGCAATCTCTTTGCAAAAATGTGTCTCTCCAGGGCTGGCACCAGGAATGATTAGGCATGCGCACAGCCTGCCCCAGACCCATAGAATGTAGCCTAACATCCCCTCCTGATACAGGCAACACAGATCTGATAAGCCCGCCTGCGCACCCTCTCCCATCAGTGTGCATGACGTGCACGAGTAGCACGCACGCCTGCCATCAACCAAGATGGTGGTGGGAGCATCAACCCCTTAGGAAAGCCCCCACTGCCATATTGGGTGATGGCAGGCATGCACACTGATGGGAGAGGGATGTGGGGCACGTAGGTGGGCTTATTGAAGCCCACGCTGCCTGTATGGGGGGGTGCCTGGGAGGTCCCTTCAGGGGCCCCTCTAGACTACAAGGGCCCTCGGCCAGGGCCCAACCTGGCCACCCTCTAGTGCTGGGCCTGTGTCTAAGGGGAAATTGCCTACAAAATGTGTATATTCAGAGAAATTTGCATGAAAATACTGGTGAATTTTCATGAGGGCTTTTAAAAATAACAATTCATAAACTGATGTAGAGATGCTGAGAACAGGCTCTAAAATTGGAAAGATGAGCAACCACAACTGACATACAGTAATACCTCAGTGAACAAATCTTCCAGGAAAGAAGCTCCTTTTAACAAAGTCTTCTTGGGTGCATGGGGTGGGCGCATACTCTGATATAGTCAGAATGTGGCTCCTTGTCTCCTGGATTGCGGGTGCTGCAAGCAGCTCTCTGAGATGTGGTTGGAATGGCTTTCCTTGCCAGGTAGAGCTGACACCTCTGCAGTAAACAGTGCTTCGGATCCCCTGGAAGCACTGTTTACTGCAGACGCATCTGCTCGAGTGCAGGGGAGGGTGGCAGAGAGAGGGAGAGCCCAAGCACAGGGTGGTAGTGGTGACTGCCCCTTGCCTGCCTGCTTGAGTGTATGGAGAGGAGAATTGTGCTCATAGCTTTAGATTAGTATAGTAAGACGCTACGTGATAAAAGAAAAAAAGGCAAGGCAGGCATCCCTGGATGCATTTTGGAAGAAGACTTCAAGCAGTCTGTATGCAAGGCTTTCCTGACCTGGTTGTTTCATTTCAGACATGCATATTTTTAAATATGGTGAACTGTTCTTCTTGTTTGTGGTATAGGAAACCTATCCCTCTTCTTTCCATGTTATTCCTACCTCTGGTACCAAAGTTTCTGTTAAAGAAGGAACATACAGGAACGCATGTCCTTCGTTAGCTATTACTGTATTCGCTGATCCTACAGGGTCTTGAACAAGCAAACCACAGCACTAGCGAGACTCCAGCCTTCTGCCATTTTAATTTGCTCAGAGACCTCAGTTTGCATTGACACACGGAAAATCAGCAAATGCAAATCGTATGCATATTTGTGGCAGAGGCCTGAACTTTGAGTCTTTTTCAGTACTTAGTAACATCCCTGGCTCTGTTTCCTCTGTTGGGCCTCAAAGCCAAATCCCCAAGTGGAGAACTGATGAATGAAGGAATGAATGGAGTTTGTGTTCAGCACATGTGCGTATAAATGCGCATGCTCATACCTTAAGGTGCCGTGCAGTGCTCAGGCCGCCGCTTTGCATGGACTGCATTTGCGGTGGGATAGATGACAAACTACAGGTCAGCTTGTCACAGACATCTTTCTCCACACGCATGTTTCTCCTGGAGAAGATTTAAATAGTGGTGGGGAACTTTTTTTGGCTCCAAGGGCCAGGTCCTTATCAGGATCTGGATCCTTATCACAATAATCATTTCAAGCATTTCAAGCCAAATCGATCAAATCCACAACTTCCGAAACAATATGAGAAATGAAGGACAGCCATCCTTTGAATTTTACACTTGTTTGAATTTTGCAATGCAGTTTACCAGCCACAAATGCATATATTACAAAAATCCATACATTAGGTGAAAGTGTGCATCAAAATGAATATATGAGTGAAGATAACATGCCAAAAAAAAGGCATCCCATGAGGGGAAACGGCTTGCAAAAATGTGTACACTAGTCAAAACTCCCTACAAAAATGTATTCTCCTTTGTTAGGAGAGATTTGCACTAAAATGCTGGGAAAGTCTCATGAGGATTTAAAAATAAAAAAAAAATAAATCACAAATTGCTGCAGAAAGGTGGAGAGCTGGATTTCAGGTTGGAAGAATGAGAAGCGGAGAGACGCGAAACAAAGCAATCTTTCCATCCCTAGACAATGGGCAGGTGGACATGCTTTGGGGACAACGCCCTTGTGGACCAGCCTGCACACCCTTGTGGACCCAGATTAGCTCACAAGCCACAGATTCCCCACCCCTGATTTAAGGGGTCACCTGCCACTGCCTGCTGGAATCAAAGGCAAAGAGCCGGAAGCAGGAAACGTCGAGATGGGTGGCACAGCCAAATCCAGCTCATGGATAACTGGGTGAGACGGGCAAGGAGGCTGTTAAATACACAGTAGCAAACATAGGCTGAGCGGGCAAAGGAGCACAAAGGGTTGGGTCCGTGATGCAGAAGACACTGCCAGGAATCAAGGTTGAGTAGGGCAGGCGAGCAAGGATGCGAGCACCTTTCTGGGAAAGTCACGCCCAGAGGCTCCAACCCTGGAGTCCCAAATGTCCTCCAACGTCATCGAATCCCAGGACTGGGTGATGCTGTCTGTTGAAAGCTTCCTTTTGCGGCAAGAGCACCGACTTGCAAAGGCTCTACAATGTTTGCTGCAGAAGCAGAAGCAAACAGACACTCCTCCAAGGCTGAGAATCCCCCAGAGCAGAGGTGGGGAGCCTGCGCAGCCTTCAACATGGGATGGACTCCAACACCCGTCGTTCCTGGCCACTGGCCAATGCTGGCTGAGGGGTGATGGGACTCTTTAGATCCCTCCTGCTCCCCTTACTGTGCCCGGTCTCTTACTTTTCCCAAACCCTGGCGGGTATTGCGTTCAAAAAGACAGAGAGGGAACCCCCAGCTATCAGGAGCTCCTCTCCTAATCCATCCTTGCCCACGGATGAAGTGTCACAGGAGCATAGGACAACATCCGTACACCAAGTCAGATCATTGATCCATCAAGCTCTGTATTGCCTACACTGACTGGCAGCACTTCTCCAGGATTTCAGGCAAGGGACATTCCTAGCACTACTTGGAGGTGCCGGGGATTGAACCGGGGACCTTCTGCGTGCAAAGCAGATGCTCTGCCGCTGGGCTACGGCCCTTCCCCTGTAAGGTCAGCCAACCATCCTTGTCCACTCTTCAGCTAGCCATTTTGAGCCTGGCTTTCTCTCAGCTGGGCCTAAAGCCAATCCTGATCCTTATTTTGCCTTTCAGGTGGGGGGAGAGGCTCTGGATGCCCTTCCAAAAGAAAGTTGTTTGCATTGCCAACCCACACATTTGAGTCCTTCAGCCCTCCGCACATGGCAATTCCGGGGCGGTATATAAATGTAATAAATAAATAAATAAAATAGCTCATTAGGGGGAATGAGGGGACTTGTGGCCCTTCAGACGTTATTGGACTCCAACTCCCAGCTGTCCTATCCAGCATGGCGACTCAGCAAGGGATGATGGGACTTCCTGGAGCAGAGCAGAGCAACCTCAAGCCAGTGCCCTGCTTCCAACGGGGGACAGCCAAGGGCTACCAGGCTGCTCCCAAAAGCAAGGCATGTAGGCCACACTCCTCCCTTGCTTTTTATCCATATTCTGTCCCCCACCCACTCTCAGTGACTCCCCATCCGAGGTAGATGGCCTCTGTTGCCGGAGGTTCTGTGGCTAATAGCCCATCGAGAGTTCCTAAATTTGTGCTATTTTTTTTGGTTAAGCAGTTTTGTTGTTAAGCCGTCTTCAGCTGTAAGAAAATATAGTAGCCAATTTGGACAAGAAACGGGAATGAAAAAGGCTCATGATGGGGGGGGGGAGATCCAGGACTGATTTGTTTTCGTTCCGTTGTTTCCCAAGGCAACATTGAAAACAAATATCCCCCCCTTTTTTTTTTGAAGCATTGGGAGGGAACTGACTGTTTGGCAGTAGGAAAGAGTTTGTATATATATTTATAAAGTAAACAATAGACTTTCCAGCGTTCTTCCTTGTTCTTTGGCAGAGCAATGATGCTTTTAATCGGCTGGCGGTCGATTCAGGTCAATACCAAAGTGAGCAGCTGAATCCTCAGGTTCTTTGGTGCAAAAGAGCCAGAAGTCATGCTATCATCGATTAGGGCAAAGTCAGAGAAAATGAAAGTCAACCCAAGGCTCTTAATCGTAACACGCCAGGGAGTCTAATGGGATCCGTGTTCCAAAGTCTCCCCTTCCAGGAGGTGACATTGCCAAGGGAGAGCCAGCCAACGGAATCCCTCTGCCTGTACCGGTGCCAAGCTTGGGTGCCAACAACTGCAATTTTCACTTTAAACACGGAACGGACGGCTCTGTCCATTTCTAATTTCTCTCGCTTGCTCCTTTCCTGGAAACTTTCATGCCCTTTTCCCCATTGGCACATCAGCTTCTGACTTTTTATTTTTAAAGGAAATTTTTCACCTGCATTTCCCCCCACTCATTTCTCCGAGGCATTAGTGCCTGCAAGTTTTGCCTAATGCATGGATTTATTACTATTTTTGCAAGCCATATTCGCTAATACATTTTTGTACACATTTTCCCCTAATGTTAATTTTTGTGTTCGGCTGGAGAACTGCTGCATAAAATTTGGGGAAGTGCAGATTTCAGAGAAGAGCTGTGTTTTGGTGCAAGGATTGGTTTGGAAAGTGCAAATTAGGTAGGCTCACATTAAAAGACAAACCAAGAGAATGTTTTCCCCATCCAGACTTCATGCTCAACTCACTGGGTCACTATAGGCTCATGACAGCAGCAGCAGCCCTTGATGGATCAGAGTCAAAGGTCCATTCACCCCAGCGTTGTGTTTCTGACAATGGTCAGCCAGAGAGCCTCTGAGAAGCCCACATATATTTATTTTTTACATTTCTCGTCCATCTTTTTCTCCTCGGGGCTTAAGATTTATTTTATTATTTATTAATTAAATTTATATCATGCCCTTCCTCCCTGTAGGAGCCCAGGGCAGCAAACAAAAGCTCTAAAAACACTCTAAAACATCTATCTATCTATCTACACACACACATATATAAAACAAAAGATCTTTAAAAACGTATTTCTTTTTAAAAAGCTTTAAAACAACCTTAAAAAGCAATTCCAACACAGACACAGACTGGGATAAGGTCTCTACATAAAAGGCTTGTTGAAAGAGGAAGGTGTTTGGTAGGCGCCAAAAAGTCAAAACGGCTACAAAAGTGTGCTTATTAGGAGAAATTCTCACTGAAATGGTGGAGAATTCTCATGAGGATTTTTAAAAAAAATTGCAAATTGCTGCAGAAATGTGGAGGATTGAATTTAAGAGTAGAAAAATGAGTAACTCAAAGGTTTGAAATGGGCAGATCCTTCCATCCCTAGCTGAGAGACTGTGATTGGCCCAAGGTCACCCAGTGGACTTCTTGGCGAAGTGGGGATTTAAAGCCTGGTCTCCCAGGTCCCAGCCTGAGACCCTAACCCCTACACACCACACTGAGTCACATATATACCAGGCACCAATGTTTTATCTCAGTCTTCATTTCTACAAAATGGACAATAGAATGTGTAGCAAGGAATTCTTACTCATTGTAATTTTGTCCCCCTTTTTTGCAGCCTCCAAATCCATCCTTTGGGCTTGAGAAAAAGAATAACCTCTCAGATCAGTCCTTCTGGAAAGGCTGGGTTGCCACCTTTTTTGCACCGGCCTATGCCTTTCTCCAATCCACACTGTCATGTGCACGGAGATGCAGAAAGGTCACGGGGGAAGTTTTCCCTGGGGCTAGTGGGGAATGGAGGAGGAAAGTGCTTTGGCTACTGCTATGCTCCTGTGGGTCAGATTGCAGATCAAGACAGAGGAGCAGTGGCACTTGTAACGTGTGGCAGCACAGAGAGCCTAACGGGAGGGGAGAGGTTAAATGTTGAACAAACAGGACTCTGGCAGCTGTTCCGTGTGAATGCCCCGTGGTGCTGCGACCAAACACACTGGAAACATACAGCTATAAATAAGCCATGCTGGGACAGGCTGCTCCTGTTGGAAGGAGAGACTTCTGTAGGAGGCTAGCTGCCTTTTTAACGTCCTTAACTCTCCATATCTGGCCCCAGTCCTAAAATTCTCCAACTAAAATTAAATCACCCTCTAATGTAAAATGAAACCCAAACATAAACTCCTGTAGCTTTAACCATTGTAGCTAACTTCCGGTAGCTAAATGAAGCCACATAGGATTTAAGTTAAGAGCATAAGAACAACCTGCTGGAGCAGGCCAGCCAGTGGCTGCTCTAGTCCAGCAACCCTGTTCTCACAGTGGCCAACCAGTTGCCCACAGGGCCTAAGTGCAAAGAGCACTCTCCCCTCCTGCGGTTTCCAGCAACTGGTATTCAGAAGTATACCGTTTTCCACCACGTAGGTGGAGCAGAGTCATCCTGGCTAGTAGCCATTGATAACCTTATCCATGGATTTGTCTAATCCTCTCTTAAAGCCCTCCATGCTGGTGGCAATCACTGCCTTTTGCAGCATCAAATTCCGTAGTCTGACTATGCACGCTGTGGAGAAGTCCTTTTCTTTTCACTGTCCTGAATCTTCCGACATTCAGCTTCATGGGATGTCCAGGAGTTCAAGCATTATGAGAGAGAGAGAAAAACTTTCCTCTTTCCACTTTCTCCACGCCATGCATCATTTTATACCCTTCTATCATGTCACCTCCATGGCGCAGCGTGGTAAGCGGCAGTAACGCAGCCAAAGCTCTGCTCACGGCCGGAGTTCGATTCCAAAGAAAGGAGGCAGTCGAAGCTCCGGTAAAAGGGGTCAAGGTCCACTCAGCCTTCCATCCATCTGTGGTCGGTAAAATGAGTACCCGGCATACGCTGGGGGGTAAAGAAAGGCCGGGGAAGGAACTGGCAATCCCACCCCATATATATATGGGCTGCCTAGTAAACGGTGCAAGACGTCACCCTAAGAGTCGGAAACGACTCGCACTATAAGTGCGGGGACACCTTTACCTTTTATCATGTCACCTCTAAACTGAAGAGCCCCAAATGCTGCAACCTTTCCTCATAGGGGAGTCGCACCATCCCCTTGGTCGTTCAACTGACCCTTTTCTGAACCTTTTCCAACTCTACAAGATTGTTTTTGAGGGGAGGCAACCAGAACTGTGCACAGCATCCCAAACGCGGCCATATCGGCAATATTATTTTCAGTATCTTTCCCTATCATGGAATTTGCCTTTTTCACAGCTGCCGCAAGCGGGGCCCATATAGGCTCCGGGAGTCCGTATGTCCACACAGGTATCCAAACAAGATAAGACGATGGTAAGCTATATGTTCCAATGCAGACAGGGCAGTGATGCCTTCAGACCGAGTCTGAGGATCCATTTCGCTTTGCAGCGTCTCTTCGCCACCCTAAGGGCTTGCAAGGTCCACTTCTGTTGTACATCTGTTGGTCCCTACGCAACAGGAATGTCATTTTTTCTGTTGTACAGTACCCTCGTTTCTGTACACACACCCCTTTCTATTCTACATCCAGACAAGCAAGACACATGATCAGAGTTCAAGAGCTCATTTCAGCCAAGCAAACACACCCAAGGGTGTCAAGCAGAGCTTGGAAATGTTACATTTTTTGAACTACAACTCCCATCAGCCCAATCCAGTGGCCATGCTGGCTGGGGCTGATGGGAGTTGTAGTTCAAAAAAGTAACATTTCCAAGCTCTGGTGTCAAGCAAGGCCCAGGAGAGCTATGGTCTGGAAAGAAGGGGTTTGGCCAAGGCCAGAGAGAGGCCTGGAGGGCCACATTCAACTGCCAGGCCTGAAGCAGCCCACCTCCATGCTTTTCGTCGTAGTCAAAGCCAGTGCTGGGGCCTTCTACGATTTCCCCCATTTATCATTTCCTCTCACTTGGATCTGCTTTTCTTGAAGGATGTTTGCACACAGGAGCATAATTATTGCCCATGTTCCACATTTGTTATGGAGGAAGCACATTTGTATAGACATAAACATTTGCTTTGGGACACGGACGGAGGAAGGCATGTGGTACAAGCACCAGATCCATTCCAAGAATCTACACAGGAGAGACCCGGGGCCAAAGGGCACTGCTCCTTTTCTGGGGCATCAGCCACCGGCTGCTCCCCCTCCACCCAAGGCCTCACTCCCACAGCTAAGGTTGTAGGGTTACAGGCCCCAGGTGAGGAAATCACTTCTCTAGCTGTTTATTGCATGAAGAGCACAACAGTTGATAGCAATGGCATGAACACGCTTGCTCAATGGTCTTTGATGGCTGGTGGCTGCTAGTTCTTGGTCAATGGCCTTTGACAGCTGGCAGCTAGTAGCCGTACTAAAATGTACTAGTCTTGAGATGCCGTTGTAAGACTTTTGTTGTTGTTGCACTTGTAAACAGATAATACTGCAAAAATGCCACCACGCCTCTAGACTCTTCAGTTTGCAAGGACGAGCCTGTAAAAGGGTTCCCCCCTAGAAACGTCTTCAAGACAAACTGGATGAAACAGGACACACTTGAATAAGGACATTTGTCTTCGTGGAAGACCGTGATCAACGATGATCTTACACTGCCCTCTGCTGGCTGCGTGCTGGGACAGCTCTTTCTCTCTCTTCTCAGAGCCAGCTGTTTTTAAGAATTTAGTTTGTTATGTCGATGAGAAGCTGGTTTGTTATATGCACAAGGTTGCTCTTGACAAAGGGTTGTGCCAACACCAAAAACACATTGGGCTGCAATAAAAATTACATCCTCAGCTCTCTGCTGGTTTGGCACCTTGATCTCCCTCTCTTTGGCTGTAGTGTTGCTGGACACACACATCTGCTGAAAGGTGCATTGGACTGCGAAGTGGAGCAACTTTATAAACTAAAAACCTTTTGATTTATTGAACGGGGGGACAGAGCTGATCTTAATGAACTGTTTTTTTTAAAAAAACTATTTTCATACAAACATGAGTATGCTGAAACGGAGACGGGAAGCAAACTTATTTGTGCATCTAGCTCAGTACTGCTTGCACTGGCAGGCAGTGGCTCCCCCGGGCTTCAGACGGGGGACATTCCCAGCCCTCCCTGGAGATTGAACTTGGGGCCTCTGGTGTGCAAAGCAGAAGCTTGGCTTGTGGGCCACAGTTTGAAACAGGATTTGAAATGGCAGACAGGATGGATGTTTTGTCCGACCCAGTAAGGATGCTCTGACCTGCTTACATCAGAGATGGGGAAACTTTTTTGCTCTGAGGGCTGCATTACCTCCTGGGCAACCCTTCCAGGGCCCACATGCAAAAGCAAGCAAAGCAATGGATGCTTTTTTTAACAACCTTTGCACAATAGGCGAGTTTCTACACACAGCTTGCACACCCTCTCCATATCCTCCGTCCAGGCCAGCACGAGGCATGATCAGAGTTTCAAGGTCACCTTCTGGCCAGGCAAAAACATCTGGGATGCGAAGTGGGGCCACCAGGGGACATGGCCTGAGGGACAAGCGGGATGGTCTAGGCTGAGGAAGAGTGCCAAGAGCCAAACAGAGAGGCTCGGAGGGCCACATGTGACTCACCCTTGGCCTGAGGTCCCCCTGACCCCAACTCACATAGTCATTTTACCCACAGACTCATGCAAAACATTATGATGGTGAGCATGATGAGGCGTTTTAGTATTACAGAGAAGGCAAAAAAATCTCTCTCTCTATCCATAGTGGAGAGATTGAGGAAACAAAAAGGAAACAAAGAAAAAGGAGGAAAAGCTTTGCCGGTCAAACTTCTGCCTGTCAGGAATCTGTTAATAAAAGCACATGAGCTGCATGAAGGGAGGAAAAGAGAAACAGCTGGCAACCTCCCCTCTTAATTCTTACTTTCTGAATGTTATAATGAGAGACAGATGCAACCGAGGGATAACATGGGGGGGGGGATCTTCTTTTAAAAAAGAGAATCATTCTTCCAACTCTTTTTTTAAAAAAAGAATAAACAGTGGAGACCTCAGTGTAAAGTAAAAATGAAGTTCTGGATGCAAAATGAAGCTTCTTTAAGGGAAGACTGAAGATGTCCCCAGAGCATAAAGGGTCTGTTTCATGAGGTGGGGGGAACTACACCCTGAAAATAAACGGGCATTTTTCTAACCGCCCAGCAGGAAAGAGACGAATGCGATTCACCCATTCCATTTAATGGCTTTTATATCACAACAACCTGGAAGCAAGCAGGCTGATCTATGCTATAAAATCTAAACCTGCTCAAAAACAGTTTTGATTGCCATGGCCTATCCCTCCCACCACCCTCTTCTCCCCGAGGACCGTCATTTTTTTCCCCAGGGGTTATTTAATCCATTCGTAGCCCTTTAATTCCGTTCCCCCAAATTCCAGAAATCCACAGTTCAGGAAACTCAAGACAGACTAGAAAACAGACTTCAACATCATGTAGACAAGTTATGGGGTTGAGTCCAAAAAGAGGCGGACACCTGTGAGGCATTGAGAGAGTCGCGGGGAGGGGGGCTTAAAAAAATTTCAGTTCAAAGTTGGACTCATGTAGGAGAGAGGGATACGACAGGTGCCAATCACCCCACCAGGGGGGTTGATGAAGTTTTTTTGGGGGGGGCAGCAGCGATGAATCAGAGTTAAAAAAGGGAATGAGCATGTGATTAAGCCGTTAAAAACATCCCTAATTCACCCATGCACCAAGACAAAATGTCCTTCTCTCCGTCATAGATCAAAATCCCTGCCCCACAGGGGGACAGGAAATTAGATTCCCCTCAAGAGTTTTTGGGGTAGAACATCCCAGTTGAGCAGTGGAAGGGGAGGGAGAGGAAGTCGGGAGTGCCCTTCTCCCCCTGCAAGGCACAAGGACAGGGGAGGGAATGGGGAGATGCTGAGACAAGAGAGAGAGAAATAAGGACACGACACAGAAAGACAATTCCCACCCAGCTCCGTGCACACACACACAGTGCGGCTTGTGGGAGCAACACTCCTCTCAGTCCCTCCCCCCCATATCTCAGTGGCAAGCTTCTTTCTGGGGGGGGGGGGAGAGGATCTAGACAGGATCACAGCTGTAGGCCCCTTGTTCAAAAGGCAGAGTCTCTATCCGCTGGAAGGGCCATTGGAGGGCAGCTCTCTCAATACAGCCTGGTGTGATGAGTGTCCGTTTCAGACGCCCTGGGCAGTCTCCGCCGCTTATTTCCATCCCTCAACCCCACCCCAAATCCCTTCTCAACATGCCTTTGGAGCCGTGTTTTGAATGCGGGAGGAAAGCTGTTCTCGTGCCCCGCAGGAGGCCCCCGGAAGGGCTGCCTCGGCTCTGCTTCCGTCTCACGCCTGCGAGACGCCAACAGTCTCTCAATCCAGCTTGGAGAAGCCGCCAATGGTGACTTTCCGCTCCTGGCGGTTGGCCACCAGCTCCTGGAGGTGCAGGGCGCCGCCGCCGATGAAGCAGAAGGCGGGGCAGACAGGCCCCGAGCAGTCGATCCCGCACTCCCAGAGGCTGCGGAAGGAGACGGCATCAAAAAACATCACCTTGCCGCGCTCATAGTCCAGGCAGATGCCCACGCGGGGAGGCAGCGGGACAGTACAGTTGCCGGGGTCTCGGGAGGTCAGTGCCACACCATGGGAGAGGAGGATCTTGCCCATGCCAATGGTCAGGAAGGCGAAAGGCGGTGCCGTGTCCAAGGTGGTGTCCTCGGCGCCGCTGTCGTGGCCGCTGTCGGGGTCATACCTTCAGCCACGGAAGACGAGGGATGGAGGGAGAAGGAATTAGGCCTCAGTCTAACAAATATGGAACATGAATGTACGAAGCTGGCTTACACCATCGTCAGACCATTGATCCACCTAACCCAGTCCTGCAGGGCTGAGAGGGTCCTCCAGATGGTGGAGAAGGGAGGATGGGAGCTGTCATTCAACAATGTTCTGGACTCCAACTCCCATCAGTCCAAGCCAGCATGGCCAGTGGTCAGGAAACTGTAGTCCAGCAACATCTGCAGGGCCACAGATTCCCCATCCCTATCCTAGAAATATGTCCCAGCCTATCAGGGATCCCATATTAAATGCACTTAAAGAGTTGTAAACCAGGGATAGGGAGCCCATGGCCCTCCAGATGTTGTTGGACTCCAATTCCCAGCAGCCCCAGCAGCCCGCATGCCAATGGTCAGGGATGATGGGAGCTGGGAGTCCAGAAATATCTGGGAGGCCACAGATTCCCCCATCCCTGGGATACACATTATTGACATAGACAATGGTGGAATTAGGTAATTTTAGACTTAGGACTTAATGGTGTTACAGTAGCAGGGTAGATCTTAAGATCAGTGCTGAGGAAAATCTGTGACCCTCCAGATATGGTTGGTCTCCAGCTCCAATCTGCCCCAGTCAGCACGGCTAATGGTCAGGGATGATGGCAGCTGGAGTCCAACTGCATCCCGAGGGCTACACGTTTCCCATCTGCGGCATACACAGAATGATTTATGGTGGACTAATTTTCTCAGTAGCTATCCATTTGTGATGTTCCAAAGTAGACAGTCCATATCCAGAGGCAGTCTACCTGAAAACACCACATACAGGGATGGGGAGCAAGAATGGCCAGAGAGTGTTGGTATTGTAGTCCCACTGTTTTTCCCCTCCAAAAAAACCCAACAACCCACCCTTCACCAAAAGAGCCACTCACCTGGGGCTCACCACGTCCTGGGGCACCTGGAACCACTCCTGCAGCTTGCTCTCCAGCCCAACGCCCACCTTGACCAGGTAAGAGCTGGGGTCCACGCAGCAGGCCCAGTAACTGCGCCCCTGGGTGACGGCCACGTCCCCGATCACCAGGTCGATCGACAGGTGACAGCTCGTCATCAAGCGCTCGGCGGCAAAGAGCATGGGGAGCCCCGGGATGCTGCGGACTGCCCGCTGGTCCTTGCTGATCGCCAAGCGCTCTCGGTTGAAGCCCCAACGGTTGTCCAGAAAGAAATTCAGCACTTGAGGAAGGAAGAGGAAGAATCCAGGGCTGGTATCCACAACTAAGATCTGCTCAGAGGAGATCCACTGAAACGAACGGACCTAAGGGAGTCGCGTTAACTCATTTCCAAGGGGCCACTCTCAGCAGGGGTGAAAGGAGATGTCAACACCAGCTCTCTCGTTGTTCCATTCTTAAACTCAGTTCTTCACATTTCTGCGGCCATGCAGATTTGAAATCACACTTTCCGTACAGCACGGCTGTGGGAGGCACTTTAGCCCGAGGGCTGTATTTCTTTCTGAGCAGCCTTCCAGGGGGCACACGACAGTGATGGGCAGGGGCCAGAGGCAGAAGTAAGCAAAGCAACGGAGCTGGATTTTACCTTCGTGCCACAGGCTAGTTTCCACACGCACTCGTGCATCCCTCTCTGCCCTCCCTCCAGACAAGCCAAGAGGCAGGGTCAACGTTCCAGACAGGCAAGAACACTCAAGGATAGTTGCAAAGCAAGGCCAGTGAGGGGCATGGCCTGGGGTGAGTACCAGATGGACAGGCTTGGAAGGCTGTGTTTGGCTCCATGTCAGTGGGGCAGCAGAACCCGCTCCGGGTTTTAGTCTAAACTTCCAAGGAGCTGTGCATGTTAGTGGGGCAGTGGAACCCACTCCAGGTTTTAGTTTCAAGGAGCTTCAGCACCTTAGACAGCTCCTTTAATGTTTGGACTAAACCCCGGAGCAGATTCCACTGCCCCAGCTGATGTGGAGCCACTAGCTGTCACTCCCGCAGGCCCGAGGCTCACCACTGCAGAGGAAGCCATGCTGAAGAACCGCGGAAGTTATCTCCAAGTAAACGTGACCAGGATTGCACTGATTGACAGCAGTACAAGACGTCATAAGGGCACAGCTTGTGCTCACCGGAATGGAACACGAGCACCTCCCTGTTTGCGGCCGTGGCAGCCACGGCGGTTTTGTTAAGGTACCCGTATCGGCACCTCATTTCTACCAAGCAAGCTCTGGGTAAGGGTCCCGAGGTATCAAACATAATCAGCAAGAAAGACCCACCAATTTGAAAATACAATTGTGACATACCCCGAAAACGATACAAAAAGGACAACAAACAGTAACGGAAAGATGACGATGGGCGACAATCCTGCGGAACAGCCAGTCGTAGATCCCTTTCGACCACGACATCTTTTCCAAACATGCCCCAATTAGTCCTAAGTCCTCGGGAATGGTTTTCCAAACAGTCTTTCTTGTGGGTAGCGTGTCCAAATCATTAATGGTTGAAATGGAACTATAACCAGTTGTTCTGCAGTGTTATTATTCGTTGTCCTTTTTGTGTTATCGCTTATTGTCCTTTTTATGTCTTTTTTTTTTTTAGGGGGGAGTACATTACGAGTATATTTTCATAACAGTGCATCTTTTCGACGATTGTGTTTGAGAAAGACAAAGGCAGGCTGCATTTTTTAAGGAGGGTCTTACCGGGTGCGGGTGGCGTATGCAGGTAAATGTCCTCGCTGTAGTCTCCAAACCCGGCCTTGTTATAGCCTTTGACCCGCAGCACATAAACGCAGTCAGTGTCCAGGTACTCCACAACGGCGCTGGTACCGCGCACCTCTTCCCGGCGCTGCCACAGCTTGAGCGCCTTGCCCTTTGGCTCGGCCCTTCGGAACTCCACCGTGTAATGCCAGGCTGGCGGCGAGTGCTGCGGCAGGCGCCAGCACAAGAAGATCTGGTCGTAGGCATAGGTGCGCTGCGTGTCGATCACGGGTGCTTCCGGCGCTGCGATGGGGGTGGGAAGGAGAGAGAGACAGAGAAAGAGGAGGAAGGGGGGAAAGACGGGTGATGTCAGACTGCGGCCGCACAGAGGTGCTGGGCACTCTGGACTGACCGACAGACAACCAGCTACAGGCTAGGGGTTTCCAAAAGGTGGAAGGGAAAATGGTGCATGGGCACCAGAAGCAGCGGCGGAAGGGACAAGGAGGAGAGTATTGGGAAGACGGGGCAAGCTGCTGAGAGGCTCCAGGGAGCAGAGAGAGGCTGAGTGCAAGAGTCGGGGAGTGGGTTGGGAAGGGAACAAGGGAAGAGACAAGAGAGAAGAGAGAAGAAGAATAAGGGAGAGGAGGCAGTTGTGGAAAGAGAGGCAGAGGAGAGATGGAGGAGACAGACCATGGAAACGGCACAGGAACTGGGGATGAACACAGACAACAAGAAGGGTGACCGGGAAAATGGTATGAAGCCATACGGTGGCCTTGGGAAAGAGCTGGAAGGTGGATTCAGAGGCCTTGTAGGCCAAGTTGGACCCTCTGGTGGGCCAAGAGTGGCCCCAAGGCTGGAGGTTACCTACCCCGGTGGAAAGAGAGAGACACTTTTTTTTACTATTTGCAAGACTTTACTTTTCACGCAAACACTGAACGCAATGTCTGCATGATCCCAGCACAAGACGCCAACTTCTGGGACTTGTAACCACCTGCCTCCCAGTACAATTCGGATGGTAAAATTTGTTCCTTCAGAAGACCTCCGAATGCCCAGGTGCAATGACGAAGGTATACTTTCAACAATACTCTGACCGCACAGAATCTTTCTGGCTCATCTGTAATGCTTTTAACTCAGGAATATTCATTTCGTAATGTGTGAATTATTGTCCACACGTATATAAAGGACATTAATGGTATTTTTTTCTTTTTTGTATTTGGTTACATCTTACTTCATTAATTAAACAAAAATTATCTATTGCCTCTGATGATGGGCCACGTTTATTTATTTATTTGTTTGTTTGTTTCATTTTTAAACCGCCCATAGCGAATAGCTCTCTGGGCGGTGTACAAAAGGATTAAAATACAAAATATCATAATAAAAACAGCCGAACAATAATAAACACAAACAGAAACCACAGAAATATAAAAATAAACATATTAAAATGCCTGGGAGCACGTTGGGGCAGGGGGCTTGATGGGACTTTGAATCCCTCAACATCTGGAGGGCAACGTCTTGGCTGCACCCCTGAATTAAACAATTGAGAGATTCATGGGATTCCAGAGAGAGCCTGGGCTTTAAAAAGGGTAGGAGAAGAAGTGGGGAGGAGACAAGGGAGGGGCACCAAAGCGCAAGGGAGCCTCTGGAGCTGTGTCCCCAAGGCCTGCAAATCCCCCATGCATCAAGCCCTTCGAAAGACACTGAAAACCCATTCCATGAGGACTAGAAAACTTATTTGAACACTGGAAACAGCAAACTCTGTATCGGGATGCGGCATGTCTCAAAGCGATTGAGAAGAGCCCCCGCCAGAGCACTCCGCGCATGCTCTCGGATACATGGCCTGGCCACAGCATCTGGAGAACCCAAACCAAATCTAAACCACACAGAGGATGGGCAGAGGGCGGGTGCGGGTGAAGGATGCAGGATGGAGACACAAGGATGGGCAATGGGGACAGAGAAAGAGATCGAGAGGGTGAGAGAGTGTTGGGCGGCTTGGAAAGGATTAGGTGGAGGGATCGGCCAGGTGGGAGATGACTTGCCTCATTTTACTTCGATGATGACTCAGCAGCAGCCAAAGCCTATAAACAAAGAGAGGTAAAGCAGGTCTGAGATGGGTCAACAGCCAGGCATGGAGCGGATGTGGGCTGCTGAGGGGCAGGGAGGCAGGCACTGCGCCTGGAGTATCAGGTGGGCTACGGATCATGGGATGCAAAGTCTGCAGTGATGGGGGAAGTTGTCGTTGACCAGGGCAAAGAATCCCAGGCTGCAGTCAAAAGATTAGGTGATGTGAAAAACAGAAACAAAACCACCCTCCAACCCACCCACCCCAACCTTGGAGCTGTAGGGAGGGTTATGTGTGAGTGGGGTGAAAGGGAATGAATAAAAACAGCCCC
Organism: Rhineura floridana; assembly: GCF_030035675.1. Classification (NCBI taxonomy): domain Eukaryota; kingdom Metazoa; phylum Chordata; class Lepidosauria; order Squamata; family Rhineuridae; genus Rhineura; species Rhineura floridana. The sequence continues at coordinate 18,180,299 of NC_084501.1, read as the reverse complement.
AACCTAGCCAAGTCATACTCACCAACCACACCTGTCATCCAAGAGCTGCGTTCCATCAGCTCGGCAACATATAGCACAAACTACATTCTCTCGAAGGATCGCAGCACAAGCCAAGCCTACACTGTAGCTCCCATTACTAGGGTGCTCCAAGGCTTGCAGATCTATGGGAGGAGTCATCCCCTCCCCACAGCCCTGCGCAGAGACGAATTCACTTGCCCTGATACAATTAAAAGTCAATCCCCAGAGTGCCATTGAGCGCTGGCTCTGCTCCGGCTGTTTTTCAAGCAAGGGTAACGGTTCCTTGACAAACCTGATTGTGCACAGCAGGAAGAATGGAGATTCTGAAACACCTTCTCCAGAAACTGCAGCTGTGCAACTGGCACAGAGAGCAAGGGCAAGTCACTTTGGCACCTAGTTCCATCCTTTTGGGGGCCCTGCCTACCACACCAAGATCCCCTCGGCCACCATGAAGTCCGTACATACCTTTGATAAAGGTAAGGTCTGTGAGTAGTTTCAGCTCCCGGCTGACATCCACCTGGAAGTGGCTGAATGTTGCACTGGCTGCTGGATGGAACACCTGGAGCGAGTCGGTTGCCCTGATGATCCTGCCGGCAAAAAGAGACGGCGGGGATGCGGAAGGAAAAAACAGGATCAGGCAAAAAAGAATGGCTTCCAATCATAGATCCAAGGCCTGTGATCCGCCCCAGACGTCCTCAACCTGGTCTCCTCCAGATGTTTTGGACCACAATTCCCATCAACCCTGACAATTGGCCACGCAGGCTGGGGCAGATTTATTACTTATTTATTAAATTTATATCCCGCCCTTCCTCCCAGAAGGAGCCCTGGGCAGCAAATAAAAAACACTAAAAGCACTTTATAACATCCTAAAATCAAAATACTTTAAAACATTAAAACAAATCAACTTAAAAAATATATTAAAACAAAGCATCTTTTAAAAACTTTAAAAACCACTTAAAAGCAACTCCAGCACAGACGCCGACAGGGGTAAGGTCTCTACATAAAAGGCTTGTTGAAAGAGGAAGGTCTGATAGGAACTGTAACCCAGCAGCAGTGGGAGGATACAGGGTTAGGGAAAGCTAAGTGACCCTAAACCACTACAGGGATACACACTTGTATCGCAATACAATATGGTTCTCCGTTATGGTTTCTTGGGGACAAGTGGCCAGAGTACGCTCATGTACTTGCTCAACGGCCTTTGGTGGCTGGTGGCTACTAGTAGGCTATCACGGAAACTGTGAGTGGTAGGTGGCAATTTTGAGAAGGAATTATTTTACTCATGAACCCAAACAAACCTTTTGTTATTCCGGATTATTTTCCTCTCTTCCATGTAAGCAGCTTAGCTTATATACATTAACAGAGAATTTAAGAATACTGTGCCCCACAAAGAGAGGGCCTTTGTTAGATAGTTAAAAATATAATGCAATACTTTGAAAATAAAGGTGTGCTTTGCCTCCTACTTTTATTTTTTATGCAGGGACAGAGAATCTGTGGCCCTCCAGATGTTGCTGGAGTCCAACTCCCATCAGCCACTGCAACCATAGTTAATGGACAGGGGTGATGGGAGTTGTAGTCCAGCAATAGCTTGAAGGCCATAGGTTGCCCACCTCTGTTTTCAGGCTTTCTCCCTTCTCTCACACAGATGGAATGCCTTTTCGGAGATGGCGCCCACCACTCAGTTTTTGGATCGGATGGCTAGCAACCACCAGCGATCAAAAATCCATCAGCTACGCAAGCACCACATAAAAAAACGAGTATTCATTATAAATCTCATACTAAAGGAATGAATTTTTTAAACTGCTCCTTATTTCTATCTAATATGCCAATGGATTATTTTTTACATTTCCGCCCCTACTGCTTTTCTACTGGATGCTATCATTTTACGATTCCTTGGCTAGCTACATGATTTTAAATGTACGGACCATACAAGATGGGCTAAGAGAATTTGAAATAAACACCTGTTGTGTAGCTGCTTGGCGGCCTGCACAAAGCACGGCTGGTCCGTCTCCTTGAGCACTTCCTGAGTGTAACCCACCATGCCAGAGTTCTCCATCATGGCCCTGTGCTCGTGCAACTGTGCGCGCAGGTTAGAGACGCGATCTTGCCGGCATTCCTCAATGGCATTGAGCAAGGACAACTGCTTCTCTTCCAGTAGGGCGCTCAAGCCGCGTATCAGCCGCGTCACCTCCTCCTTGGCCTGTGCGCCATTCGCCTGCAAAGGACGGAAGGCGGCAGCAGAAATCTGCAGCGCAGCACTTGACTTTTGCGGAGGAACACCCATGCTTCTCTGATCCCCGCTCAGCTACAGATAGTGCCCTAGCCAATCCTGTTGGATTCAGACTTGGGACTCACTGGGGTGTTTCTCTCTCTTACGTTTAATAGGGAACCTCGGCTTCAAGCGTTTCATAGATCGGCTTACAGATTATACAGTACATGAAAGGTTGTCACACAGAGGAGGGCCGGGATCTCTTCTTGATCATCCCAGAGTGCAGGACACGGAATAATGGGCTCAAGTTGCAGGAAGCCAGATTTCAACTGGACATCAGGAAAAACTTAGAGCCATATGACAATGGAACCAATCACCTAGAGAGGTAGTGGGCTCTCCGACACTGGAGGCATTCAAGAGGCAGCTGGACAGCCATCTGTCGGGAATGTTTTGATTTGGATTCCTGCATTGCGCAGGGGGTTGGACTTGATGGCCTTATAGGCCCCTTCCAACTCTACTATTCTATGACTCTGTGTCCCTACACAGCATAACCAGGCATGACACTCAAGCTCAGACGCTACCGCAGCAATTAGCCACGCCCCTCGAGACCCTTTAAATAGGCTCGGGACGGGCTCTCTATTTGCGTGGGGAAGGTTTCTCTGACCAGAACTGCATCAGAAAGCAGGTACTCTTATGAACAGGTTGAAAAGTTGGTGCTATACGCTTGTGCCTGCACATCTGCCAGTGCGTCCTTGGCTTGGGGGGGGGAGACACTTCGGCCTGATCCACCTCTGGCATCACCCCCAATTCCTCCTCCTCGAGAGGAGGCACAAGTGGCAGCTCAAGTGACAAGACAGGGCTGAGAGGCAGGACCTGCTCATTTTTGGATAGTGCTTCTTCCGCCATAACTAGAACTAAGAACACGGAGCTGTCACTATCTAAACCACTGAAGCCGTCTCCTGTTTCAACCCCGTCCTGCTGCCGCCCTTCCCAGAACCCTGGTCCTCCTCCTGATCACTCCACCAAGAACTCTCCACGGGGCCCACGAGGGATAGTGTCCAGCTGACTATCACCCTCTTCCAATTTGCTATCCCTTTGATGATGTGTACATGGGATCCAGCCACCATCACTCCAGATGCAGTGCTGTTCCAGGGTGTTCTGAAGAGAAATGGTGGTTTCCAGAAGAAACAGACATAATCAAGGGTTGTCATTATTTGGGGGAGCCCCGGAACAAAGCTGCATCTAAGGCATTCAGGGAGGCGGGGGGGGAAGAGTTACAGGGCATTCTTAACATAAAAAGAGAAAGAAACCCACCCAGGGGAATCTGTGGCCTTCCAAATAGTGCTGGACTACAACTACCATTATCCCTCACCGTTGGCCAGGCTGGCTGAGGCTGATGGGAGCTGGAGTCCAGCAACAACTGAAGGGCCACGTTTGCCATTGTCCACCATGCCTGCAGTGGACAAGTGCAAGTTCTTGCTATGAACCTTTTAAGAAATTCTCCCTTTCTCAAAAATAGAAAAAAGGAAAAAAAAGAATTATCCCTATGTTCAGGGGCATAACCAGCGCCAGCATCCTGTGGGTATTTTAAATCCCACCCATTCGCGCTGCTTTGGATTTCAGGAGGTCAACGTAGAACTCACCCTGCCAATGCGCTTGCTCTTGCACCCCATGAATACCTACTCAATGTGTACATTTGTAAACAAAGTCTTACAAAGACACTGCTGGCCTTCAGAGTTTGGTCTCCACCAAAAGAAACCAACCCCCTTCCCACCGCCAGTGGTGGTTCGCACATTAGGACAACTGGGGTACTGCCCCACCAATCTCAGTCTGGTTGGCTCCACCTGCCATTGGCTCTGGCTTCAGCTACTGTTGGTCTCCCTGCCTTCCACCCCTCCAGTCCCAATGGGCGTCAGCCGCCACTGCCCACCCCCACGTCAAAAGTGGAGTAGGGGGGCCTTGGTGCAGTGGGGAAAGGCGGTTGTAAAAACACTCGTATACACAAACATTTCAGCCATTTGGGTCAGGCTTCAACACTTGGAACGACACTGAAACGGTAACAATGAAAGGAAGACACATTCATACCTCGGTGAGCCTAAGGGTTTCTTCCAGCTCACTAATTTGGGCCTGAACTGTATCCTGATTGCTCAGAATGTATGCCAGGCTTTTCATCAGTTTCTCCTAGATCATGGAAGAAAAAAAGGGGAGAAAGGAAGGGGTGACGTGATCAGCAAGGTGGTACGGTCCACATTCGACCCTGAGCTCCAGGGATTCCTGAATCTGTCAACAAGATCCAAGTTGCCTGCTTCTTCCTCTGTTTCTCTCCCCCACTGCTACTCCTGAATGGGGCCAGCCCCATGACACAGTAGAACCTCGCTATTACACATCTTGCTGTACCGCGGATTCGGATATACCGCGGGTATCAAAGTCCCCGAGTACAATACTGTGTACAGTACCACATTTTTCACGGTAACACGGAACTCCTATAATGCAAGTACATCCTTTGACCCCACCTCATGTTATAAAAGGTTCTGCTGTAAATTGCTGTTTCAGGTGCAGTGCAGGCTGGTCCATTTGGGCACACAGAGCTCTGCCCCACCAATGGAGTCAATGTGGTGTAGAAGTTAGAATGCTAGACTAGGCCCTACAAGACCAGGGTTCAAATTCTTCTCCTCAGCCATAATGCTCACTGGGTGATCTTGGGCCAGTGACCGCATCTCTCAGACTAACCTACCTCACAGGGTGGTTGTGAGGATTACAAAGGGGGGGGCGGGAACCATGTCTGCTGCCTTGGACTCCCTGGAGGAAACGTGGGGTATAAATGTAATAAGTAGATAGTAAATAAGTAAAAGTAATTTTTTTAACCCAACCTGGAACTGTTTGATGAACGTGCTGACAAGAATACAGAGTAGATAAATGAAAATAATAACATTATTTAATAATAATAATTTTTAGAAAGAAACTATTTGCTGCCCATTCATGATGCCCCAAATCAGCAGCCTTTACTAAATAGGAGGATTGGCCCAGCCCAGAATATAAAGACCCATCATTCATCAAAAGTAGAAACTGGAAGCTATAGCCTCCTCCCAACGCTATGCTAGGTAGGGCCAGTTAACTTCTGAGCTTCCGCAAGGCCTGTTTCTGAAGGGAGTCCAAAGCCAGCTAGACTCGCCACATAACTCAGCGGAATCCATCTTGGTTACCAAACCGCCATTTTGTTGCCTGGATATTTATTACGGTGGGAACACTGAAACGCAGAATAGGGGAAAGCAAAGAGAACGTGGGATGCTACATTAATTCAGGCTCCATATGAAACAAGTGCTAGCGCAGACAGTTCTGGATTCCATCAGCCAATCCCAACCCGGGCTGTTCCTAGATCCCACAATTTGAAGCGGGAGGGAGCACAGCCCAGTGGCAGAGCATCTTCTTGCAGGCAGAAGGTCCCAGATTTAATTCCCCCAGCATCTCCAAGTAGGGCTGAGAATGTCCCCCATCTGAAATCCTGGACAGCTGCTGCCAGTCAGTGTAGACAATACCGCATTAGATGGTCCAACGGCCTGATAAGGCAGCTTCCAAATGCCGGACTCCAGATGAAGGGGGAGGAGAATGCTGCCTGGCTGATACTCTTTCTGCCACCACCACCACCCCTATCCTAGATGCGTGCAGTCATGTTGTGGTGCCTCAAGAGGGAAATTGGCCCTCTGCACATGCTCAGGGACCTCCTTCTACAAGGATAAACACTACAACCCAATGGCTAAGAGACACTGAACTGTGAAACCTTCCCAGGTCTCCTCTCTACTCCCGCAAGCTCCCTGAAGCACCTCTCTGTGCCTCGACCCAACTTTAGCCCCATCTGCAAAATGGGGATATTAACAGTCACCCAGTTTAAAAGGTGATGGTAAGGATGACTGAGGCCCTGCTAGCACAGACCAGTGGTCAGAGTGTCAAAACTTAAAATTGGGGGAGACCTGGGTTCAAATCCCCACTGAACCTCAAAGCTTTGAGCCAGCCAGCCATTTTCTTTCAGATTTGCCTACCCAGCAGGGTCACTGTGAGCATAAAAAGGACACCCACCCACAAAATGTATGGGACAATAATTGTAGCAGTAGTAGTAGTAGCAGCAATAATAACAATATCCGTAACAGTAACAATAACAACAACATTAATTTTTTACTACTAATAATATTCAGTTGGGATATATAATAAAATGTTGCAATGTGAAACAACCTCCTGTTCAGGGTCCCAGGCAACCATGCCCCTTCCTGGGAGACTCCATTCCATTCCCTCTCTCACTGTTTTTCACTCTCTCCCCCTCCCCACCGGCCCTGCAGCAGCGGCACAGCTTCAACTGAATGCACTACCCCATTGCCAGCCATCCCCACTACTCGAGAGGGATTTTCAGCTGGGAAGACGAAGAAGGAAGTTGCTAAAATCCTAGAAAAGACCTCACCTTGAGGGCTTGGTAGGCGCTGAGCACGGGCGTGATCTTGTGGCCCGTGTGCGTGCGGCGAACGCGGCACAACTGGCAGACCAGGCGCTGGCAGCTCTTGCAGTAGTGCGTCACTTCCTCTCTGTGCTCCGGGCACGTCAGACCCTGCATGGGACGGAAATGACAGCAGGTTGAAGCAATGGCTGGCAGCCAGTGCTGCTAAGCTTTCCAAGGATATGTGGGTATCATTGGGGATTTTAATTATTTATTTACTTTTCTGGCATTCACAGACATAAAACTAAGCTCGCTCATTTTTCTGAGGACAGGGCTCCTCCTGGCTTTTCTGTTCTTTTAACATTGTTTTTGGCATAAGACAAACTGCAGCAGAACGGAAACAGTGCTGCATGCAACTAATGCAGAGCGGAATGGGAAACGTGTACTGCCTTCAAGTCGATTCCGACTTATGACGACCCTATGAATAGGGTTTTCACGAGGCTGAGAGGCAGTGACTGGCCCAAGGTCACCCAGTGAGCTGCATGGCTATGTGGGGATTTGAACCCTGGTCTCCCAGGTCGTAGTCCAACACCTTAACCACTAGCCTCCTCGTATCCCTAGAAAGGGGTTGCCAAGTTACCCAGCCCACGGAGGGACTAGAGGGACCTTTACCTTGGGCCGGAAGGTGAGTGTTGGCGGGGTAGGCTCATGCTGGGCTTTCTGGGTGCCCCAAGGATGGTAGAGCTTAAAGCACTCGTTGCAGAAGCTGGACTTGCATTCGGTGCAACCTTTGGTGGCCTCCAGCTGCGGCGGCTTGCAGAACTGGCACGTGATGGCCGCGCTGACATTGATGGTGTGGCGGTAGCGTTCCACAACCCGCTCCAGTGTCAGGTTGCGGAAGAGGCTGCCTAAGCCGCGCTCACTCAGGTCCACATCCCGCTGGCACAATGGGCATGGGAAGAGCACACTCTGCGGGTGCACGAGGCCACCTCGCTTGCGCCCCGGGTACGTGCCGAAACCTGGGAGTGGAAGAGATGCCAGACACAAGGCGAGTTAAGGTGGTGTATGCAGAGGTCTCCCCTGAGCTGGTGCCCTTCAGAATGTTTTTGGACTCCAACAGCTCCAGCTAGGATGGCCAGTGGCCAGAGATGATATGAGTTGGAGTTCAACAATGTTCTGGGACTCCAAGAACCAAGGGTTTGTGGAGCAGGGGATCAGAGGTTTTGTAGGCACCTGGGGAAGACTTCAAGGGCCCCATTGCGCCCACAGGCACTACAATGGTGACCCCTGGCCTACATGTCCCCCTCCAACTCTATGGTTCAAAGTTCATAACCAAGACTAATCACATGTAGCAGAAAGAAGGGCATGTGGCTTCCCCATCTGGTTTCCTGTGTGTCAAAGTTAAGACTGCAACATCCTCAGGGCAGGGGTCTATCCAGTTGCCTCTGTAAAGCAGCAGGCACACAAATGGGGTGCTATGGAAATGGACTGCCTTCAAGTCGACCCCGACTTATGGCGACCCTCTGAATAGGGTTTTCATGGTAAGCGGTATTCAAAGGGGGTTTCCCATTGCCTCCCTCTGAGGCTGAGAGGCCGTGACTGGCCCAAGGTCACCCAGTGAGCTTCGTTGCTGTGTGGGGATTCGAACCCGGGTCTCCCAGGTCATAGTCCAACACACTAACCACTATGCCACACTGCCTCTTGTGTATGTGTATAAAAAAAATGAAATGGACTGCCTTCAAGTCGATGCCAACTTATGGCGACCCAATGACTAGGGTGTTCATGGTAAGCAGTGTTCAGAGAGGGTTTACCATTGCCTCCCTCTGAGGCTAGTCCTCCCCGGCTGGCGAGGGCCTGCTCAGCTTGCCACAGCTGCACAAGCCAGCCCCTGCCTTGTCTGCAGCTGCCAGCTGGGGGGCAACTGGGCTCCTTGGGACTCTGCAGCTTGCCCACGGCTGCACAGGTGGCAGGGCACGTCACCCCTGAGCCACTCCCTGTGGGGTGATCTTTAGCTGGCCCTTGATGCCCAGGAGACACGAGCAGAGATTTGAACTCACAGACTTTGGACTCCCAGCCAGGCTGTCCTCCCCACTGTGCTATACCAGCTGTCTGGGGTGCTATAAGCAACCCAAATTTTTAAAAAAGTTCTTACAACACTGCCACACCACATCCTACCAGGAGAGGGCACCAATGTCCTCCGATCCTGCCCACCTGACTTGAGAAGCCGGTCCAGGCGCTCTGGCTTGGGCACGACCCGCCGCCCCAGGCGGGGGCTTCGCGTGGCTGGTGTGGAGGCCGGTGAGGTGGGCTCAGAAGTGGGGTCTGGGCAGACGTAGCCCTGCTGTAGCAGGACCTCAGTGGCGCAGATGTGGCACACGTTGTGCATGCAGGGAAGCACCAGAGGCTGCTTGTACATCTCCTTGCACACTGGACACAACAACTCCCTCTCCATGTTCTTCATGCTGGTCTAGAAAGACAGGAAAGGAGGGGGAAAGAAAGAGGATTTCTTAAAAAAGAAATCCCCGTTGATAGCATCTTATTCTGGCACTGATAGCGCCTTGTTCTGGCACTGATAGCGCCTTGTTCTGGCACTGATAGCGACTTGTTCTACATACCTGCTGGTACTGTCTGCCATAACACCAGCATTATACCATTTCTCTTTCTCTCCTACACCCTCCCTTAAACCAGGGAAGGCGAGCCTGTGACCCTCCAGATACTGTGAGACTTCCACCAGCCCTGACTAGCACTGCCAGTGGTCAGGGACTTATATATATTATCTTAGAATTACAGTTATATGCAGCCTTTCCTTCTAGGAGCTTAAGGTGGCATACAAGCATGGTTCTCCCCGACCTGGTTTACAACAACCCTGTGGGGTAGGTCAGGCAGAGAGACAGTGACTGGCCCAAGGGCACCCAGTGACATTCATGGCTAAGTGGGGATTTGAAACCTGGTCTCTCCCAGGTCTCAGTCTAACGGCTGCATCACTACTGGCTCTTGGGGGATGATGTAGATTAAGACCCCAGCAACATCTGGAGGACCACAGGTTTTCCACCCCCTGCTAGTGTAACCTTGGGGTCCATTTCATCAGCTAGGCCTTTGAACCCGAGTCGCCAACAGCAGCAGTCATTTCCAGACTGTGTCTTGAAGCCGCCTTGGATTGAACAGCTCACCTGGTAGCCAGAGGTGACTAGGATTTCTAGGCAGGTGAATAAGCAAGACTCCGCCACCAGTCTGATGGGTTGCTGTGCTGCCCACAAAGGAAGGGAAGTGCATCCCTCAACTCCTTCCCTCCGCCTCTTGGTAGAAAGCATTTTGTAAAACCGAAGTTCCTAAGAGGACAGCAGTCTGCATATCCATTGTCTGCTGTGGAAAAAAGCGCTCCTTCTCCCACAAGGCCAGCACAGAAACGCAGGACGCTAGCGTCACAGCAAGCTAGTAAAAACCTTTGCAGGCTAGTAGATTCTGAGGACTTATTGATAAGGCTGGTTTTGGAATACAAATTCAGAACACCAAGCTTGTAAACAACCACTTGCCCAGTCACCTAGGGCAAGTAGCAGTCATCTCCCAGGTGACCAAGGGAGAAAGCTTTTGGAAGCTGGCGGGGAACACGTTCTCTCCTCCCCCCTTTTTAAATTTTTTATTGGCTTTTTGGGGAACACTGGAAGCTTAGCGGGATGGAAGCTTAGTGGGATTCTTCAAATTATATATATATATATAATTTACCACATTTATCCCATGCCTTTCCTCCAAAGAACTCCAGGCCACGCACATAGTGAAGTCATTTCGAAGAGCGGGGATTTGGTGCCACGTTTTAAGAGAGGCATGTTATCAATAACAGCAGTGTGACTTTTTTTAAAAAAAACTATTCTTCAGAAAATAGACACACAATATATTCCCACCTGGAGATGCCAGGGATTAGAACCTGGGGACCTTCTGCATGCAAAACGCATGCTCAGCTGTTGACTCTATAACTCCTAGACCCTTTTTTGCTGAATCCAGGTGTCTGGAGAAACATTGCCCTCTAGATGTCGTTGAACAGCCAGTCGCATCATCCCAGGCCATTGGCCATGCTTCCTGGGAGTTCCTGACGGGAGTTGTCATTCAGCAACATCTGAAGGGCCAAAGGTTCCCCACCCTTGCTCTAATCCACCCTTTGGGTCCGCAGATGCTGTTAGACTACAATTCCCATCAGTCCCAGCAAGCATGGCCAATGGCCTGGGATGATGGGATTTGTAGTCTAACAACATCTGGGGACCCCAAAGGTTGGGAAAGGATAGATCCATCAGGAATCTCTTTATGTTCTTATAAGACACCAACTGATTAAGGAGATAAACCTTCCTGCTTTCGGGGGGGGGAGAGGAGAGAAAGATTTCCAAAAGATCTATAAACTACACTTTTCCGCCACCCTCACCCCGGCAGCCTATTTGTGGCTGTTTTTCCCAGCAAAGATGTAAGGCCTGTCTGGAGATGCCCTCTGGCAAGGCTGTCTAGGAACAAGAAATCAGAGCACCAGATCCAGAGAGGGCGGCCAATATTTTTTTCCCACTGCCGGGCAAGCAGAGAGGCCACGCCATCCGGTTACAGGCATTTTGGCAGCATGCCTGGTCTCTGCCGCGCCCCATTCAAGGGCACGCTTGTCCTTGGGGGGGGCGGAGGGAGGGCGAGTGCCTTCATACTGCCCTGGCGGTGTCCCCGCCCCCCAAAGTTGCGTTCCTTTTTCCGCTGTTCCCCTGCCCACCACAGCACGCAGTCGGCAGGCACCCGGCGTGTGAAGCAAGGGGAAAGACAGCACCCCCACAAAAATGAGGGGGGGGATTTGATCTGATTTTTTTTTTTTTTTTGCCAAAGCACCATCCATCTCTCGCTCGCTCGCTGGCAGTTTCGCAGCCAAGGCTTCCCCACCCAGAGATCCGCCACAGCCCCTGAGTATTTTCCCTCCCCCATCCCCAGGGGACGGGCACTCACCTTGCCCAGTGCCCGCCTGGATGCCATCTCCCAGGGCGCCAATTCTTGGCAAGCAAAAAGGATCTCTCTCACATACACACAAAGCACAGGGGGAGGGAGGAAGGGAGGGGAGGGAGAAAGAGGGAGCCACAGCACAGAGGCAGACGCTGGACCAGGCCCTGGGAGCCAGCCTTGGGAGGAGGAGGAGGTTGCCATGGCGACGGAGGGATGTGCTTGGATGCTCGCAGCATCCTCCGCTCAGCCCCGAAGGGAGAAGAGAGTCTAGGGGAAACGGGGGGCGGGGGGGGGATATGAAGGCCTAGGCTAGTTGTCAACAGTGGAAGGGCAACACCCAGTTTATGGGAAGGGGTTATATAGAGCAGGGGAGTCCAGTTTGGGGGGGGGGTTGCTCAGGCTTTTTCATTCCAGCAGTAGCAACACGGATCCCTAATCATGCCGACGCATTACTAAAACAATGGGGAGTCCAGACTGGACTCTATCCTTCTTTCTGACCCCCCCCCCCAAGAAAAGCATCCTTCCAGCCTCTGCCTCCTATTATGGCATGGGATATTATATATACATACATATACATATATCGCACATTAGACTGCACATATTTTATTTTCAAACCCCCCCCCCGGTTTTCTGTGCCACGGATTGCAACGCGTTGCACGCCCACCCCGCCCCGGCTCTCACGCTTATCCGGACGAGGGCATCCATGATCGACGTGAAGGAGTGGAGATCCTCGCCCTCGGCCATGACTCCTGGCGGGGTGGGGGACAGGGGATTTCCGGCCTTTGCACCCCCGCGCTGCCCCGGCAGCGGTAGCAAAACGCCGCGGTCTATTGCGGCCGAGAGCCAAGGCGTGCCGTCGGGGGGGGGGGGAGGAGAAGCAAGCACGGCGCATGCTCATCAGGGGAGGCGCGACTCAACGCGCCCTTCCTTCTTCTTCCCCCCCCCCCGCTGATGCCCCCCCCATGTTGGATTGTTAATTATTCTTATTGTTATTACTTATGCAACGGAATCCACATACACGGCGTTTTACGGAGAAACAAAAGCCGGGGGGGGGGAATGGAGAAGGATGCAGGTCCCTGCCCCGCAGGAGTTTGCAATTCTAAGGGTGGCATGCAACGCCAGGGCGCGGTCATTTGCTGAACCAGTTGGCCAGTTGCAGTCCGGTCCAGTGGGATCGGTTTCGGCCCCTCCCCTCTGAGGAAGTGGACAAGGTGCTCTCTACTGTGAAGCCAACCACCTGTCTGTTTGATCCTTGCCCCTCGTGGCTCATTATGAGCTGCAAAGAGAGGCTGAGCGAAGGGATCAAGGCGGTGGTAAATGCATCCTTGGAAGAGGGTGTAATGCCATCAGCCCTCAAGGAGGCAGTAATAAAGCCTATCTTGAAAAAGTCCTCCTTGGATCCCCAAGAGTTGAATAACTTCCGCCCAGTCTCTAACTTACCATTCTTGGGCAAGGTGATTGAGCGAGTGGTGGCCAAACAGTTACAGACACACTTGGATGAAGCAGATTATCTAGATCCATTCCAATCTGGTTTCAGGACTGGACATGGAACTGAAACAGCCTTGGTCGCCCTGGTGGATGATAAGAGGAGGGCGTTAGATAGGGGAGAATATACCTTCCTCGTCCTCCTGGATCTCTCAGCGGCTTTTGATACCGTCGACCACGGTATCCTTTTAGATCGCCTGGAGGGATTAGGAATAGGGGGCACTGTTTTACGGTGGTTCCGTTCCTATCTCTCAGACAGGCATCAACGGGTGGCATTGGGGGATGAGATGTCAGACCCTTGGACCCTCAACTGTGGAGTGCCGCAGGGTTCTATCCTCTCCCCCATGCTATTCAACATCTATATAAAGCCGCTGGGGGCTCTCATCAGGAGATTTGGGCTGCAGTGTCACCAATATGCAGATGACACTCAGCTCTATCTCTCGTTTAAGTCCTCACCAGAGTTGGCTGTGGACACCATGTCCAAGTGCCTGGAATCAGTAAGTGGACGGATGGAGGGGAATAGGCTGAAGCTGAATGGCCCCCGAACTGTGGAACGATCTCCCAGAGGAGATAGGCCTGGCGCCAACGTTACTATCTTTCCGGCACCAGGTTAAAACTTTTCTCTTCACCCAGGCTTTTTAACATGTTTGTATGCGCTGATATTGTTTTAATTTTTTTAACATTTTAAACTTTTAATGTGTTTATATTGTTATACGTTTATTGTATTTTTGATGTTTCTTGTCTTGTGAACCGCCCAGAGAGCTTTGGCTATGGGGCGGTCTATAAGTTTAATGAAATAAATATAAATAAATAAATAAATCCCGATAAGACCGAGGTGTTGCTCGTGGGAGATAAGAGGAGGTTGGGAAATATAGACCTGGTGCTTAATGGGGTGAGGTTGCCCCTGAAGGAACAGGTCCGCAGCCTCGGGGTCATTCTTGACTCCCAGCTGTCCATGGAGGCTCAGGTTTCAGCAGTGAGCCAGGCAGCTTGGTATCAACTACATCTGATACGGAGGCTGCGACCCTACCTTCCTGTCCATCTACTCCCATGGGTGATACATGCCCTGGTCTCCTCCCGCTTAGACTACTGTAATGCGCTCTATGTGGGGCTACCCTTGAAAACGGTCCGGAAATTACAGCTGATACACAATGCGGCGGCACGTCTGATTAAGAACAGCCGTTGTCGTGATCATATCACTCCAGTGTTAGTAGATCTACACTGGCTACCAGTTGCTTACTGAGCCCAATTCAAGGTGTTGGTGTTGACCTTTAATGCCCTATACGGTTTCGGCCCAGTTTGTCTGAAGGAGCACCTCCAGCATCATCAGTTATGCCGCCTGACAAGATCAACCACACAAGACCTTCTCTCAGTCCCGCCAGTTAAGACTGGTGCGGACCAGAGAGAGAGCATTTTCAATTGTGGCCCCCACCCTCTGGAATTATGACCTTCGCCATGCCGCCTCCCTGATGGGGTTCCGCCGGGCCTTGAAGACCTGGCTATTCAGGCAGGCCTACAGGATCTCTGGAGTGGATTAATTTTTATGCTGTTATTAACTGGAAGGGTTTTTTTTAGATTATTCATTGATTGTGGTTTTATATTGTATTTTATTGTGTAATGTACGTCGCCTAGAGTGGCTGTTAATTCGGCCAGATAGGCGACTCATAAATAAAATTTTATTATTGTTATTATTATTTATTTATTTATTTGTTTATTTCATTTCTATACCGCCCCTAGACAATGGCTCTCTGGGCGGTTCACAGCAAGGAATAAAATACAATACAGTAAAATAGCAATCAGATAAAATCCCTAAAAACGGACAGCTAAGCATTTAACAACTTGATACAAAATTAACTTAACATTAAGCAATTAAAATGCCTGGGAGAATAAAAAGGTTTTAACCTGGCGCCGAAAAGATAGAAGAGAAGGCGCCAGGCGCACCTCATCAGGGAGACTGTTCCATAATTCGGGGGCCACTACTGAAAAGGCCCTGGATCTAGTAACAGCCCTCCGAGCTTCCCTATGGGACGGGACTCGGAGGAGGGCCTTAGATGTTGAACGTAGTGAGCGGGTAGGTTCATAGCGGGAGAGGCGTTCCGCAAGGTATTGTGGTCCCGCACCGTGTAAGGCTTTATAAGTCAAAACTATCACTTTGAATCTGGCCCGGAAACAAATAGGTAGCCAGCCCAGTGCAAACGCGCCAGAACAGGTGTTATATGTGCGGACTGTCTGGTCCTCGTCAGCAGTCTGGCTGTGCGTTTTGCACTAGCTGTAGTTTCCGAATTATATCAACCCGGAACCTGTTTTTACGATATCAGCCTTGAATTGTTAGCAGCTGGTTAAAAATGGTGCCTCTGAACCTATGCGGAGTGCATTTCTCTTGGTGCATTAGCCTTAAAGCTTCTAAATCAGAGGGTGCGGCTTTTCAGTAGTTATGCTCCTGATTATTGTTATTAATAACAATAATAAACTCAACAATCACTCAACCAAATAGAGGAGGCGGGACTCGAACCCGCAACTTCCCAGTTGCGCCAGCTTCGGTCCTTTGTTCAATGCCTCCTCCCGGGTGGGGGAGGCGAGAAAAGAAAACGATATGCGCATGCTCCATCTGGCGGCGAGCCGGAGGAAATTAAACGCGGACTGCCTGTAAGGCTTGCTCGCGGCCGCCAGGCGGGACGCTCTGTTGCGCATGCGTCAAACGCCTTCACTCGCACTTCTGCGCGTGCGCGCGGGGCACAATTTACACGTCTCCTCTCCGAATGGTGGGCAGCTCTGCGCTTGCGCGCGATGGAGCCTGCTTTCTGCCCAGGGGAGGAGGCATGAGAGCGGCGCATGCGCAGGTGGGGAGAAAGGAACGAAGGAACTTTCCTTCAAACGGGGAACGGACGGATCCGGTGGCGCAGAGTTGTGCATTATGGGTAATATGCTGTGGGGGTAAGGCAGGGCTGGTGGGCAAGCTACAGGTTTCTGGCCATGAGAGGGATGGCTACTGCTTCCTGTACTAAGGGTGATGCTGCCAGCCTGTGCCCAGTTGCATGCTCAGGGTGCATTGTGGGTAATTAAGCATCTTGGGTATGGGGAAGGGTCGCAGCTTAGTGGCGGAGCAGATGGTTTGCACGCAGAAGGTTCCAGGTTCAATCCTTGGCATCTCTGGGTAAGGCTAGGAAAAGATCCTGCTCTAAAACGCTGGAGAGCTGCTGCCGGTCAGTGTCAACAGTCCTGAGCTAGATGGAACAATGGTCTGATCTGATATACATTTATTTATTATTTATTGCATTTGTATACCACCCCATAGCCGAAGCTCTCTGGGCGGTTTACAACAATTAAAAACAAATATACAAATTTAAAAACACATTTTTAAAAAGCAATTTAAAAACGCATGCCAAAATGCCTGGGAGAAGAGGAACGTCTTGACCTGGCGCTGAAAAGAAAACAGCTTTGGCGCCAGGCGCACCTCGTCAATAACATCATTTGGGGGCCACCACTGAGAAGGCCCTCTCCCTTGTTGCCATCCTCCCAGCTTCCCTTGGAGTAGGCACCCAGAGGAGGACCTTTGATGTTGAGCATAGTGTACGGATGAGTTCATGTCGGGAGAGGCGGTCCATCAGGTGTTGTGGTCCCAAGCCGTGTAAGGCTTTTTAAGTTAAAACCAGTACCTTGAATCGGGCTTGGAAACATACAGGCAGCCAATGCAAGCGGAGCTTCCTGCGTTCCTATTTCAAGCAGCCCACTGTTTAGAACAATAAGGACTAGAGTCTTTATTTCTGAAGGAAGGGCTGTTGCCATCAGCGGTATCAGTCCCCAGGAGAGACCCCTGCCTGAAATCCCAGAGAGCTGTTGCTAGTCAGTGTCAACAATCCTTAGCTAGAGGGGTGAATGGTCTGACTAGGTTCAAGGTAAAGCTGGGGTCTGTCTGGAGATGCCTGGGATTGAACCGGTAATCTTTTGTGAGCGGAGCAGATGCTCTGCTGCTGAGCTGCAGCCCTTCGCTTGGGAACTATTATTATTATTATTTATTACATTTATACCCTGTCTTGCTTTTCATGATAGAAACCCAGGGCGGCTTCCATATGGTTCCCTGGCGGTCTCCCATCCAGGCACTGACCAGACCTCACCCCGCTTAGCTTCAGTACGGAGCTGGCCTCATGTGCCTTCAGACCATAGCATGGGAACTGATACGAAGCGGTGTGGTGTGCCGTTGGGAGGAAATGGGGCGAGGATGCTGTTCTATGGCTGAGGCGAGTCTGGCCAGGATGCTGAGCGTTGCTGGCTGGGCCGAGGACTTTGCTGCTTGCTCTGCCTATTGCATGTCCAGGGTGTATTATGGGTATTGCAATTTAAATTGTTTTTAAATTGTTTAAATTGTTTTTAAATTGTTTAAATTGTTTTTAAATTTTTTTAAAAACTCTTAAAAGGTGTTTTTAAATTTGTATATTTGTTTTTAATGTTTTAAATTGTTGTAAACCGCCCAGAGAGCTTTGGCTATGGGGCGGTATACAAATGTAATAATAATAATAATAATACCGCAACATTCAAAGGAGGAAATGCAGAGGGCTTATCATACCATGGGCAAGGTGGGGCTTGCCAGTCCTTTGCGGCTATGCTGATCAGCTTGGTGCTGGCTTCTGTGCCAGGCTTTAGCTATTCTGCTCAAGGTATATTGTGGGTAATGCAGCATTGGAAGAAGGACATTGTAGCAGGTCTCGGGTGCCTCTTACCAATCCTCTCTCACACACATCCGCTGGCTGGGTGCTGCCATCCGTGCCAAGATTGTCACTCTTGAATGTGCTCCCAGCAGAGCCGTCCAGCCTCTGCTTGGAAAACCCACCCACCCCTATAGGTAATTCAGGGTTGGGGACTCCCTGCAACTCCCATCAGCCGCAGTCGGCATGGGCAGTGGTTCAGGGATGATGGGAGTTGGAGTCCAGCAACATCTAGAAGGCCACAGGTTCCCTGTTCCAGTCACAGACACATCTCAAGCTATCAACGATCCTATACTAAATGCACTCACAGAGGTGTACAGCAGGAATGAGGAACTTCTAGATGTTGTTGGACTCTAACAAACTCCCATCTGCTGCAGGCAACACGGCCAACATCGCTACCCCTGCGTTTGACATGCTGTTTTTGCCAATACGTTTCCTCGAACATTCTGCCAAAATCTGCACTCCTGTGACTTAAAGCAGCTCTGAGGCTGATACACGACACCCATGATGCTCTCTGCCAATCAGTCTCATGCTCCCACGCCCATCCATTTACAAGATGTAGCAGTGGCTACCAACTTGGATGGCTTTTGAAGAGGATTAGCCAGATTCGGGGAGGATTTGGCTGTCAGTAGTTACTAGCCACAATGGCTAATTTTTCCCTCCACTGTCGGAGGCGGGATGCCTCTGAATGCCAGTTGCTGGGGATGGCAGGTGGGGAGAGTTGCTGTTGTGCTCAGGTCCTGCTTGCGGGCTTCCTGTTGGGGCATCTGGGTGGCCACCATGGGAACAGGATGCTGGACTAGACAGGCCACTGGCCTCATCCTGGAGTGCTCTTCTTAGGTCATTTCAGTGCAAGGCCTTGGAAATGCAGGAATCAACAAGGCAGAGCGGAGAGGGCGGTTGTTGTCATGCCCCACTTGTGGGCTTCCTGGAGGCGCCTGATTGGCCAATTGCCAGAACTGGGATGCTGGACTCTGGGCCTTTGACCTGACCTAGCAGAGCTCTCCTTACATTGTTAGTGTTTTTTAGTGCTTTGCCAGCCTCCTGCCAAATGCTGACCTGCGTCTCTCTTTCTCTCCTCAGCTGTTGGCACGGGCACGTCCTTGGTGCTTTCATCGCTACTCTCTCTCCTGCTTTTCACCGGCATGCAGATGTACAGCCGCCAGCTTGCCTCCAGTGAGTGGCTGACCATCCAGGGAGGGCTGCTGGGCTCTGCCCTCTTCATTTTCTCCCTTACGGTATCCTAAATGCTGCCTGTTCAGAGGAGCTGGGGCTGTCGGGATGGGAGGAGGCCGGAGGTGGGCACCTTTTTGGGCATCGGCTGATCCAGCAGAGATGTCGGGCGTGAAGCGACGTCACATTTAAGAAAGCATCTTTGCCATCCTGCGGGCCACTTTTCCTTGTAGGTAACCTCCCGGGGCCATTTATTTATTTATTTATTTATTTTATATCCTGCCCTTCCTCCCAGCAGGAGCCCAGGACGGCAAACAGAAATGCTAAAAACACTTTAAAACATCGTAAAAAGACCTTAAAATACATTAAAACAAAACAACGTTAAAAACATTTTTTTGAAGAAAAAGCTTTAAAAAGATCTTTTTTTAAAAAAAGGGTTAAAAGCATATTAAAGAAAACATATTAAAAGCAATTTTAACACCATGGTGGGTGGGGCCTGCAACAAAACTGGGTGGAACAAAGCATGCAGATTTCGCTTCTGGGCAGTGGGCTGGTTTTTACACAAACGTGCGCACCCTTCTCCTTGCATGGCTTTAAAAAGAGGATTCGGCAAATCCAAGGAGGACAAGGCTCTCAAGAGCTGGGATGGCTGTGTTCTGTGCTTCCACAGTCGGAGACAGTATGCTTCTAAATAACAGTTGCAGGAGGGGAGAGTTGCTGTTGCACTCAGGTCCTGCTTACGGGTTTCCCATTCGGGCGTCTGGTTGGCCACTATGAGAACAGGAAGCTGGACTAGATGGGCCACTGGTCTGATCCGGCAGGCTTTTCTGATGCTCATATGACCTCCTCTATCTAGGCAAGAAGCATTATCAATGTTCAAACACGCATTCAGGCCAGGCAGAAATACTCAGTGCAATGCATGGCCAGTTGGGGGTGGGGGAAGAGAGCGTGGCCTGAAGAGAGTCCCAAGGGCCAGACAGAGAGGGCTAGTGGGCCACATTTGGCCCCAGGGCTTGTGGTTCCCCACCCCTAATTCTCCCTGATGTGTTCTGCAAGGGCAGCACTGAGATGGAGGAGAAAGTTGACAGGGAATGAGACCATCTAGGCTGGCTGCAAGTAAGGAGGTAGACAAGTGGGAGCTGGCTGAGAGTAGACTGGGCTTGGAGGGGTAGCGCCCCACTTGCCCGCATGGAGCAGCCTTATGGCTTTAAACTTATAGAGTATTCCCCTGTCTTGAAAAGCACACAGTTCCGGATTTTGGAAAACAAAATTGTGGCATGTAATTCCACCCCCCACCCAATCTTGCTGATACCTCCCTCTTGTCCGTGGGTGGTCCGACTTTGATTAGGTGAGGATCATCACTGCCTTATCATTGGAAATAGAAGGGATGGATTAAAATTTCAGAAACGTGTGAGCGGCTTTCAGATTCCCCAGAACTGGTGACTGAGCCTGAAGAAGTGTTCTGGGAAACTGGAAAGACTGATTTGTTGTTGTTTTTACATCCATTTTAGAGAATTTTTATCCTACCTTTTGCCATGTGGTCTCGGAGGGCGTCCCCGTAAAACCAAACAAGAGAAGACAATGCTGATCGCTGTGCAGTGTTTTTTTTAAATCCAGTTACAAATCACGAGCTAACAAGTCTCTTTATCCGAAGGCCCAATGAAAGAGAAATTTCTTGGCATCGGAACCCACCCAGCACTGGTGCCTTTCTGATCTCAAGTGGGAGAGTGTTCCAGAGGTGGGGTGACACCACCAGAGAAGGCCCTGCTCCAGTCAGTAAGATCTCCATTAAGAGTCAGTACCAACAGGGCCTCGACACAGACGCAGAGCAATATTGACGGAGGCCCTTTTTCAGGTAGTTGGTCTCAAGTAGAGATGTGAAGGCCCAGAAACGGAGTTTTTTTCTGAGTTTTTCCGTTGTTTTTCCCAAAAATGGGGGGAGGGGGCACATCCCCCCCCCCTTGAATTTTGCTGTGGTTTCTTGCTGGGTCTTCACATCTATGGTCTCAAGTCATTCAGAACTTTGTAAGTCAAGCTCAACACTCAAATTGGGCCCCGGTGATGTATAGGCAACCCACACAGATACCTCAAAATTATCCTGTGTTCCGAGCTGCCAAACTTGTTGGCACCTATGCAGTTGCATTCCGTGACAGCTGCCGTCCCCGAACCATCTTCAAGGGTAGCCCTAAGCAGACTGCATTGCAGTAGTCAAGCTGGAAAGTTAGCAGGGCCTGTTTTGTTACTGTTTAGTTCAGGGGTGGCAAATCTCTGGCCCTCCATCTGGAGGCTGTGCTGGCTGGGGCTGATGGGAGTTGGGAGTCCCAATAACCTATGATTTAGTTGGCCCCAATAAAGGCAAATGTGGCACTGGGGCAGCTGGAATGAGGGTTAGATTACTGGAGGAGGGGTGCAGAACTTCAGCGATGGAGGTGAAAGTAAATGAAGGTCTCTGAGGTGGGGGAGGGCTTATCACTTTCCTGGTGTTACAGGGATGGTTTCCTTAACCCCAAAACCCTTCCAGGCTTTCAACAACCTTGAAAATTTGATTTTCGGCAAGGGATTCCAAGCCAAGATCTTCCCTGAAAGTGAGTTAAATGGATACAGGGCGATTCTTTTCTTTTTTGGAGGGAGGGAGTTGGCTGCCTTGGGTGGGACAGCCAGTGGGTGGATCGGGGGGGGGGGGGTTGGGGGGGGAGTGGAGATGCCAAAAGGATAATTTCTGATCATTTTTTTTACCCTCTCCAAACCCACCTCCTTTTCTTCTGCAGTTATCACCTGCCTGTTGCTGGCTCTGTTTGCGTCAGGGTTGATTCATCGCGTCTGTGTCACCACCTGGTAAGAAAAGGCAACTCAGACTTTGGGGGGGGGGGAAGAGACAGGCAACTATGTCCCAAAACATGCACACACCTCAAGGTAAATTAGGACTAAAGAGGTTCAGATTCCAGCACCTCTGAAGGTGCCATCCAGGGCGGACTTTGGGGCAGACGTCCAGGGCCTCACTCAACAGGAGGGCTCTCCAGCCTAATGGGACTGGCAACGTGTAAGTTAGGTCAGGGTCAGTGAACTTCTGACCCACCAGACATTGCCAGGGTTCAAACGTGGGGCCTTTTGCAGGCACGGCAGACACTCTGCCGCGGAGCTACAGCCGTTCCTTGTGACAAAGCGGGCTGGATGTGGCTGCAAAAAAGGCAAATGCTATATTAGGCTGCATTAACAGAAGTATAGTTTCCAAATCGCATGAAATATTAGTTCCCCTCTATTCAGCACTGGTTAGGCCTCATCTTGAATACTGCATCCAGTTCTGGTCTCCGCACTTCAAGAAGGATGCAGACAAACTGGAATGAGTTCAGAGGAGGGCAACAAAGATGATCAGAGGACTGGAAACAAAGCCCTATGAGGAGAGACTGAAAGAACTGGGCATGTTTAGCCTGGAGAAGAGAAGACTGAGGGGAGATATGATAGCACTCTTCAAGTACATGAAAGGCTGTCATATAGAGGAGTGCCAGGATCTCTTCTTGATCGTCCCAGAGTGCAGGACACGGAATAATGGGCTCAAGTTGCAGGAAGCCAGATTTCGACTGGACATCAGGAAAAACTTCCTAAGTTTTTCCATATGATAATGGAACCAATTACCTAGAGAGGTAGTGGTCTCTGTGACACTGGAGACATTCAAGAGGCAGCTGGACAGCCATCTGTCGAGAATGCTTTGATTTGGATTCCTGCATTGAGCAGGGGGTTGGACTCGATGGCCTTGTAGGCCCCTTCCAACTCTATGATTCTATGGAGCCCACGAAAGCCTTGTGCAGGAGCAAACCTTGTTTTGTAATATGTCTTGGTTGCCCCCAGATTAAACGACAGTTGCCCCTCTGCCATCTCTTCCCAGTTTCATCTTCTCCATGGTCGCCCTCTACTACATCAACAAGATCTCCTCCTCCCTGTACCAGTCGACCGCGCCGGTGCCCGTGCCTGCCAAGGCCGTCAGCAAAAGCAGGAAGAGGAATTGATGCCCAGGCACACACACCCTTCCCCATTAGATTGGGGGGTAGGAGGGGCAGGGGAGAGAGAAATCAAAGAGGGAGTGCCCTGCTCAGCACAATCCAGACATCCAATAAAGCCTTTTTAAAAAAAAACACACAAGCAAGTCCTTGGCATCTTCTGAGTCTTTAGGAGACGTTATTTTGACCAAACACAAGTCTCCCCCCAAGGGGCTTACACTCTTCTAGGACTGGTGTGAGGAACCCATGGCCCTCCAGACATCGCTGAACTACAACTCCCATCATCCCTGACTGTTGGCTGTGCTGGCTGGGGACTGATGGGCATCGTAGTTCAGCGACATTTAGGGGGACCACAGGTTCGCCACGATGATGTCACTCTGGAAGAAGGAAGGAAGTAAAGTGGGGGGGAAATGTTCCATGATTTACAGTTAATGCCTCTGCGGTCTATGGGCCTGATCCTGCCGTCCAGCTTTTCTTAGGTTCTTGACCTTCAAGCCAACCCCCGCTACTGTGGCTTCACCAGCTGGCATCTCTCTGGGTGCTTCCAGATGACCAGTTTATCGAGCAATCCTCCTGATTTGTTTGCAGAGGAAATTAGAGGGCATTGGCCATTTTATTTTTTTATAAACCACCCTCTCACAAGATGCCAGGTTAGTATACAGCATCGTATTAAATCTTTAAAAAGACAGGGCTCTCCCAGGTCTTGGGCAGGGGATCTTTTCCCTCAGCCTTACCTGGGGATGCAGGGGATCAGTTCTGGGACCGGCTGCACGCAAAGTAGGTGTTCCCCCACGTTCCCTCACAGCTAAATGTTTCAAGGTTGCTAGGAACAGTATCTTTCGGTCATGAAGTGCCCAAACAGACAGGGATGTCTCTGAAATTCCTCCTGCATGTTAATAACAAGGGAGACAGGCACACTTTACCAGGGAGGACATTTCTTAAATGGAGAGCCATCATCGAGAAGGCCCTGTCGCCGTCGGCACTGACCAGACCGACCCCAGCAACAGCACCCCCAAGAGGGCCTCCGCTACCAATCGCAGAGCCTGAAATAGTTGATACTGGGGTGAGCTACTCTTTTTAAGGCTCCCAAACCCAAGGTTAGAACAGGATTCATAACCTTTCCCCTGTTGGCAGATGCGTGGCAGAGACTTTGGGTAAGATTCCAACTCTGCGTTTCCAGAGTCACTCTTGCAAACTACAGCATGCCAGCCTCTGCAGCTAGGCCATTTCTGGCACTTTCCTTCATCACCTCCTGTTTCTAAACAGTGGCCTTGTTCAGTTTAAAAAAAGGCGTTTGGGGAAGAGAATTGCCCGTAATGTGCTCATTGTCAGCCCTGGGTCTCTCTTATTGCCATTGTGATGTCAGGCAACGTCCAGCAGAAGGTGCCACAGGACTTGCAGAGATCTAGCTTGTTTTCAGGCCCTGGGATTGAGAAAGGAAAACCGCAATTCTGTGGTTTTAAATCGCTGCAATTGTTGCACAAGTGATGCAATAAGTGTTATTTGTATACCCGCTGTCAATTTCACAACAATAAACAATCATTCGCTTTAGAAATTCTTTTTAAAATTTTATATGAAATTTTTATTTGCGAATTTAACAAAGAAGAAAAAATAAAAGGTAATTTGTTATTAATTATTACATTTATATCCTGCCCTTCCTCCCAGAAGGAGCCAAGGGCAGCAAACAAAAACACTAAAAGCACTTTAAAACATATTTCAAACAGAAGTCTGTAAAATATATTAAAACAACTTTAAAAACATTAAAACAAAGCATCTTTAAAAAATCTTTTAAAGAACAACTTTAGAAACCTTAAAAAGCCATTCCAGCACAGATGCAGACTGGGATTAGGCCTCTACTAAAAAGACTTGTTGAAAGAGGAAGGCCTTCAGAAGTTGCTGAAAATATAACAGAGATGACACCTGTCTAATATTAAATATATTTATAATAAATATATTAATAATCACCATCTGTTCACATTATGGGTAGAGTAACCATCAGTACATCCATCTTAAGTTAAACATACATTAATATAAGCCCTCCAGATATCTGAATAGTGGATGTCTATATTTATTATTTATTAATTGGCTACATTTATACCCTGCCTTTCTTTTCATCCTGGAACCCAAAGCGACAGACCTGTGGTTCCCAGGCGGTCTCCCATCCAGGCACTGTCCAGACCCAGACCTGCTTAGCTTCAGCAAGGTGGTGGCCACATGTGCCTTCAGACCACAGCCTGGGACCAAACTTATGAAATATGTTCAAATGTTGCCAAGGCAGTGAGGTCTTCAGACCATTGCGTGATAGACGGTGGATGTTTTATCTTTCCAGGATCGAAATCTTAAATCTCTTAGCGGCCATAAGGTCTTGGAAAACCCACTAAACATAAGAACATAAGAAGAGCCTGCTGGATCAGGCCAGTGGCCCATCTAGTCCAGCATCCTGTTCTCACAGTGGCCAACCAGGTGCCTGGGGGAAGCCCGCAAGCAGGACCCGAGTGCAAGAACACTCTCCCCTCCTGAGGCTTCCGGCAACTGGTTTTCAGAAGCATGCTGCCTCTGACTAGGGTGGCAGAGCACAGCCATCACGGCTAGTAGCCATTGATAGCCCTGTCCTCCATGAATTTGTCTAATCTTCTTTTAAAGCCATCCAAGCTGGTGGCCATTACTGCATCTTGTGGGAGCAAATTCCATAGTTTAACTATGCGCTGAGTAAAGAAGTACTTCCTTTTGTCTGTCCTGAATCTTCCAACATTCAGCTTCTTTGAATGTCCACGAGTTCTAGTATTATGAGAGAGGGAGAAGAACTTTTCTCTATCCACTTTCTCAATGCCATGCATAATTTTATACACTTCTATCATGTCTCCTCTGACCCGCCTTTTCTCTAAACTAAAAAGCCCCAAATGCTGCAACCTTTCCTCGTAAGGGAGTCGCTCCATCCCCTTGATCATTCTGGTTGCCCTCTTCTGAACCTTTTCCAACTCTATAATATCCTTTTTGAGATGAGGCGACCAGAACTGTACACAGTATTCCAAATGCGGCTGCACCATAGATTTATACAACGGCATTATGATATCGGCTGTTTTATTTTCAATACCTTTCCTAATTATTGCTAGCATGGAATTTGCCTTTTTCACAGCTGCCGCACACTGGGTCGACATTTTCATCGTGCTGTCCACTACAACCCCGAGGTCTCTCTCCTGGTCGGTCACCGCCAGTTCAGACCCCATGAGCGTATATGTGAAATTCAGATTTTTTGCTCCAATATGCATAATTTTACACTTGTTTATATTGAATTGCATTTGCCATTTTTCTGCCCATTCACTCAGTTTGGAGAGGTCTTTTTGGAGCTCTTCGCAATCCCTTTTTGTTTTAACAACCCTGAACAATTTAGTGTCATCAGCAAACTTGGTCACTTCACTGCTCACTCCTAATTCTAGGTCACTTTTTCTCAGAAAGCCGTACAACAGGCCAGTAAGGTAGGTCAGGATAATTCTCTGTTGTAGATTTGAGGGAGAGGGGGGCTGAAAGAGTCTTGCCATCCAGGCTGGCTAATTAACCGATGTCAGAGATAAAATTTGCAGGGTGCAAATTACTGCTCAGTCATGAAGCTTACGTTGGGCCAGTCATTATTTCTCAGCCTAACCTACATTGCAGGGGGGTTGTAAGGATAACCACTACATCACATGGGCTCTCCTATATACATATTTGGCCGGCCATCCTGTTGATGCTTACCTGGGAGTAAACTC
Organism: Rhineura floridana; assembly: GCF_030035675.1. Taxonomy (NCBI): domain Eukaryota; kingdom Metazoa; phylum Chordata; class Lepidosauria; order Squamata; family Rhineuridae; genus Rhineura; species Rhineura floridana. The sequence goes on along the minus strand of NC_084501.1, from coordinate 18,153,591 downwards.
CATTGAAAAACAAGGAGGCTTACTTCTGAGTAGATATGTATAGGATTCCAGTCTTCCACACACTGAAGCGAAGGGGCTTTACACCCAAGTAAGGATGAACAGATCTGTCACTTTGGGTTCCCTCTATTTTTTCCTTTTTCCAGCCTTAAATTAAGTTCTCCACATTTTATGGAAGTATAAATATCCTCACACAAGTAAATCAGCACTTAGTGCAAATTCCTCCAAACGAACACATTTTGCTGCCCAGTTTGGTACATTTTTACTAATGGACAGATTTTCGCAAGGACCTGCCCCTAATATAATACCTTTTGCATGTTATTTTTGTGAATATATTCCTTTTTGCATACATTCTTCCCCCCTCATCCCCAATAGATGCGTTCTTGTAAATATGATCCAACGGATAAACTGCATCACCAAATTCAGAGAAGAGCGGATTTCGAAAGCCGGCTGTGTTTCGCTCCTCATATCCTTCCAGAAAGTGCAGGTTAGGTAGGCTGGCCTTTGAGGGTGAACAGCATCTAATTTCTCCTCTACCCCTACTCCTGAGTAGACGTGCATAGTCTCCCTGTCGCGCCAACCTGCCTACAGATGTTGGGCAGCCCCCATTCTGTCAGTCAAAAAATAATAATGCAACCACGGCCCTCTGCAGAGGTCTGGATTGTCCCCCTCTTGAATTTCAGCCTGGGGAGCAATTCATGCCTGGATGAAGACAGCATTGCCAATCTCCCCGCACCCCTCCTGGCCCTCAGCCTGTCAACCTGGCCCTCCAGCACAAGGCCTTCACCTCTGGCCTCTGCCCCAGCCCGCAGGGAAGGAAAACAGTTGCCAGCTTGAGATGACCAGTCGAGGGGAAGAGAGGGTTTAGCAATGAGTGGGGCGGGGGTGCTTAGCCCCCCTCCTCTACTGAGCTGCATTCCAGAGGGAAGGCGTTCAGGCCCCTTGTTTGTTTTGTAACTGAAACCTCACCGCAATTGCCTGTCTGATCCCGTCTTTCTGCACATTGCTTTCTGCCAGAGCTGAAAACTGATCCTCTTTCCCTCGCCCTCCTCACTGGGGGCCGGGGCCTTTTCTTGCAAACAAGAAGCCTGCCTAGGGAGGCTCTGCAGGGGTATCCTTCCCCCGCCCCCTTGTTGTAACTTAGGTCAAGGGTGCAAAAAACAGGAGATCATATGATGACTTTTTTCATTTCGGGCCTGCGAGGTGGGGAGCTGTTTTCAGCCAGAGGGCCGCCTTCTCTCACGTGTAACCTTCTGAGGGCCACATGCCAGGGGCAGGCGGGGCCAGAGGCAAAAGTGGGCGGGGCAATGGATGTGAATTTTACCTTTGTGGCTGGTTTCCCCCACACACTTGCACACCCCTCTCTCTGTCGTCCATCTGGGCAAATCAGAGCACAAGCACACATCCCAACCAGGCAGTGGCGCTCAAGGAGGGTGTAACGCAGGCCTGGAAAGAGTTTTGAGGGCCTGAAGGTTTTTGCCTCGCTGGAATGGTCTCCTTGAACTCTGATCGTGCCCCTTGCTTGCTTGGATGCGGGACTGAGAGGGGCATGTGCAAGTACGTGTAGCAACGTAATCATGTTTTTAACCCTTTTTTAAAGTGTTGTCTTAAAAATGTTTTTAACGTCGTTTTGTTTTAATGTATTTCAAGATCTGTTTTTATGATGTTTTAAAGTGTTTTAGTGCTTTGTTTGCCGCCCTGGGCTCCTGCTGGGAGGAAGGGCGGGATACAAATGAAACAATAAATAAATAAATAAACTCATCCTACTGCACAGAGCTAAAATTGGCATCATGGCTACTAGCCCGGATGGCTATGCTTTAGAAGGTGATTTGACAGATTAAGATAATACGGCGATCAGTGGCTACTAGCCCCGGTGACTGTGTTCTGTCTCTGCTGTCGGAGCCGGTACGCCTCTGAGTGCCTGTCACTGGAAACTGCAGGAGGGGAGAGTTGCCATTGCTGCTCAGGTCTTAACTTGCGGGCTTCCCATTGGGGCCTCTGGCTACTGGGAGAACAGGAGGCTGCATTAGATGGGCCACTGGCCTGATCCAGCAGGCTCCTATGGTCGTATGTTGCCCTGCCTCTTTTGCCTCTGGCCCCATCCACCCCTGCCATGTGGCCCTCGGAAGGTTACCCAGAAGGGAATGTGGCCCTTGGAATGCAAAATGCCCTTCCCTCTTGTAGTCAGGAATAACAGCCTTAAATGTTCATGGTCTAGAACCATTAAGTAGGGAAGGATTTTAGAGAGATTGAGCCTGGACCACACAGATGCACACAGATCCTTCTTCTTTTTTCTTCACACCGCCTTTGCCCTGGGATCCCCTTTTCTCAAGTTTCAGACTCCACCGCTGACTCAAAACACAGCTGCGTGCTGTATGTTGGGTTTTTTTAATAAGTCAGCATATGTCTGGCTGCTGTAGAAGACACCGCCAATGAGTTATCTGCCTGCCTCAGGGGTTGTAGGGGCTGGCCAGAGTTTAAAATACTGATCACGCGGTCTCATTGCGGGGCTCAGGAGGGGGGGAGAGAGACAAGCTACGCCGCTGCAGCCTGCAGGTTTTAAGCAGGGGGGGGGCAATTAGGAAAAAAATTGCAGGCTGCAATCCAATGTGCACGCTGACTTGGGAATAAGCCCAATTGCACTCAGTGGGATTTCCTGCTGAGAATACATACATAGGCTAGGATCAGGGTACAGAAATATAAATTTCATGTAGTTGTTGTTGTTATATGCCTTCAAGTCGATTACGACTTACGGGGACCCTATGAATCTTTTTTTACATATATATTCATAGGGTTTTCATGGTAAGAGGCATTCAGAGGTAGTTTCCCATCGCCTTCATCTAAGCCTACAGCACCTGGTATTCCCAGGTGGTCTCCCATCCAAGGACTAACCAGGCCTGACCCTGCTTAGCTTCAAGATCAGACGAGATCAGGCGTGTTCAGGGTAGTATGGCTGTAGGGTTCCATACAGTTTAGATATGGAATTTGCTTCCACAAGATGTTGCAGCGGCCGCCAACTTAGACTGCTTTAAAAGGGGATTCCACAAAGCCATGCAGGACCAGGCTATCTATGGCTACTAGCCACAATGGCTATGTTCTGCCTCTGCTGAATGCCTCTGAATCCCAGTTGCTGGGAATCACAATTTGGGGAGAGTTGCTGTTGCGTTCAGGTCCTGCTTGCGGGCTTCCGATTGGGGCATCTGGCTGGTCACGGTGAGAAGAACAGGTTATCAGAAAGGCCTTTGGCCTGTTCCAGTTACGGTGCTGTTCAGTTCTTATGTTTTAAAAAACCCCGGAAACTATGCTTCAGAGAAAAAGAGGCACACTCTTTTTTGCACTGGAGATTTGTGGCACGTCCAAGCTTAGGACATTTGATGGAACTGTAATCTTTGCTTCAGAAAAGTATGCTTCCCTACCACCCAGACAACAGACTGGCAAAACATTAACATCCAAGGTGGGGATTCTGGGGCCCTTGAGATGTTGCTGGATTCCCAGTTCGCATCCCCCCCAGAGGCCTGCATGGCCAGTGGTCAAAGATTATGGGAGTTGTCATTCAGCAGCATTGGGAAGGCCACAAGTTACCCACTCCCAATTTAAATGATCTAAAAGTGCCACCTGACTCGCACTATTGGGGATCAGCTACGGCATTCCACAGAAAACCAGTTGCACCACTCCCTCTCTCCAAGCATGTATGTTGAGACCTGCATGAACAGCCAGGAATATCTTAGGAAAACCGGGCAGGTAGGAGCAGGCCCAAGATTTAAGAATCCATTTACTTGGCACTTAAAACAAGGCCAGATATTCTCTCTTGTTTTCCTCCAAAGGGATTGGAGACAGGGCTGTAACAAAAATCACTTGCCCTACTCGCCCAGGGTGGGTTAAGACTTGGTTCCAGGTGACCAGGCACATTTACTTTTACAAATTACAGTTACATTTACTTTTGCAAATTGGAAAAGCAGCGATTCTTGTTTCACTTTCAGGCTGTTGGTGGGTATGTAGCCTTGAGAAGAGAAGACTCAGTGGAGATATGATAGCACTCTTCAAGTACTTGAAAGGTTGCCACACAGAGGAGGGCAAGGATCTCTTCTCGATCTTCCCAGAGTGCAGGACACGGAATAATGGGCTCAAGTTGCAGGAAGTCAGATTTCAACTGAACATCAGGAAAAACTTCCTGTTAGAGCGGTATGGCAACGGAGCCTATGACCTAGGGAAGTGGTGGGCTCTCCAACACTGGAGGCCTTCGAGAGGCAGCTGGACAGCCATCTGTCAGGAATGCCTAAGCTTGGATTTCTGCATTGAGCAGGGGGTTGGACTTCATGGCCTTACAGGCCCCTGCCAATTCTATAATTCTATGTCACAAGTGACTTATGCTAGCGTGTATGGGCATGCCAGGAGAGCAAAGAGTGTTCAGGGCCAGTAACTTGCATTGAGTGAGCTGTGAGCTGCAGGAGCCTTTCCCTGCAGAACAGAGGAGATGTCTCTATCGCCAGTCGATCTACCCTCGACATAAAAGAAGGACCATACCTCAGTGGGACAGCATCTGCCTTGTATGCAGAAGGTCCAAGATTCAGTCCCCTGCATCTCCAGGTCTGAAACCTTGGACAGCTTCTGCCAGTCAGTGGAGACAGTACTAAGCTAGATGGATTGACGGTCTGACTCTGATTCAATATTAGCAATGGGGGGGAATCCAGTTCAGATTGCATTTAAAGCTGAATCTATCAAATGTGTACCTTCTGAAAGAATATGAGAACCGAAATGCATCCCTCCGCACTTACCCAAATTTTGTGATGCTGTTCTCAAACAACTTTTGTTCTCCAACAAAAATGCACAGGGGAATGTATATGTATATATACACATACATACAAAAACTGCATTCTGTTAGGAGAATTGCTTGCAAAAACATGTACCTTCGTCAACACTACATACAAAACTGTTTATTAGGAGAAAATCACACTAAAATGCTGATGAATTTTCAGCACTTGCCCTACTCGCCCAGGGTGAGTTAAGACTCAGCTCCAGGTGACCAGACACATGATTTTGAGAATGGTGAGAAACTTATTTTTTTTAAAAAAAAATTCACAGATGGCTGCAGAAATGTGCAGAACTGAATTTCAGACTGGAAAAACAAAAAATGGAGCAAACTGAAATGGGCCGGTCTTTCCATCCCATTCCATATCGGGCAGCTTCCAAGGATCGCCAGTTCCCAGCACCTGGTTACCGAAGATCCTTTTAAATGGAGGTGGCAGGGAATGAACCTGATATCTTCTATGTGCAACGCGTGCTCTCACTCCCCAAATTATGGGCCCTCCCAAGGCTCGGGACAGGGGGTGCCTTTGTCTCTTGTTTCTTACCGTCTCCTGTTCTCAGCTACCTACAAGAGATGAAGCATGCCCACGGGGTTCTTTTGGCAGAAGAACAAAGGGCGCCCGCTGAGCCTGCCGCAGCTGGCATCACTCCTGGCTCCGGCCGCCTTGCTGACTGATGGGGCAGGTGGAAGAGCCTCGCCCAGGCCTAAGGCGCTGGGATATTAACTCTTGTGCATGCACACATATTCATATGTGTGCGTTTGTATTGTGTGGGCACAATGCACATTCAGCAGCATCCCCGATGTGAATGTCTGTCTCCGAGCTGCCGCGAGCACACCCACACTCTACTGCTTGGAGGTCTGTCCTGCTCTTTGGTGAATCCGCTGTGATGCTCCCTTGGTTTTTTTTAATAAATCAAAAATGAAACGTACATCGCTAGTCCTTATGATCCCAGTGTTGGAAACTCCCACTGCGTCGTTTGTAAGGTTCTTTGAAAAGGTTGCTTGTTTGAAAATTGTGCGAGATCTGGAGTGAGCCGGAGGCACAAAGGAAGACCACATTGAAGAGGGAAGTTTGGTCAATGCAGCTTTTCACGCAAGGGAGAGAAAAGCATACTGACTGAAATTTGCACTCCTGGCCCACTCTTAAATGGGGCAGGAGCCTTGCTATCCTCCTTGGCATGTCTTCAAGGATCTCAGGGGTCATATGTGACATCAGGGGTGGGTCAGGTAGAGGCGTGGCTGAATGAGCTTGTTGCGCACCTGATTCCTTGCAGAAAGCAGGACGATTTGAAAGTACAAATAGATGAAGAATGCCGGGATACCATATGGGATAAGTGTCCATATTCAACAGTGTCCAATAAGGGAAATGGCACTAAAAATTATACATAGATGGTCGATGACCTCAATCAAATCAGCACAAATTTCAGGATCATCACCTAGATTGTGTTGGAGAGGTTGTGGCGCTCTGCTCTTACAGCCATAGGTGGTGGGATTATGAGAATGTTCAGAAAAAAAATTTGGGTGTGTGTGCAAAGGGAAATAAGTTGACAAACAGTACAACTCACACCAGAACTTGCTTTATTAAATCTTTTTATTAACAAAAACTCAGATTTACAGCATAAAAAACTAATAGGATTTATGTTGATAGCTGCCTCTCATTTGATTGCTCGGTGCTGGAAAAATGTAGATGGACTATCATTGGACCGATGGTATAGAAAATTATGAGAATTTGCCTTGTTGGAGAAACTGACGCAAAACCTGAAACCAGCAACCGGCACTAAGAAGAAAGACACTTTCAGAGACCAATGGATCCCTTTTATTGAAATTAAAGCACCCAAACCCTTTACCAGACTGTGGTTGGCCTGATGAACTTTCATATTTCACTTAAACGTTTTAATAGCTCTCTTATAGAATGAAATGGGGTCGTCGGGGGTGGGGGATATGTTATCGCTCTTTTTTGTATTATTTGAAAATGAAAACTTAAAAAGAAAGAAAGCAGGATTGAACTCTGACTCACTAAAGCAGGTTCCTATGTGTTCAAGCAGAAGGAAATCCAGCCCAATGAATCAGGCGTGTTTTTGTTGTGGCTGGTGGTTAAGTGGAAGGGTTTGTTATTTTTTAAGATGGGCGTACGAGGGGAATCGGGGGGTACCTCGGGGTGTGAGTGAGTGGGGCCATTTCAGATCTTGCTCAAGGGTGATGGATTGCCCTGAGACCCCCCCATCCCTGGCCTGGGGGTGGTGATGTTCCAGTCACTCTTTCCCACTCTCGGCTTTCAGAACGTCACTTCTCCCGACAGCCTTGCGCACATCCTGACCTTTGCCCATGCTGGAGTGGAACAGCTTGAGCCAGAGAGCGACCCATAAAACACAGGCCAGGGCACGCTTGAGGTGGGCTGGGGAAGGAGAGGAGGTTGTTGTTGATCAATGATGCATGTTCTAGAGGCAAAACGGCTACAGCCTGCTCCGACCAGCACAGTGAGGTGAAACCGACCCAGGCTGGAGGGGGACACCCCGGCCTTTAATAGAGCGAGAGCATTGGAAGGAGCCAGTGAGGTCATCTAGTCCATCCCAGGTCTGCAATCCAGAGGGCTGAATAGAGCGCCCCAGAGTGACACATCCCCCCCCCAAAAAAAAGTATTTGAAGGACACTCTTGTCCCAGAAGACAGGACAGGAACAAACGGGTAGGCAGATTTCGACAAAACATCAAGAAAAGCTTTTGGACAGTAGCATTTGTTCAGCGATGGAGCACTCTAACTCAGGAGGGGGTGGGCTCTCTTTCACTGCTAGTATTTAAGCAGAGGAAGGAGGGCCATCTCGGCAGTGCTGGCATTGCAAGATCACTGCACTGAGCATGATGAGGCACACTGCCTTTGAATATGGAGGCTCCATTTAGAATTCACTCCATGCAAGGCAGCAACGGTCGCCCACTTGGATGATTTTAAAAGGGGATGAAGCAAAGTCATGGAGGATATAAGGCTTTTAAAGAGGATTAGACAAGTTCCTGGATGAAATGGCTTATCAAAGGTACTAACCACGTTGGCTATGCTGTGCGCTACCTCCGCTGTCTGAGTCGATGTGCCTCTGAATCCCAGTTGCAGGAGATCTCAAGTGGGGAGAGTGGCTCTCGCACTCAGGTCCTGCTCATGGGCTTCCCACTTGGGGCATCTGGTTGGCCACTGTGAGAACAGGATCCTGGGCTAGACGGGCCACTGGCCTGCCCCGGCAGCCAGACTCTTCTGATGTTCTTTAGGGGGCTGAAGTAGATGACCTCTGAGGTCTCTTCTGATTCTTGGCCTTAGTGGCTGCCACGAGGCAGTGTCCTTCCACCCGCTGACCCACAGCTAGCCAAACTTGGCCCTGGTGCCCCGAAGGGGCCCACGGGATTGAAACTGACAAGAGGAGACAGCAGTTGCCCTGAGGGTGCTGGATCCGCCCTCTTTAGCAGGCAGACGGTGCCTTGCTGAAGGAGGAGACGGCACCTCTAGCTGGGAGGCCCCGCCAGGCTTGCTGGCTTCAGCGGTTTGATAAACTCCTTGCCCCCCCCATCTAATGAGAGCGCATTCCTGGACAGACGCCCTAAGGGAGCGCAAGGCAGATTGCAGCTGTCTGCTTCAAAACAGGGCTAGGAGGGCATCCAGAAACTTTGCAAAGGGGAAAGGCAAAGGCATATGGAGTGCTTAGCTGACCGGGTAGCAAGGGAAAGGCCTGCTGTGCATGCTCAGGGGCAAACCAGAAGCTGCCTCATCCTCATAGTTCAGAATCTGCTGCCACCAGAGGCAGTGATGGCCACCAACTTGGATGGCTTTAAAAGAGGGTTAGGCAAATTCCTGGGAAATTAGGTGATGGATGGCCACCAGCCACAATGGCTACATTCTGCCTCCACTGTCGGAGGTGCTGTGGCTCTGAATACCCCTTGCTTGTGGAACCACAAGTGGAGAGAGCTGGCCACTGTGAGAACAGGAAGCTGGACTAGATGGCCCACTGGCCTGATCCAGCAGCCAGGCTCTTCTGATGCGCCAATCTTCTCCAGTACTGATTTTTTCCAGCCCTTCTCCCCGAGAACCTTTCAACTGGAGATGCCAAGGATCAAACCTGGGAACCTTCTGCATGCAAAGCAGACACTCTGCCACTGAGCTACAGTCCTGGAAGAGAGCAGGCTGGAACCCTGGACAGGAACACTCCATGCTGCAACATTTTGTTGCAGCTCATCTCACTCATTTGTTTTCACAAAAGCCAATACACACCCGGCAGCCATGACTGTACTCGCAGAGGTGGCGCTGCCAACAGGTTTGTTCCCACTCAATTCTCTGGCCTCCCATGATCCCCATCCTGAATCCCACACCTCGCCAAGATCTCCTTCAGCTGTTGTCGGAATCCCAGCCCCGGCCGGACACAAAGGAAACCAGATGCTTCCTCCTGAGTGTGCCTCCATTCTTCCAAAGAGCCACAAAGAGGAAAATAATACAAATCGCTGTTTCCTCTCTGGTTGATTCCTGGAATCAGGCAGAGATTGTAGAAGTGAAGGGGTGTGTGTGTGTGTAGAAATACTAGTTTTTCCCCAGCTTACTCAGAGTAGACTCCCTGACATCAATGACCAGTAACATAAGTCCATTGATTTCAATGGGCCTTCTCCGAAGGGACCATCTGCACTATACATTTATTTATTTATTTAGTATACTTGTATACCGCCCCATAGCCGAAGCTCTCTGGGCGGTTTACAGTAACTAAAAACAAATACAGTTTAAAATACATCTTTTTAAAAAACAATTTAAAACACAATTTAAAAATTTAAACACAATTTAAAGCAGAACCATACCACTTTAAACAGGTATGGCTTCTCCCAAAGAATCCTGGGAGCTGTAGTTTGTGAAGGGTGCTTTGTGAGGAGACACACACACCCTGTTCTCCCCTCACAGAGCTACAGTCCCGAGTGGTTTGGGGATTATAGCTCTGTATGAGAGGAATAGGGGGTCTCCAAACGATTCTCAGCGCCCTTAACAAACTAAAGCTCCCAGGATTCTTTGAGGGGGAAGCCATGACTGTTTAAAGTGGTACGATTCTGCTTGAAACGTAAATTGCCTCATCTGCACCATACAGCTAACAATTTGTTGCCCTTTCATAACACCCCAAACCAGCTGCCTGAGGTGCAGGACACATCTGGCCCATACACGTAAAACACCATGATACCACTTTAAACAGTCACGGCTTCCCCACCCCCAAAAAACAGAATCCTGGGAACCATAGCTTGTTCAGGGTGCTGAGAGGTTTTAGGAAAGACCATTGCCCTCGCAGAGCTACAATTCCCATTTAACAACCAATCCCTCTCCCCAGGGAACTCTGGGAACTGTAGCCCTGTGAGGGAAACAAAGACGCCCCTGACGCATTTATTTACGTATTATTTTATTAGATTTATATCCCGCCTTACCTCCGAGGAGCTCAAGGTGGTGTCCCCACAACAACCCTGCAAGGTAGGTTAGGCTGAGAGACCGTGACTAGCCCAGGGTCCCCCCGTGAGCTTCGCGGCCGAGTGGGGATTTGAACCCTGGTCTCCCAGGCCCCAGTCCGGCACTGTAACCACTACACCGCACTGGCTGTAGACAATGCCAAGCTAGATGGTCCAACTCAGCATACGGCAGCTTCCTATCTTCCAATGCCGTGTATAAGAGTGCCTCCATGCACCTCCCAGCAGAGCTTGGAACTAACTAGTTACAAGTAACAAATTACTTGTATTTCATTACTTTTTTGAGTAACGAGTGGGTAATTCCTTTACTTTTCGATTGTAATAGAACTAGGAGTAATTTTACTACTTTTGTGGAGTAATTTTAACATTTCCAGAATTACTTTTGGGCATTACTTTGGGGGGAGCAGGGGAAGTCTTCTGCTCCTCTGATTTGTGGATGAAAATCATGTGCCTCAAATGGGGCTTCTGTGCAGTGTCGCTCTTTCCTCATGCTCTGTGGATGGGGAGGAGGAGGAGAGTGAGACAGGGTGGAGTGGAGAAAACAATTATTTTAAAAAATGGATAGTGGTGGTGAAGAATGGAGTGGAGGGAAAAAGGATCCGGAGGTCAAGAACATGGATAAAGGAGGAGAAGGAGGCAGCAGCAGAATGGAGATAAAGAACTGTGGAGGTGAAAGATGGCAATGTGTGTGTGTGTGTGTGTGTGTGAGAGAGAGAGAGAGAGAGAGAGAGAGAGAGAATACTGTGTTTGCACTTGGCACACAAAGTGGACTCCACCACCCTTTCTGGCTACTGTGCTGCATTTGCAGTATTTTGACTTTTTTGCATCTCAGGGGAAAATGTTTGCTTGAGTGAGTGTCCCTTAGTTGGTGGCAGAGCAGAGTCTGGGAGGTGGTTAAGTGAGAGAGATTATGCTTGCTGGCTGAGGGGGGGTGTTGCACTTGGTTTGACGTGCAAACATCTGAGTAGTGGCCTCAGCCTCCCTCCCCACCACCCTTACCAGCAGAGAGATCGTCATTGCTATCTTATGGATAAAGAGAATTATTCTACTACCTCTGTATGTGTGTGTTTATTTTTAATGTTGTTTTAGGCTACTTAGATGTGCAGCAGCCAAGGCCAGCACCTTGTAAGCGGTTTTTTTAAAGTAACTGAAATGTAATTGTCGTGATTACTTTGGAGGAAAAGTAAAGTAATCAGTTACTTTCAGAGCAATTGTAATTGTAACGGTAATTACTACTTTTTTGGGCCATGTAACTGTAATTTATTACTTTTTAAAAGTAATCTTCCAAGCTCTGCCTCCCAGGTGCCAAGGATTGCAGGCCCAAGGCTGTGCTGATACAGGGAGGGGGCTGCCCCGCTCCTGGCTGCACACCAGCAGCCTGGCACCGATTCCAAGTCATTTCCCATCGCCCGCCCTCCACCTTCCTTTGTGAAGTGCAAACTAGCAGCTTGCGCTGGGAACCAGCCCCTGCAATGTTCCCACTGGTCTCCCAGCCAGCAAAGTGGCCCGTGCTCTCGACTAGGGTCCCCTTTCCAACATCAGCAGGCAGGAAAGTTCTGAGTTTATGCCCAACCAGGTACAGATCCGCACCACACCATCCAAGGCACAAGCATTCAGATGCCCTGCTCTGTTTTTTTGTTTCTTTGAATCCCCTGAAATCCCTGGTTCTCTTCTTTGTTTTTCTAGGCTTTCGTCCTGTTTTTTTTTACTGGCTTTATGTTATTTTGTTTGGTTATTATTCCCTGACCTTTGGTCATGCTGACTGATGGGAACTGGAGTCCATCAAGGGATCCATCTGCCCTACACATTTGAAAGAGGTTCATACCACATTAAACAGTTGCGGCTTCCCCTAAAGAATCCTGGGAATGGTAGTTTGTTAAGGGCGCTGCTGAGTGGTATTAGGAGGCCCCCTCTGCCCCCCAAAAAGCTACAATTTCCAGAGTTCCCGGGGAAGAGGAGTTGATGATTAAACCACTCAGAGAATTTATTTATTTATTATTTATTTATTTAGTATGATGATGGTAATTCTCCCTACCTGCAAGTCCCAGCAACGGGTATTCAGAGGCTCTGACAGCGAAGGGAGAGTGTAGCCATTGTGGCTAGTAGCCACTGATAGCCCGATCCTCCATGCATTTAATCCTCTTTCAAAGCCCTCCAAGTTGGTGGCTGTCACAGCCTCTTGTGGGAGCGAATACCGTAGTTTAGCTATGTGTTGCATGAAGAAGTTACTTTTCTTTTCCCTGTCCTGAATCTCTGCTTCATTGGATGCCCACGAGTTCAAGTATTATGGGAGAGGGAGACACGTTTTTCTCTGTCCACTTTCTCCATGCCATGCATCATTTTATATGCTTCTACCATGTCACCTTTCACTCGCTTTTTCTCTAAACTAAAAAGCCCCAAATGCTGCAACCTTTCCTCATGGGGGCATCTCTTCATCACCTTGATCATTGGGTTGCCTTTTTCGGATCTTCTCCCAATTCTACAACATCCTTCCTTGGGTGAGATGATCAGGTGCTGCCAACTCACATCTAATGAAGTGAAGCTCTGAAGGGGGGAGAGGGTCACATCAGAGCCAGTCTTTAATTTCTAACATGAGCAAGAATGCACACACAGTTACCTGAGCCTTCCTTCAAGGGGATATTCTTCCTGTCCAAAAACGGTGCCAGCTGGTTGCAACAGGTTAGTACCAGTGGTGTAATTGTCCAGGGTCTCAGAGGGTCTTAGACTTCTTACTTTTGTGGGAGCAGGGTCCCACCAGGGTCCTTGTGTTTCCAGTGTCCTATGAGCCGACCAGCATGGAAGGGAAGTGTGTTAGCCATTGAGAAGAGTCTTTTAACTTGTTTCCTTGTCATTTGGATTGGAGCCAATCAGCTTGAAAGGAGTTCCTATTAGTTCCTACTTCAAAAAGCCAACTTTTGGAGGGTGACCATTTTGCAGGAGAAGAGACAGTGAATCCTGAAGATAGCATTCCATTGACATTTATTTATTTATTTATTATTTAATTTGTATCTTGCCCTTCCTCCCAACAGGAGCCCAGGGCAGCAAACAAGCGCTAAAAACACTTTAAAACAGCGCTTAAAATATATTAAAATAAAACAGCTTTAAAAACATTTTTTAAAAATACAACTTTAAAAAAGGGTTAAAAACATTATTAAAAAACATATTAAGCAATTCTAACACGGACGCAGACTGGGATAGGTGTCAACCTAAAAGGCTTGTTGAAAGAGGAAAGTCTTCAAACGGCGCCGAAAAGATAGCAGAGATGGCGCCTGCCTACTATTCAAAGGGAGGGAATTCCACAGGGTTGGCGCTGCCACGCTAAAGGTCTGTTTCCTATATTGTGCAGAACAAACCTCCTGATAAGATGGTATCTGCAGGAGGCCCTCACCTGCAGAGCGCAGCGATCGACTGGGTATATAAGGGGTAAGACAGTCTTTCAGGTATCCTGGTCCCGAGCTATATAGGGCTTTGTACACGAAAACTAGAACCTTGAACTTGGCCCGGTAGCAAATGGGCAGCCAGTTTGGTTAGCAGCAGGAGATACACGTGCAGGCTCTGAATCCAGTAATTTCAAGCAATACCTCTGACAGTGAGAAAGGGCAGACAAGTAGTGACAGTGACAGATAAGCAAAAAGCCGCATTCAAGCCTGACCAGATTATTTCATAATCTTAAATAGCTTGATTTTAAAAGAGCCTGTGGTTGTGACTATCATGAAGGGACCCTGCACTTCTGAATTTGCCACTACGCTACTGGTTAGTACTCTGCATATGCTCAGGGGCACGCTTCAGTATTTGCCTTCAGGCACCCCAGAGCTGAAAAAAAGACACTCCGGGGGAAGGGGCCTATAAAGCCCCAGCGGGTTTGTGAAGTTTTGCAGGGTCGGAGGGGAATTAACAACTAGAAGCAGGAACGAGGGTAAATAAACTACCACTCCCAGCGTGCACTGCGGCGCGCAGCCTGTAACGTAGGGTTCAAAGGTGATTGGGTGGGAGGCGCAGTGACGTAATCCGCGCGCGACACTCGGAGGCCTGCAAAAGGACAGCAGGAATTAAGCATAGCCGCGGACCAGGCAGGAAATTCCAGGTAGGTGGCTGGTTAGGGGAGGACGTTGACAGTGGTGGAGAGGGGGGCGGCAGGGGCTGGGGGAATGGGCAGTTCTGGCAGAAATCTGGGAGAATTGCATTGGGGGGAATGATGCTATTGCAATTCATTTTATTAAAGTGCCCTGGAAAGCATGGTTGCCAACGGCCCTCTCTTGCAGGACTCCTGTGCCTTTAACACAGGGATTGGGGAACCTGCCGCCCTCTAGATGTTGAATTCCAACCATCCCATCATCACCCCTAACCATTGGCCGTGCTGACTGCTGAGAAGAATGAGAGTTGGGAGTCCAGCAACATCTGGAGGGCCAGAGATGTTCCCCAGCACTGGGGGTCTCGCTCTCTCTCTCTCTGTCCCCCCCGTAACACCATTAAGTCCGGAGTCTTAAATTGCCCAAATGCACCCCTGACTATGTACTGTCTAACCCAGGGATGGTGGATCTGTGGTCCTCCACATGTTCATAGAATCAAAGATGAGTAGAGTTGGAAGCGGCCTGTAATGCCATAAAGCCCAACCCCCTGCTCAGTGCAGGAATCCAAGCTGCCTCTTGAACACTCTCCAGTGTTGGAGAGCCCACCACTTCCCTAGGTCATTGGTTCTGTTGTCATACCACTCTAACAGTTAGGAAGTTTTTCCTGATGTTCAGTCAAAATCTGGCTTCCTGCAACTTGAACCCATTGTTTTGTGTCCTGTGCTCTGGGACGATCGAGAAGAGATCCTCACCCTCCTCTGTGTGGCAAACTTTCAAGTACTTGAAGAGTGCTATCATATCTCCCCTTAGTCTTCTCAAGGCTAAAATGCCTGGTTCTTTCAGTCTCTCCTCATAGGGCTTTGTTTCCAGTCCACTAATCATCCTCATTGCCCTCCTCTGAACCTGTTCTAGTTTGTCTGCATCCTTCTTAAAGTGTGGTGTCCAGAACTAGACACAGTACTCAAGATGAGGCCTAACCAGGGCCAAATAGAGGGGAACTAGTACTTCACGCAATTTGGAAGCTACAGTCCTATTAATGTAGCCTAAAATAGTATTTGCCTTTTTTGCAGCCACATGGTACTGTTGGCTGATATTCAGCTTGTGATCAACAACAATTCCAAGATCCTTCTTGCACATAGTATTGCTGAGCCATGTAGCCCCCAACGTCGATGGATTGCAACTCCCATCATCATCTCTGTCCATTGGCTATGCTGGCTGCTGGGAGCTGGAGTCCAGCGAGATCTGGAGTGACACAGATGTTCCCCAGCACTGATCTAAAGATCTGCCCCACCCTGCTCCTGTAGCACCATTAAGCCCAGCATCTAATATGGCCTGTCTGTGCCACAGCCTGCATCAGTACTGATGTGCAGCGTCAGTCTGCTTCATCAGCACCAGCGATGGTGGCTTTGTGGCCCTTCAGATGTTGCCGGACTCCAACTCCCGTAATCTCTGACCATTGGCCAGTGCTGACTGGGGCTGATGGGAGCAACTTCCTATGCTCCATTTAAGCAGAGAGAAGGAAACATTTTCAGCCCGAGGGCCACATTCTCTTCTAGGCAATATTCTGGGGGCCGCACACCAGTGCTGGCTGGCTGGCTGGGCGCAGCCAGAGGCAAAAGTGGGCGGAGCAATGAATATAATTTTTTTATTGATGTACTGTTGGCTAATTTTGCACCCACACTTGCTTCCGGTCCTAATCCTAATCCTTCCTAATCCTCCATCCAGACAAGCAAGAGGTATGATTAACGTTCAAGGCCTCATTCCAGCCAGCCCAAAAAAACTCTAGATGGGAGCAAAACCAGACTTGGGAGATGTGTGACCTGGGGACAGGGGATGTGGCTAGAAAGTCTGTGTGTGGCCTGGGCCAGACAGCAGAGAGCCCTGGAAGGCCACCTTTGGCCCGTGGGCGTGAAGTTCCCCACCTCCTCCTTTACAGCGCTGACCGTTTTCTTCCATAGGCTTAGCTAGCTGCACCACTATGACCAAGCTCCTGCAGTGGCTCTGGACTCTGGCCTTCCTGGGCACCGCCTGGGCAGTTCTCACTCTGGACCTCTTAGGGCTTGATCTCCTGCCCCTGGCCTGGTACCAAGTGCTGTGGCCGCTGCCGACCTACCTGCTGGTGGCGTTTGGCTGCTACTCGCTGGGCGCCGTCGGGTATCGCCTGGCCACCTTCAACGACTGCGAGGAGGCAGCGCGGGAACTGCAGGCGCAAATCCGAGAGGCCCGGGACGACCTCGCCCGCCGCGGACTGAGGTTCTGACCCTCTGTGCGACCGGACTTGGCTGGTGGAAAGACACCCCCTCTGGACCAATAAATAGATTTCGGAGAATATGACAGAGCTATTGAGGCTGGTGGTGGCTTTTTTTAAAAAAAATAATCAGATCAGTGGCAGCTGACGGCTACCAGCTTGGATAGCTTTAGAAGAGGATTAGACACATATATGGGGGATATCCATGGCTACTAGCCCCAATAGCTATGCTCTGCCTCCACAGTTGGAAGCGGTTTGCTTCCGAATACCAGTTGCAGGAAACCACAGGAGGGGAGAGTGCTGATGCGCTCAGGTCCTGCTTGCGGGCTTCCCATTGGTTGGCCACTGTGAGAACAGGTTGCTGGACTACATGGGCCTTTAGAAATATTTCTAATATTCAAATATTTAGAAATGTTAAGAAATATCCAACTGCAAGGCTCTTCTTAGATACTTAGGGGTGAAGGAGGGCTATCGATTTCACACCCTGCCTGTTGGCTTCCTGGAGGTATCTGATTGGCCACTGTGATAACAGGTTGCTGGATTAGATGGGACAGTGGCCTGATCCAGCAGGCTCTTCTGATGTTTTTATTCGTAACGGTCCCTACACTAGGAAAAGGAAAGAACAGAAGGTAACGGAGAGGTTGTACAGTGTATCTCCCCTGGTTCAGGATTTGAGCAACTCCTTGCCGCTGGATGGATACAGGAGCGTGGAAGAGCTCTTGACCAGAAGCAGAAGTGGAGTGCTTTATGCCTGATGTGGTTCCAAGCCTGCCTTTGCGATCTGAGCTAGGCAGAGGCATTTTGGGGGTCACGATGGCTTCTTCATGTTTCAAAACCAACTCCTTAAGTACACTTTTTACCTCTCACCGCCTTGTGTAGGCAAAGGAGGGGGCTTCGGTGACATCAGATGAAAGGTGACCGATCTCTGGGGAGAATGTTCTCCTTAATTTCCCAGGAAAGGGTGAGGGTCATGGGTCGGTTTTTATGACTCGTGTCCCCTGCTCCCAGACACATGTGGAGTCAAACGCTGCCTGCCTGAACGCCTTCCAGATAAACACCCCTTGATGTATTCTCTAACCCTTGCCATAAATAACGTATAATTGCGGGAAATCACTTCTAGCCTACCGAAGAACTCTTGCCAACTTCTCAAGGCCTACCAGAAGGGACCCATGTTTGACATTTGTCCGTGTTATCGCCTGGTTGTTCTGCGGCAATTAAGCCGGGACATACATGTTCATGTCACGTAGCGTTTAATCAAGACAGGAAGGTCAGTGCAAGGGGGGGGGGAGTCCAAGAAGATATTTCCCAGGATGCATCATGGCTTATGCCAGGCCCCAGTCCATGGAGGTGAACCAGAGTTCTGGGGCCATGGGCAGTCTTCACAATTTTATGGTTTTGTAATTCTGTGAATGGTTTAAGGCCTTGTGCCGCCACCGAACCCTGCCCAGTTGGCATTGACTTGTGACAGGGCCTTTCCTGTGGTGGCCCCCTGTTTGTAGAATGCCCTCCCCAGCGAGGTGAATCCGTTTTCTTCACTATTGACTTTCTGGAGGAATTCCATTCCTGTTTACCCAGGCATTTGATGGCTGAAGAAGATTGTTCCTGGCAACCTGAGTATCACTGGTGAAAGAATGTTTTTAAGCTGTCTCTTAGAAAATTTTAAAGTCTGTTTTACTATATTTTAACTCTGTTTTAGAATGTTTTTAATAAGCATTTCTTTTTCTTGTTAAATTGTTTTGTTTACGTTTGCCACCCTGGGCTCCTGCAGGAGGAAGGTTGGGGTATAAATTCAACACATAAATAATGCTTTTATTGTACACCACCGTGAGATATATTTATATATATATATGAGTTGTCAGTTTAGAAATACTATTATAAATCATAGTGATAGAACCTCCAGGATCAGATGCAGTATACCACCAAATTCAAACCATTAAGGACAGGCAGACGTCAAGGGAAGCTAAGTAAGTCATGCCCATTCAGTTCAATGCGTTTACTCTGAGTCTGACGAATGCTGGATGCAACCCTCTTTCTTTCTTGGAGTCCAGTCTGCAAAAGAATCCTGTGTGACTCAAAAGCTGGAAATGCTAGTGGATCCAATTTTTCTGCTTAAAGGTTATCTGCTCTCCATGGTTGCATTTCTTGTTTCATGGCACCCAAACACAATCCCTCAGGCTGCGATCGCCCAGAGCAGCCTGCCCTGTGTGTCAGACAAGCCTCTGCCCTGAACTGGGACCTCCCCGTCCTCCTGGGCGTGCCAGATCTCTCCTCGTTCCAAAGCCAGGATTTTCTAGATTTTTTAATTAGCACCTGTGCAGCTGGCGTGGCAAGGCGAGGAGCTGGATAATTAGCAGGAGCAAACTAATGACCGGTTTCCGGAGATATCAGTGGCTTCGAGGACAGGAGGGTGCGGCGCCATTTCCCTACAGTACAGCGCTCAATTTATTTTTAGGAGGCCGGGCTCAAGGCCTGGCCTCGAAATCTTGGCTCCTTAATCCCGTGGCGGGGCAAGTGCACTCTGCATGTGACCAGAGGCACTGCACAATTGGGACTTTGTGCACCCACAAGGCCCAGTTCTGGGATTCCAGATGGGCTCTTGTATTGTTTTGGAAAATGCAAATGTGATAAATTCGGCTTTAAACGTGTACTGAATCAAAATTCTCGCCCTTCCCCACTTCCACCACACCAGTTTTGTTTTTTAAAAAATAAAATCGGAGTCCTCGGAAGAGAGAGAGCTGACAGAATCCCTCCTCTTATCGTGCAACGACTCGAGGTCACCCAGTGATCAGTGGAAGGTTCAGTGCTGGCAAAAACAAACGAGTGATTTTTTTTTTCCTTTCAAAGGCACAAGTAACTTAATGGACTTTATTGGTAAGAGATTAGGTTGATGGCCGCAAGCTAGGACTTTTTTATTTTTTAAAGAGGATTAGATAAAATGTGCAGAAAAGGGCAGGTCTAATTGCGGAAGCAAGCTCTACCAGTGGGGATTAACTTTAACAGCTATTTCCCCCTGGCTAAATAGAGCCTCCATGTGCAAGGGCAGTATACCTCTCAATACCAGAAGACGCGGACAGAGATCACTGTGAAGCAGCTTTCCTCGAGCTGGTGCCCTCCAGATATTGTTGGACTGCAACTCTCATCATCATTGCCCCAGCAGTGATGTCTTAACGCCTTGAAAGTCTGGACTAAAACCCGGAGCGGATTCACTGCCCCACTGGTATCGAAGCCACCCGCCTCCACTGCCACCCACGCGCAAAAGGGAGGCGTAAGACAGCTCCGAACAATCCCCAGCTTTGTTGACACTCAAAAAAACCTCGAGTGCTGAAAGAATGGGGGGTGGGCAGTAACCAAAACAGCCCACGGAGGTCTGAGCATGCTCAGTGATCGATTGTTGCAGGGGATGGAATGGGGTACACTTAAAAAGAGCATGGCTGGTAGCCTTGATCAGGGGCATTCCCACACTGCAACGTTGTGTTGCAGGTCCCACTTGAGCTCTTGGAAGTCCCCGATTTCCGCACTCCAAGCCAGCCGCTTTCCTGTAACCTCAGGCCTTGTGGGAAGAGGTATGTGAGCCCCAGGGATCACACCTGCGTTTCAGGAAGGGCTGCAGCTCAGCGGCAGAGCACCTGCTCTGCATGCAGAAGGTCCCAGCCCAACCCCCAGAGTCTTCAAGTAGGACTGGGAGAGACCCCCTGCCTGAAGCCCTGGAGAGCGGCTGCCAGTCAGTGTTGACAGCACTGAGCTAGGTGGGCCAAGGATCTGACTCGGTACACGTCAGCTTCATCTGTTCCTGTATATAGAAAAAAGGAGGCTCTCGTCCCGGAAAGCAGTCCTCTTTATTGCAAGGCACTTAGAATAATCATATGAAAAATGCAGGAGGTCCGTGGGGTGGGTTGGGAGACAGACAGAACTTGGTCAAAAGGCACTACTGGAGGGGAGAGACAGAAAGGGGGCAATCACCACCCCTCTCACAGTAGAAAAGTCTGGGAGATTTCCCCAGTCACTCCATTTTTGGGGAGGCATTTCTGCGCTTACATCTTCTACCCAAGGGTGAAGAACCTGTAGGGATCCTCGAGCTGCTGCTGGACTCCCAACTCCCATCAGCCCCAGCCAGCATGGCCCATGGTCAGGGATGATGGAAGGTGTAGTCCAGCAATATCTAGAGGGCCGCAGGTTCCCCACCCGTCCTAGATGCATGTCCCAACCTATCAGGGATCACATATTAAATACACTTACAGAGGTGTAAAGCAGGGATGGGGAGCCCGTGGCCCTCCAGATGTTGCTAGACTCCAACTCCCATCAGCCCCAGCCAGCATGGCCAATGGTCAGGGATGACGGGTGGTGCAGTCCGGCAATATCTGGAGGGCCACGGGTTCCCCACGCCTGCTGTAGACATTATGCAACGCTCCAGTCCAAGGCGCGTTTCTTTGCCTAGAGCAGGGACGGAGGATCTGTGGCCCTCCACATGTTCTGAGACTCGAACTCCTATCAGCCCTAGCCAGCACAGCCAATAGTCGGGGTTAATGAGAGTTGGAGGGCCTCAGGTTCCCCCAACCCTGTTTTACCCTAAGCATTTGGAAAGAATGCAGAAAGCATGGGTTGGTCCTTTTGTCGTCTTCCTGCCTTGGGGGAGCGTTGGGTTGGGGCTCTCTGGCTCCGTGGTTTTCAAATGTACCATTCGCCCAAGATGAATGACGGATTGTTCCCACTGCAGAGGCAAGTTGCGCAATCCCAACAGCTGGGCCCCGGGCTCTTGCAGGCGCATCATGCGCACGGACGCGGCATCCACACAAAGCCTTGGCACGCTTTCCCCTTGCTCAAGGCAGTCTTAAGCCCATCCCCTGGGCCTCAGGCCTGCAGCAGTTTGTAGGCTCTGTCGTGGTCTGGAGGGTAGCGCCAAAATAGCCAGAAACGAACGATGCTGGAGGCAATGCCCGGCACATTGGGGACCTGGGAGAAGAGGAATGTCGGTCAGCTTTGCAGGCAGAAGGTCCTGAGTTCAATCCCCAATGGCATCTGCAGGTAGGGCTGGGAGAGACTCCCTGCATGAAAAACCTGGAGAACCGCTGCCGGTCAGTGTAGACACTACTGAGCTAGATGGAACAAGGTCTCACTCAGTATAAGGGCTGTGTACTCGCCATACACTTAAAGCACATTTAACACACACGGCTTCCCCCAAAAGAATCCAAGGGACTGTAGTTTACTCCCGACAGAGCTACAGTTCCCAGCACCCATAACAAACTACAGTTCCCAGGATTCTTTGGGGGAAGCCATGTGCTTCGATTGTATTTTCATTTTCTTCATTAATTTATTGAAGGCATTTACATACCGCCTAATCACCTGCACATCTAAGTGGTGAATGCATGCTATGTACACATAGCTTCCTATGTTCCTGTTTCAGCCAGCCCTGTATTTTGAACAATGTGGACTGGAATCTTACTTTATTTCTAGGGGGAGTCCATAGCTCAGTGGTAGAGCCCCTGCCTTAGGAACACGGAAGGTTTCTGGTGCATTTCCCGGTAGGGCAGGGAATGCCCTCTGCCTGAAACCCTGGAGAGCAGCTGCCAGTCAGTGTAGACTATATAAGATGGACCAGCAGTCTGGCTCGGTAGAAGGCAAGTTCCCGTGTCCTGTAGCTCAGTGGCAAAGCATCTGCTTTGCATGCAGACGATCCGAGGATAAGCCAGTTTCCAATTTCCCCCCCTCTGGGCTCCTGCTGGCAGGAAGGGCAGGATATAAATCAAATATTAAATAAAATAAAAAAAATTCCTAAGGAGGGAGGAGGGGACGGCATGAGGCGGAGTGGGGTGAAGGGCAAAGAGGAGACTGCCAGCGAAGCGGGGAAAGCAACAGCGAGAACAACCTATCAGTAAATCCAACGCCAACTGCATGACCTGTTCTCTGCCCACCCAGCCAGGGTGGTGTACTGGCCTCTCGGTTTAATTAATTAAAATCAATGGCGCACGATTTATCGGAGGGCAGAGACAGGGCCTCAATCGCCCATCAAGCACTCGTGTGTCTGCATCCACAAGCACGCCCCCCCACACACACACACACTCGGACACATGCACATGCGCTGGCCTGGAGTGATGCTCACCGCAATGTAAAGATCCTGAAGGAGGAGCCCGTACAAGGTCCAGGACGCTGAAGCCAGGAAGGTCGTGACAGTGAGAGGGAAGGAGAGGCATTGCATTGACTGGCTCTTCACAATCTTGGCCTGCAAAGATGCAAAGAGTTGTCTGGTCAGAGCTTGATGTGTGTGTTAAAAAGGAACGGTGACTCTCCCTAAAGCGCCACAACATCAGAACTGACAGTTCGAACACAGGAAAAGCCTGCCGCATCAGGACACCTGTGATCCCCAACTGGTATTCAGAAGCATACTGCTTCCGACAGTGGAGGGAGAGCATAGCCATTGTGGCTAGTCGCCACTGATCTAGTCTAGTATCCTGTTCTCACAGTGGCCAGCCAGATGCCCCAACGGGAATCCCACTAGCAGGAGCCGAGCGCAACAGCAACTCTCCCCTCCTGCGGGTTTCCAGCAACCAGCATTCAGAGGCACATACTGCCTCCGACTAGTGGAGGGAGGGCATATCCATCATGGATAGCCTGATCCTGCAGGTACAGCTGAGAAAAGACCTCAGCCTAAAACCCTGGCAGTCGGAGTTACAGATGTGCTTGAACTCCACCCAGTTCAGATTTGGTACTAAATTTCCCACTAACTCGCTGATTCACTATAGCTGCGGATCGGATTTTTGGTACTGAATTTCCCACTAACTCGCTGATTCGCTATAGCTGCAGATTGGATTTTTGGTACTGAATTTCCCACTAACTCGCTGATTCACTATAGTTGCAGATCGGATTTTTGGTACTGAATTTCCCACTAACTCGCTGATTCACTATAGTTGCAGATCGGATTTTTGGTACTAAATTTCCCACTAACTCGCTGATTCGCTATAGTTGCAGATCGGATTTTTGGTACTAAATTTCCCACTAACTCTCTGATTCGCTATAGTTGCAGATTGGATTTTTGGTACTAAATTTCCCACTAACTCGCTGATTCGCTATAGTTGCGGATCGGATTTTTGGTACTAAATTTCCCACTAACTCGCTGATTCACTATAGCTGCGGATCGGATTTTTGGTACTGAATTTCCCACTAACTCGCTGATTCGCTAAAGTTGCGGATCAGATTTTTGGTACTGAATTTCCCACTAACTCGCTGATTCGCTAAAGTTGCAGATCGGATTTTCGGTACTGAATTTCCCACTAACTCGCTGATTCGCTATAGTTGCAGATCGGACTTTTGGTACTAAATTTCCCACTAACTCGCTGATTCACTATAGTTGCGGATCAGATTTTTGGTACTAAATTTCCCACTAACTCGCTGATTCGCTATAGCTGCAGATCGGATTTTTGGTACTGAATTTCCCACTAACTCGCTGATTCACTATAGTTGTGGATCGGATTTTTATGTCGCGATTTTCCACAGCTCTTTTCGAAAACAAATTTTAAAAAAACCACTGCTGAAATATACATATATATTAGGAACAATCATTTTGTCAATATTTCCTTTCAAAATCATTGATGTTAATATCAGTAGTTTTGGGGGAGCGGAAAAAACGGTTCAGAAAAAAGCAGCGGATAGCAGACAACGAACGTGAATTGACATCGGCCTCTTAGGTCGATGGAATGCTTTCGAACCGGCACCAGCCAATGGATCCCATCCCTAATCAGAGCAGATCAGACTGAGGTGGGTGGAGTCTGACTCAGTCTAACACAGCTTCCTGTGTAACAGGCGTGACTCTTACCCTTGTACAACAGGGTACTTTCCTGACCCACAAAATCCATACACACAAACTCACTGTCCTCTCCGTCCTCCATTCTGGCAGGCAAGAGGCATTTAACGACACATCCCAGCCAGGCAAACGCTCTCAAGGAGGTCACAAAGCAGTAGCCTGGGGAGAGTCCTGTGGGCCAGACAGAGAAGCCTGGAGGGCCGCATTCGGCCCGGGGGCCATCAGCCTTCCCCCCCCCGCGTCAAATTCTGGTTTATACCATTACATGCAAATTTGGTCCAGCGTGTGCTTTTCACAACCTACACTTTTTATCCACTTCTCAGAATTGCAAATGTTCCTTCTGTTCCGCAAACAAGGATGTTTCCTTTTCATCTTAAAAAATCATATAGAAAGTGCTCTGCCAGCTGGCAAGCCTTGCTTCCGGAAAATTCCGGTCCATCAGTTGTCTCTCTCTCTCTCTCTCTCTCTCAGCTGGAAAAGACACAGGTGTCTTTCGGCACATGAGAGGCAGTGAGCAAAAGATTTGGATCGCAACCTACTTGGGTGTTTTGCAGGGCGAGGCTGGGATTGGGGCCAAACCGGAGAGTTACGCAAGGCAGGAGGGGAAGCAGAAATGACAGGCTAGCTGGATGACACGCTCTGAGTGCAACTGCTTGTTTGGTTATAAATTTGCCTTTTATTCATTTTTTAGAATTATTTCTAACCCTTTGGAGTTCCCTCCCCTTAAATGTTAGACAGGCACTGTCTCTTTAAGGAGATGCCGTTGTAGGATTGCGGAGTTGGTCTGGATGATAACTGAGTCCCCTCCCAGCCTTCAATCTAGTCCCTAGAAGCTGGGATTTACAGTAGAAGAAACCTTCTACAGTATAACGACCAGGCCAGGTTCTTTCTTTCTTTGGTTAAGGGGTCTGTCAAGTACCCCTATAAACATGTGAAAAGATCTGGCCAGGAGAGCAATGTGTCACCATAGGAATAAGCTGGCTGGGGCAGGAGGTAGATTTTGGGTTAGTCTAGGGGAGAAGTTGGAAGCCGGAAAGACAGAGAGGCTTGCCTGCTCTCTGTGCTGAGCCCCAGGCTACGGCTTTGGGGACTCCCCATGAAACCTAAAGGGGAAGCAAGATCTGTTGGACTGTTAATGCTGAGATCCCTTCCATCTTACGCTCAGGTTGTACATATGCGTAAATAAAACCATATATCCTAAAGACACCAACGGTCCCCGCTGACCTTCATTCCAAGGAAACTGAACCCTGGGTCAGCACAGGAACCTCTAGAAGTTTTGCATCGCTCTGAGAGTGGAGTTGGCGCGACAATACTTTATCCCCACCAGTATCCGTATCGTAATTGTTTCTAAGATGTTTTGTTTTTAAGGGTTTTTTTAAAGATGTTTTTAGCGTTTGATCAATGTCGTTTGCCGCCCTGGGCTCTCTTTGGAAGGAAGGGCAGGATATAAATTTAATTAGTAAATAGAGATCGAGAGAGTTTTAAAAGCAACAAATGGAACTTCACCCAAGCTTGCTCCGGATCCTTATAAAAAATGGAAATGGACGGCCTTCAAGTCGATTCCGACTTATGGCAACCCTATGAATAGGGTTTTCATGGTAAGCGGTATTCAGAGGGGGTTTACCATGGCCTTCCTCCAAGGCTGAGGGGCAGTGACTGGCCCAAGGTCACCCGGTGAGCTTCATAGCTGTGTGGGGATTCGAACCCTGGTCTCCCAGGTCATAGTCTAACCACTGCACCACAGATTCCATTAATAATGGATAGCAGCTGATGAAGGTGGAAGCTGAAATTACTACTAACATACAAATGCTGTTACCAAGGTGGCAGTTATAGAGCTTTGAGGATTGAATTCTCAGAGGGGTTTCATTTGCAGAAGCTAAGTAGTGGTGGTTCTGTCCTTCAGGTTCAGGCCATGTGGTGCCAATGTGTCCAGAGAGTATACCCAAAAGTTCTCCCTCTCAGTCAGTGCCGCTGGATCTGTTGGCATCTCTATAGCTGTTACAGAAAAGTCCAACAGACTGTGGCCCTCAGTACTGAAATGCTTTGCAACTGGTTGCTCCACTTTTTTTGTGTCAAGATTGCTGATTTGTGGTTTCTGAAGCATGTGCAGAGGTCAGTTGTAGTTTTTCCTACATATTGGGTATGACATCCAGGTCTTTTGCATTCAATGACATAAATTATATTGCAGGACCTGCAGGCAATGTTCTGTTTGATGTAATATCTGCTGCCCGTCTTAGTGCTTTTGCAAGGAGCTGTCTCCCTGAGGTACACACAGGTGGTGCAGCGTTTGGAGTGACGAGACCCAGGATTGGTGATAGGTGGCTTCAGTACAGCTCACTAGCAGTCTGCGTAAATTAGGAGGCTGGCCAAATGCTACAACAGGAGGCTTGCTGATGGCTCTAGCAAGATGTTCAGAGTTTGCTAGCAATGGGTAGCTCTCCCTGAGTGCTCGGTGATAGTTAGGAGATATAAAAAGTTTGATATCCCACCTCTTCCAAATAAAACATTCCAGTATGGCTGGAAATATTTTTGTGGTCAGCTCAGATGGGGGGAGCCAAATGCGGCCCTCCTACTCTCTCTACCTGGCCCCGGGGACTCTTCCTAGGCCACACCCCTCCCTGGCCCTGCTTTGCATGCCCCTTTAGTGTTTTTGCCTGGCCAGAATATGTCCCTGAACTCTGATAATGCCTCTTGCTTGTCTGGATGGACGTACCTGGAGCTACCCTGAAACTGCTTTCATCACCCAACGATTGGCCTTGCAGCCAATGGGAAGAGGGACGGACTGTTAAACCACTCAGGGAACAGTAGCTCTGTGAGGGGATTAGGGAGTCTCCTCTCAGCACCCAGCTACCCAGCTACCCTTCCCAGGATCCTTTGGGGGAAGCCATGACTGTTTAAAGTGGAATTAACAGTGAAATGAATGCGGCCAAGGTCAAAAAACAGCTCTCAGAACCTTGCCAAGGAA
Organism: Rhineura floridana; assembly: GCF_030035675.1. NCBI lineage: Eukaryota > Metazoa > Chordata > Lepidosauria > Squamata > Rhineuridae > Rhineura > Rhineura floridana. The sequence goes on along the minus strand of NC_084501.1, from coordinate 18,126,245 downwards.
AACAGAAATGAAAATGTACGTATGCGGAATACATGCCGATGGGCAACTTGACTTCCATTAGCGATTTTTCAATCAGCCCCTTTTCCCCTCCCTCGGGGATTTTAAACGGCGGGATTCAAATTGCCTCGATTAAAACTGATTCAGCCTGAAAAGCAAGGAGCCAGGAGCATCACAAACGGGGACAGATGTTGTTGCACTTGCTCTCGGGCTTCCCAGAAGAGGCATCCAGTTGGCCACTGTGAGGACACAGCCCTGGACTAGGTGGCCTTTTGGCCTGATGCAAGAGGGCTCTTGTTATGGTCTTATGAGCCACGAGGAAGGAGGGCTCTTGCACGTGTGCCCTGCCTCTAGGCTTCCAAGAGGAATCTGATTGACCACTCTGAGAACAGGATACTGAACTTGATTGGCCTTTGTCCTGATCCAGCAGCCAGGCTCTTACGAGTCCCGTATGAGGGAGGGCGCTTTTGTTCATGCCCTGCCTGTGGGCTTCCCATTGGGACGTCTGGCTGGCCACCCTGAGAACAAGATGCTGAACCAGAGGGGCTGAACCAGTCTGATCCAGCAGCCACAGGCTCTTCTTATACAACATACCAGGTCAGCCAACGGCGAGAGGTACATGGTGATGGTAAAGAGGCTGCAGAAGAGTCCCAGACGGTTCAGGCGCGTGGAAAAATCCGGGACCAGAAGGTTGAAGTAGCCGTACCCAAGGAGCAGCACCACCAATAAAGCCATGGTCCTCCACAACACGGCATGCTAGGCGAGGAGAAAGAAATGGAATCCAGTTATTTGGAATCGATGGCGCTCATTATTATTTATACTAGAGGTGGGAGATCTGTGGCCGTCCAGGTGTTGGTGGACTACGGTTCTGATCATCCCCCAGCTTTGGCCATGCCAACTGGTAATGATGGGAGCTGGAGTCCCAACAACATCTGGAGGGCCACAGCATCTGGAGGGCCACAGGCTCCCCATCCCTGATTTATATGTAAGATTGGGAATCTATGTTCTGTTGAGGGCCACATTCTCTGCCCTCTGGGGGCCGCATGCCAGCAGAGGGTTGAGTCAAAGGCAAAATGGGCAGGGCCACTCTTTGTTTCCTCATTCTCTCTCCTGCCTCTGTTTCTACCATCCAGTGGGCTGACGAAGAAGGGACAGCTCACTCTTCAGATGCCCAGCCTGGTATCTTGCAGAAGCTTTTCACTTTCATCTCAGGAAAAAGAACTGACTGGCAGTGGGCCCAAAGAGGATTATATCTAGCCCAGAGCTTGGAAAAGTTAATTTTTTGAACTACAACTCCCATCAGTCCAATCCAGTGGCCATGCTGGCTGGGGCTGATGGGAGTTGTAGTTCAAAAAAGTAACTTTTCCAAGCTCTGATCTAGCCTGGATATATATCTATGCACAAGTTTTCAATATAAGCATCATGCAAGGCACTAGACTGTTAACTGCTGAGTTCCTTGTGTGAGTGTGTGTGTAAAATTCAAAGCCTCCCCCCAAGTCTCTCCACGGTGCCCTGCAAATGACCCACAGATAGTAAGTCAAGAGGTGGGGCTGGAACACCCTGGAAAATTTATCGCTCATTGAAACATGGGCTGTTGTTGATTCAAGATACCAACCCTCTTGAGTCAACAGCCTCTGCGTAGTCGTTATCCCGAGTGTGCCAGCAACTTCAAATGCTCATTAAAAGGGCACATGGCACAGGTTTCCTAGGACTGTACCACTTGAGAAGGTAGTGGCGGGGGTGGGGTGGGGGGAGGAGAAAGGATTGCATTGCAGAAAACTCCTCCCATGTGTAAAAAGCTAGCAGGTCAGGGAGAAAAGGCTCAGGGCTCCAAGAAAGGGGTAAAGGCTGACATCCTTTAGAGTAGAAGTAAGGAACATCTCCAGATGTTGTCAGGACATGTGGCCCAGCCAGAATGGCCAATGGTCAGGAATGATGGGAGTTGTAGTCTCACAACATCAGGGGAGCCTCAAGTTCTCCATCTCTGTTTTCTGTAGATCTATGGTGTAGCCACATTTAAATGCGGCGTACAGTTCCGATTGGCCCAACTCCTCTAAAAGGAGACCACAGAGCTGGAAAATGCAGATCCCAAAAGGATCAAGGAGCCCAAGCAACAGCCCTGAGAGGAATACTTTGGGGGGCTAAAAGCTGCCCATTAGCTACCGGGCCAAGTTCAAGGTGCTGGTTTTGGTGTACAAAGCCCTATGCACCTTAGGACCAGGATACCTGAAAGATCGTCTTATCCTTTATATGCCCAGTCGATCACTGCACTGTGCAGGTGGGGGCCTCCTGCAGATACCATCTGATCAGGAGGTCCATTCTGCACAACATAGGAAATGGACCTTTAGTGTGGTGGCACCGACCCTCTGGAATTCCCTCCCCTTCAATATTAGACAGGTGCCGTCTCTGTTATCTTTTTGGTGCCTACTGAAGACCTTCCTCTTTCAAGAAGCCTTTTAAGTAGAGACCTTATCCCAGTCTGAGTCTGTGCTGGAACTACTTTTTAAGATGTTTTTAAAGCTTTTTTAAAAGCTTTTTTAAAAAGATGTTTTGTTTCAATGTATTTTAAAGTTTGTCTTTAAGATGTTTGAGAGTGTTTTTAGAGTTTTGTTTGCCCCTTCTGGGCTCCTCCTGGGAGGAAGGATGGGATATAAATTTAATAAATAAATACAGGAATACCTCGCATTAACATACTCAATGGGACCAGAGCGAATACATAAACCGAAAATGTCCTTAAAGTGAAGCGCTACCTTTTAAAACTTTTTTTACCTCTCCTTCATGCGGAGCCTCAAAGCCCTGCGCTAAAGCCTCTGCTGCTGCGCTGCCGCGCCTCCCAGCTGATCGCGCCTCCCAGCTGATTAGCGGAGGCGCAATCGCGTCTATTTCCACCCCCACGCACCGTTAAGTGTCTGTAAGTGTGAAGCAAGCGTACATAAACAGGGGCATGGTGGAGTATGGAGTATGTCCGTAAAAGTGAGTGTACGTTAAGTGAAGGTCCGTATAGCGGGGTATTCCTGTAAATACATACATTTTCCCCCTCTCTCATAATTGTAGACTGTGGTGTCATCCAACTGAGCTAAATGATGGCAGATTCAGGACAGGCAAAAGAAAGGATTTCTTCACATAGAGCAATAACCGATGAAATCTACTCCCAGAAGAGTAAGTGATGGTCACCAACTTACTGGAATTGTTTTTAAAGATGTTATTGTGATGTTTCATTTTTAAGGCGTTTTTAGTTCTTTGTCGTCTGTTCGCTGCTCTGGGCTCCCTTTGGGAGAAATTTTACTTAATTTAATAAAAAAGACATGTCACAATTTAATTTAATAAATAAAATTTATTTATTTGTTTAATTTATTTATTTAATGCATTTTAAATACTATTATTATTAATTTAATTTATTTAATAAATAAAAATCTGGATGGTTTTAAAAGGGGTTTTAGAGGACAAGGCGATCAATGGCTACTACCACAATGGCTATGTTCTCCTTCCACTGTTGCCGGCAGTGTGCCTCTCAATCCCAATTGCTGAGAATCACAAGCAGGGAGAGTTGCTCTTGCGCTCAGGTCCTGCTTGCGGGCTTCCCAGAAGAAGCATCGGGTTGGCCACTGTGAGAAAAGGGTGCTAGACTAGATGGCCACTGGCCTGATCCAGCAGCCAGGCTCATCTTATGCATGTTATGTAGGTAACAGTTAAGGAGGGCTCTTGCCTTCGCGCCCTACCTGTGGGCATCCTGGAGGAATCTGATTGGCTGCTGCAGGAAACAGGATGCTGGCCTAAGTGAGCCTTTGGCCTGATCTAGCAGGGCTCTCCTTATGGTCTTAATTCATGAGATTTAGGCCATGTCCCCCACCCACCTTCTCCGGACTGAAGTAGAAGTACACCAGAATGTAGAGCGTCTGAAGCGTTGCGCCCACAGCGTTGATGAGGATGAGCGTCCAGTCCCCCTTCAGAAATCCATAACTCAGCCAGCTCAAATTGCTGATGGGGAAAGAGAAGGGAAAGTTATAGTGCGTGTGCCTGAATGAGGACAGTTCTTCCTGCCATTCCAAATCAGACAGCATAACAAGCACAGAACGTACCCCAGAGGTGATTGAATGCCAAAAGAACTGGAACTCCACTAACCGCCGTGTCACAATCATGCACATCCGGGGCTCAGCCGGCTGCAGAATCACAGCCTAAGATCTCAACATCCCGAGAATCTCAGCTTGCTTTTTTAAAACATCAAGTCTCTAGCCCTTACAAAGGTATGCTTGAAAGACTATGGACCCAAGTTACTGGGCGCAAGATCTCAGTGTCCTGAGAACCTCGCCTTGCATTTTTAAAATGCCAGATCTCTAGTACTTATCACTACAAAGAGTATGGAAACAAAAAAAATATTGATTTAAGCATTTTTGCTATCAGAGATCTCTACAGACTAGTTCATCCCTTGACGAGGGCCCAATATTATTAGAGGCTGAAACGCATTAGGTTTCCCTAAGAAATAAATTTCCTTTCAGCATTTCGGGAATTTTCCCTCTTTCTTTGTGGTACAAAGAGTAGGGGCCCAAGTTGCCAGGTGCAAGATCCCAGAATCTCAAGAATCTCACTTGCATTTTTAAAACATCAAGATTCTAGCCCTTATGGCTACAAAGGTATGCTTGAAAAAGTATGGGCAACACCCCTCCTATTACCATGTGTAATTGGTTGGAAGGAGGTGGGGTTGCTGTCTGTAACTTTTAGAATCACAGAGCAATCTAAGCCATGCCTACTCAGAAGTAAATCCTTTTGAATTCAATGGGGCTTACTCACAGGTAAGTGGGGTTAGGATTGCAGCCTATTATGATCTGTAGTGCTTGTTACCGTTTTAATCTGAAGGCAACAAATGAAAATGATCATAATCATAACGAGTATCTCTGGGCGATTTAATGCCTTGCATGAGTAGCAAAGCACAACAAAGTACGCATTCATTTAAAAAGAAGACAAGAATAAATTATGTAGCCATAGCAAAATTCACATTCTTGTTGCCTACTTTATTTTCAGGCTGCAGAATCTGGCACATAATTGAAAATGGAAATGGACTGCCTTCAAGTCGATCCTGACTTATGGCTGCCCTATGAACAGCGTGTTCATGGTAAGCGGTTTTAAAGTGTTTTTAGAGTTTCTCCTGCTGGGAGGAAGGGCGGGATATAAATCAAATAATAAATAAATAAATAAGCTGTATTCAGAGGGGATTTATCATTGCCTCCCTCTGAGGCTAGTCCTCCCCAGCTGGCTCAGCTTGCCACAGCTGCACAAGCCAGCCCCTTCCTTGTCCGCAACTGCCAGCTGGGGGGCAACTGGGCTCCTTGGGACTATTCAGCTTGCCCACTATGTAACCTAACTTCTGTCTCCCTGGTCAACAGCTCCCATCCCAAGGGTACAACTTTGCACTCATGCAGTCCTGCCCACTATGTGCAATTAGATCTGTGTATGCCAGGACTGAGGAAGCTGTGGCACTCTAAGTTGTTGCTGGACTCCAAATGTCATCAGCCCCAGCCAGCATGGCCCAAAGTTCTGGCATGATGGGAGCTGTGGTTTAACACTGTTCTTGGGCTCTCATCAGCCCCAAGCCAGCATGGCCAATCAGGGATTATGGGAGTTGTGGTTTAACAATGTTCTTGGACGCTAGCTCTCACCAGCATGTGCAATCAGGGATTATGGGAGTTGTGGTTTAGCAATGTTCTTAGATTCTCATCAACCCCAGCCAGCATGGCCAATCAGGGATTATGGGAGCTGTGGTTTAACAATGTTCTTGGACTCTAGCTCTCACCAGCCTCAACCAGCATGCCCAATCAAGGATTATGGGAGTTGTGGTTTAGCAATGTTCTTGGCTTCAACTAACATCAGAGCCAGCTAGCATGGCCAATCAGAGATTATGAGAGCTGTGGTTTAATAATGTTTGGGGGCTCTCATCAGCCTCAACTAGCATGGCCAATCGGGGATTATGGGAGTTGCAGTTCAGCAAGAAGTGGAGGGCCACTGGTTCCTCAACCCCGACGTACACTAGCCCCGCTAGCAGATCTCCCTGCAACAAGTCAGAGAACATACTTGACATCCATGGTGAGAAAGGGCAGGAACTGGATGTTTTCCACACTTTGGGTCCTAAACATCTGTTTCACGTCAGACCTGGAGAAAAGACACACAGGACACCTTCTGGTCACTGGGGCCGACAAAGTGACCCTACCCTGTAGCTCCACATTTGTTTACAACCAGCTCCTTGTTTGTTATGTTGCGTTTTAATGTACGGTAATACAAGAAAACACAATATAAGAATTACAGAAGCAGCAAAACTACAGTTAAAAATCAGTACGAATATTTAATGCAGAGATGGCATGGACCCCTGAATGCAGCTCGCAGGCCACTGGTGGCCTACGGGCCACAGTTTGGGAACCCTTGCTTTAAATGCGTGGCGCAGACGTGACCACAAACTGCACCCCGACCAGGCTCTGCCCCACAGTATACTTCAACTCTCGTCCGGCCCTCTCTCTGTGTGCGGTCTTCTCACGCCTTAGCCTTGCCCCCATCGCTGTATGCTCCCACGTGCCCCATAACTGTCTGCATCTGTGTTGGAGTTGCTTTTTAATATGTTTTTAAACCTGTTGGGTTTTTTTAAAAAAAGATGTTTTCAAAGCTTTTTTAAAAATGTTTTTAAAGACGTTTTAATATATTTTAAAGTCTGCTTTTATGATGTTTTAAAGCGTTTTCAGTGTTTTCCTACTGGGAGGAAGGGCGGGATATAAATCTAATAAACAAACACACACACACACACAGCTCTTGTTTCTGTGCCCCACACTACATCCCACACATGGTGTGTCTTCCTGTGTGGGCTGAGCCAGGAAGAGGGGGGGGAGGAGAGAAGCCACATAGCGGAAGCTGTGTACACCCCACACATTTAAAGCATCCCTCCAGCCAAGAATCCTGGGAACTGTAGTTTGTTATGGGTGCTAGGAATCCCAGCTGTGCGAGAAGTAAAGTACAGTTCCCAGGATTCAGGGTGTGTGTGTGGGGGCGGGGGGAGATGTGCTTTAAATGTATGGTATGAGTTTCTTATCAATATACCTCGTCCCCCAACCTTGACTCTTGCCCTGGCCCACAGCAACCTGCTTCCTCTTAATAATAACAATAGGTCTGCCCCCTATAACTGTGGTCTCGTCAATGGTCCGCTGCCGCCCCCTCCCAGCCATATACGAGATCCTCCAAGCCACAACGCATTCACACGTGCACACGCGACGGGGGCTGTGTGAAGTGGGGCAAACCGCCCTCCCCTCTAATGTGTGATCTCTTGCTGGGGGCGGAGACTGAGAGCTGTGGGGGGAGGGAGGGGGTCAGCAGAGCCTCCTTGCTCCCTCTCCCCACATCTCTGAGCCAACCCCTCCCCAAAGCCCTGGCGCGGTTCGCCCCCTCCCCACGACAAATCTCCCCCCCCCAAACGTGCTCACAGGCCAGTCCCGAACATGCCCAGGGTGAAAACCAGGCAGGCCCCCGACAGCAGCTCCAGCCCCGCCGGACCCATCACGGATGCTCCGTCCGGGCTCGATCCCCGCAGCAGGGAGGCGATCCGGCCCTCCCGCCCGAGGGAGCGCCCCCGGATCGGATCCCGGATCCGCCTCCTCTGCCGGGGCGCCGCCTCTCGCTCCGCCCCGCGGGACCTTTGGGCACAGCGAGAGACGCGGCCGGCCGCAGCGGCCTCAGCTGTCGCGCTGCAGCTCCGCCTGCGACGGGGCGGACCGCGCGAGCGGGGTGCTGGACGCCTCGTTTCCTAGCGGGAGCTCAGCTTTTTCCTCTCCGAGGGGGCGGGAGAGGTGCCGGGGCTCAAGCAACAAGGGCAGCCTGGACGGGTGCCAGCGCTCAGCCCCTGCACCTATTTTCTCTTAAAAATGGGGGGAGAGGTCCAGGGGCTCGAACATGGGGATTATAGATTACCGGCCTCAGCCCCTGCACCTTTTTCTCCCCGCCCCCCCCGGGGCTCAAGAACCAGGGTAATGAGTTTCCGGGCTCAGCCCCTGCACCTATTTCCTTTTTCCTGTTGGATTAAGGAAAGGGGGTGGGGAGAACTGATGGGGTTCAGACAACAGGCTCAGCCCCAGGACTTACTTTTTTATCAGGTATTAAAAGGGGGGATGAGAGAGGTGCTGGGGCTTAGCCCTAGCTAAAGGTAACAAAACAGGGCAGGAAGAGATGCCGGGGCTCAGATAAAGGGGGAGTGGTTTCCAGGGTTCAGCCCATGCACCTTTTTCCTATTGGGTAAAAAAAAAAAGGAGTGGGGAGAGGTGATGGGGCTTGGGTTTCAGGCCTCAGCCCCAGCACCTATTTTCCTGTTGCCTACAGGGTGAAAAACGGCAGTAAGAGGTTCTGGGGCTCAGAAAAGGACATAACAGGGTCCAGGAGTTAGCCTCAGTATCTCTTTTTCCCTAAGGGATTAAAAGGGGGAAGAGGTGCTGGGGCTCAAACTGTAGATTCTAGGGCTTAGCCCCAGAACCTTTTTTTTATCCTAAGGGGGGGGGAAGTAGGGCAAGTAAAAGACAGCAGTGGTTCCATGGCTTGGCCTTGAAATCTATTTTACCCCCCACCCCCCCAGGTTTTAAAAATATGTGCTGGGGCCTCAGGAGGATTTAATTGGTCGCAGGACTTGTCCTCAGGCTCATTCCTGGCTTTTATTTTCTCCTGCCCCTCCTTGCACACCCACCCACACAAACACTACTGCCGTATAGTTTGAGGAGGCAACAAACAATTGGTTTGAACAAAACATCGCCAGCCTGAGACAACAGATCTATACAAAATATAAGATAGAGCCATCAAGCAACAAAACAGAAGTGCAACAACTGAGAAAGAAAGAACCAACGTTAATTGTTAAATCTTTCCCACTCATTATTCATCAACAGATGCACCCAAACAAATGATAAACACTGCTGGATTGTGTGGGAAGGGTGTGTGAGAGGGAGGTAAATATAACACTTCCAGGGAGACCCTGCTCTAGACATTATGAGAAGCAGCCGCATAATTTGTGCAGCGTTTGCGGGGAGTCACGTATGTTGGGTTGCATCCAGGTAAGTTAATACTCAGAGTAGACCCACTGAAATGAGCCAGTGGCGGTGTAGCGGTTAGAGTGTCAGATTGAGATCTGGGAGACCAGGGTTCAAATTTCTTTCAAGGGGTCTCCTCTGAGCAGGGCAAACAGACAGCCCCTAAAAAGTAAGTTAACTGCAGATCCAGGAAAGAGACAGATGGGCTGTTAAACTAGAAGACTGTGGCTGCATACCCACATTTAAAGCACACAACTTCCCCCAAAGAATCGTGGGAACTGCAGTTTGTTAAAGGTGCTGGGCATTGTAGTTGTGAGGGTCTAAATTACAGTTCCCACGATTCTTTGGGGGAAGTCATGTGCGTTAAATGTACAGTGTGTATGCAGCCTCTGCTTTCATTTCCAGTTGGTTGGGAGTGGGCTGAAAAATGCACTCTGCACATGGTCTGAGGCCAGTGGATTTTACTTTTGAGCGAGAGAATGATCATGGTGCCAGAGACAAAATCTTGGTAGGCCTGTCAATGTTGATGTTTGGAATTGTATTTTGCTCTTTTGCTCATTATTTGATTGTCTGTTATTTATATAATAGAGCTCTGTTTGGGAGGAACAGCGGGATAATAATAATAATATAATAACAACAATGACACTAAGATGCATTCAGTGTGCATGGTGACGCCAAGACCACAGGCCCCTGCCCTCAAGGAACCTACCATCTAACAATAATGTCCAGATTATTTGGGCATAAAGTAGTACTCCCTGGGCTAAAATTATATTTAGACCCATCAATATTTCTATTACATTGTTTGAAACATGTGCCAAATAATCATCAAGAACCCATTAAAATATGACCCAAACATTTTCAAAGATGACTTACATTGCAGGCGTAGTTTACTGTATTGCACATTATTATGTAACTGGGATTCCTTGTAATGTAGTCATTCTGCAAACATTGTCACATTTTAATTGTTGTAAAAATAAAATGCATTATGAATATATATTATATACCATAATTCTTCATCATCTGATTACCGGGCAATTAACAATACGAAAAGGTACAATGCCCGTTATTTTCTTATTACCACTACTGATGATACGGGCCAGGGCCTCACGCTTGAAACAGGATCTCATCTTGGGGAAAAACTGTTATGGTGTGTGAGGATGGGCTATTTAGGATGGGGAAACCTCTTTATGCATGCTCAGAGGCCAGCAGCAAAACTCCCATTTTTTTCTCACAATGGTCAAGAAAGTGCTTCGGCACAAGGATGAACAACATTTCCATCACTTTCCCAACAAATTGCCCTGCTAGCTATAGGCCTGCCCAAAGGGCTTTGTAGCCAAATAATCACATGCAAGCCTTTGCCGGCTCCGCTTCCCTCTTACTGTGATGTCACAAGGGTCTGACCATTCCGATACATTATGGTGCTGCGATTGGTTTACCTGCTCTGATGTCACTAGGAAAGCTTGCCATCCTTGCCTGGAGCACAATAGAGTCTCTGAGGCCTTAGAAGTGGGAGAAGAGCCATCGTTTGGTGCCTTGCATGTAGAAAGGATCAGGTTTGATCCCTGGTGTATCTGGTTTAAGAGGGTCAGGTGGAAGCCATTACTAGCCACAGTAAGACAATGCGGGGACCAGTTGAACTTAAGAACATAAAGAGAGCCTGGCTGCTGGATCAGGCTGGTAGTCCATCTAGTCCCGCCTCCTGTTCTCCCAGTGGCCAACCAGATGTCCCCATAGGAAGCCCACAAGCAGGACCTGAGCGCAAGAGCAACTCTCCTCTCCTGCGGTTTCCAGCAACTGGGATTCAGAGCATACTGCCTCCAACAGTGGAGGGAGTACATAGAGAGCCAGCGTGGTATGTGTGGATTGATCAATTGATTGAATTTATATCCCACCCTTTCTCCCAGAAGGAGCCCTGGGTGGCACACAAGAACACTAAAAGCACTTTAAAACATCTTTAAAAAGCAACTCTAAAAACATCCTGAAAAGCCATTCCAACACAGGCGCAGACTGGGATATGGTCTCTACTTAAAAGGCTTGTTGAAAGAGGAAGGTCTTAAGGAGGTGCCAAAAAGATAACAGAGATGGCAGCTGTCTAATATTTCAGAGGAGGGGATACCAAAGTGTCGGTGCCACCACGCTAAAGGTCCGCTTCCTATGTTGTGTGGAACGGACCTCCTGACAGAGATGGTATCTGCAGAGCGTAGTGATTGACTGGGTGTATAAAGGGTGTAGTGGTTAAAATGTTGGACTATGACCCAGGTTCGAATGCCCACTCAGCCATGAAGCTCACTGGGTGACAATGGGCCAGTCATCGTCTCTCAGCCTAACCTACCTCACAGGGTTGTTGTGAGGATGAAATGGTGGCGGGGACAGCCTCATATGCCACTTTGAGCTCCTTGGAGGAAAGGTGGGATAACAATGTGATAAAACAAATAAATAATAAATAGCCATCATGGCTAGTAGCCATTGGTAGCCTTCTCCTCCAGAAATAGCCTGTGACCTGATACAAGGCCTATGTAAAATGAGGTGTCTGCAATCCAGCCTGTGAGCAACCTATATGAAATTGACACACACGCGTTCATATTGCTGTCATAGAGTTGGAACAGGCCTGCAAGGCCATCCAGTCCAACTCGCTGCTCAGGGCAGGAATCCAAGTTCAAGCATACCCGATAGATGGCTGTCAAAGGACACTGTGGGTACAGTCCAACCCAGCCACCCAACCCTTGGATAAAAGCAAGCAGCTCAGGTGTGCGATTATTCCCATTCGGCAGGTGAGAAACCGAGGCAGAGAGAGGGAAAGTTACTCACCTTAGTTTCAAACTATTGGGTTGCGTCTGACACATGATGCGTTAGAGCCGCACAACAGCATAGCCACACTGTCGAGTCACTTCCAGGCTGGGCTTGTTCGCTGGTCATTCCAGTCTGGCATCCTGTCTTTCAAAAGTGCTCATTACAAGATGCTTGCCAGAGAAGTAATCAGGAATTGGGGCAACTGTTAGCAGGCAGGGGAAGCGTCGCTCACTCCCAGTTTGCGGCAGTCATGTAGAAGTGGCTTCAATTCGATGGGAGGACATGTCTTGTATCTGTCGACCCACTGAGTGGCTTGAAAAGAGGCTTAGACAAAGTCCTGGAGGATAATAAAGCTGTCAGTGGCTACTAGCCACAATGGCTATGCTCTCCCTCGATGGACCGTCACCTCGTAGTGGTGAGTGGGCTTGCGTGTTCCAATGAGCCCTGTGAGCGATGCCGTGGGGAGTCATGTACTCCCAGCAGGGTCACCCATGGCGGTCAGGTCAAGGGAGAGGAACCAGACACAGAACGATCCAAGAAAGTCCTCAACGGCAGAACAGGCGGAGGATAACAATGTGTACGTTACAAGGGCTGTGAAGGCGGATGAAGGCTGCAGCAGATAAAGGACTTCCAATCATCGTGGTATCCATGCCATTGGCTCAAAGCCTTTTTCTGTCCAGATTGTGTGTTGATCATCGTGCACCAATCTCCCCGCATAAAAAAACTTCACACACAGGCGTCTTCCAAGCAAATAATCTTGGAAGACAATCTTACTCGGCCACGAGTGATCGCCAATGAAAATGAATGAATGTTCTCCCTCCCCTGTCGGAGGCAGGGTGCCTCTGAATATCAGTTGCTGGGCATTGCAGGTGGGAGAGCTGCTGTTGCGCTCTGGTGCCACTCACGGGCTTCCCATTGAGGCATCTGGGTGGCCACTATGAGAACAGGATACTGGGCTAGATGGGCCACTGGCCTGATCCAGCAGCCAGGCTCCTTTTATGTTTGTTGTTTTATCGTTCACTTCTGGACAGATGGATCCATTCATTCAGCAGTTCTGCTTCCGTGAACACAAGTGGGGCCCGCAACAAAACTTTGCAGCGTGGGAGTGCTCCCATTCAAGGTGTCAGCCATACCCTTCTCTACGATACTCCATTCCATCCACCTTTCCTCCCTCCTTTTTTAAAAAAAGCATTGTACTTCTTGTAGGCCTTCATGTTCTTTCCAGGTCGCATGGGTGGCGCTGTTCTGACTCCCTGGGCAGTGCCATTTCGCCTACATAACAAACTGCACTCACAGCGTAAACATCAGGAAGACAGGGAATTATAGACGTAACCAAAACCTCAACACTGATGTTCAAGAGTCCTGTGGTGCCTTAAAGACAAACAGCTTTATCCAAGGCATCAGCATTCCTGGATGAAAAGAGCCAACGTATGCATGTTTACTCAGAAGTAAGGCCCATGTGATTGAACGATGCTCACTGGTGCGCATTGGATTGCAGCCTAAAGCCCTTTTCATACAGGGCTCTCCTTGGAGAGAGATCATTTGTTGTGGCTGCTCTAACAGACTAGGACAGAGACTGGGAGCCTGTGGCCCACGGGCCGAATTAGGCCCTTTGTGAGTCCCAATTCTGGCCCACGTGGCCATTTCCCCCCAAAGTACGCCCTCCTTCCTTACACCTGGCATCATATACAATATGATGGAACAGGTAAGAACATGACTACAAAGGAACAGTCAGGAGGTTAAAGAGCTCCCCATTGTTCCTTTGCAAGCAGGGCTTGCTATCAGCTGATGGGCACCAACAGCGAGCCCTACTGGATCAGCCCCACTAGGGAGTTCTCCATCGGGAACTGGAGTAACTAGAAGCTCAAAAAATTGATCATGGCCTCAAGCAGGAGTGAGAAGCCTCCAGCCAAGGGATCTCATGTGGCCCTCCAGGACTCTCTGCCTGGCCCTTGGAACTCTCCCCTCACTGGTCCTGCTTCATAGACACACCCTGAATGTTTTTGCCGGGCCAGAATGTGTCCCTGAATTCTGATAACGTGTCTTGCTTTCCTGGATGAAGGCTAAAGAGGGGTGTGTAGAATCGAGCCTACTGCACAAAGGAAAAATTTACATGTGTTGCTCCACCCACTTTTGCCTCTGGGCCCCGCCCACCACTGGCACATGGCCCTGTGAAGGCTGTCCAGAAGTGAATGTGGCCCTTGAGCTGAAAAAGCCTACATGGCTCAAACAGGCGAAAAATGGTCCCAGTTCAAAATCAGCTAGAAAGCTTCAGTTGATTAATCTATCCGTCAAAGCTTGTGGCCCTAAATAACCCTGCCAGACTCTTCCATCCATCTGCTCCTCGCTGTCTTTCATCCCCCCCCCACACTCTTCCCTCTCCACTTAAAAACATAAACATAGTACTTATGCTTTTACCCTCTGAATAACCCCCACGGCCCAGCGTGCCGCAAGCTAATTATATATTTGGCAAAAGCGTAACTTCCTGGGGTATGTTTTAGACGGGTACAGCCCTCCTTAGTACACACGTCTTTGTCAATATATTTGTGCATGCTTTCCTCTTCACTTTCCACATTTGTTTTTGCTCTGTTTCAAAAGCAGAGCGTAGCACTAGGGCTTTAGTTTCCAGGCGAATCACACACACCGGGCCTTGAGCTTCCCCGCTCTCGTCCCAGTCAGCGGTGGCTGGTGTCCACTGGGACAGGTGGCGCGGAATGTGCACACGAGTCACAACAGAGAAGTTTGCCCTAAAATGCTGGAGAATGAGGATTTTAAACAGATCCACAAATTGCTTCAGAAATGTGGAGAAGTGGATTGAAGAAATGAGAAAACAGAGAGGAGCAAAACTGACAGATCTTTCCAGCCCTACTCAGAGTAGGCTTACTCAAAACAATGGACCTAAATGAGCCAAGTTTACTATAAAGTGAATGGATCTGCTCCATTGAGGAAGTCTTGGTCCCCGTTTCTGTGATGCGATTTGAAATCTACAGGCTTTCCTTTGGAATGGGTGTTCCCCATTCTTGTACGATGAGGTATGGGAAGTACTCCTACTTACATTCTCCACGATTCACCTCCTTGGCATACATTAATACTATCATCGCGGGCGTATCCGCATCAGCGCTTTATTGCCGCTGTGCTGCACAGCTGTTGGGCTAGCTTAGTGGAACCTCTATGCCCAGAGGCAGTCTACCTCCGAATACCAGGTGCTAGGGGCAAACAACAGGAGGGAACTGTTGCTGTCTTGGTATCCTCCTTGTGGGGCTTCCCCAGAGGCATCTGGTTGGCCCCTGTGAGAAAGAGAAGGCTGGGCTAGACAGGCCTTTGTTCTGACTTAGCAGGGCTCTTCCTCCCTTCCTCACAGGGATGGCGTTAGGGGAATTGCTTGTGTCTTTTGCACAGCACCCAGATCCCTCCCCCTGTCCCTTTTAAAAATGCACATTTATTTATTTATTACTGGGGGTGCAGGGCAGCGTCCCTTCTGGAAGTCAACCTAACTTTGCATTTGTACGTATTATTTCATGTATGTATTATTTCCCATGAAGCACCCTTTTATATAACACAATAAAAATTATATACAAAACAATTATATGTATCAAAATAGTTTAAAACAATCACCTTTTTTTTAAAAAAAAAATCCAATAAATTCAGATATCGACTGGGATGAAAATATAAATTAGAGAGAGAGAGAGAGTTGTCACCAATTAAGTCTTGCTTACAGTAGACCCACTGAAATTAATGAATCTAAGTGAGTCTTAGGACTAGCATTGGATACAACCCATAAACATATAAATTACATACAACTCAGCACCTGCAAATTTGCAAAGTTTGTGTCCTGGTCCGCTGCCCCAATTCTTTTAAAGATCTAACAACATACTTGCTGTGTAGGCCTCATAGTGGCAGTTCCGCCTTGCATGCAACAGGAAAACAATCTCTTGCAGTGATCGCAGGGGTGGGAAGTTATGCAGCGGAGGCTGCTCCATTTGGGCAAATGGGGCAACCTCAGCCAATCCCCACCTGCTTGCCTTCTTACTTATGACTGGCCCAAGGGGGTGGCCCTGGCTGTCGGCTTCCTCCTCCTCCTCAGTCTCAGCCCTGTTGCCCTTGCAGAACTCAGCAAGGAAGGAGGAGGGTGGGGCCTATCCTAGAACGAGTCGCCTCTGCCTGTCATTGGCTCTGGCTCCGCCTCTCATTCACTCTGGCTCCGCCTCTCATTCACTCTGGCTCCGCCCCACCATTCACAACTGGGCTCCAGCCACCCCTGAAATTAAGAGTGAATTTATGAGAAGGAACACAAAAGGCCTCTGGGCTCATAAGCGGGATCATCAAAGGGCATCCCTTTGCCTCCCACCTGTGCCTGTTTCATAGGTACACAGCCCCTTTCGCCTTCAGTAAATGCACACGGCCTGTACCACGTCCGTACCTTGGCATTGCAACTGCCCGCCATTCAGCTGCACCTCACGCATAATGCGTCCTCGTTTGCCTTTTCCCTAAGCTAACAGCTCCTCCCAAAGACCTGTTTATTCAGGGTTCATCATGATTTCCTTGCACAAAGCTTAAGGTGTGAACACGCTGGTCGCCAGATCAAAGCGTTTCCATTAGCTGCACCTGGAGGGGGAACAGTTTGATCTGCCGATCAGTTGCAAAATCTCTTTGACGCTGGATTTTTTTAAAAAAGCGCACTCAAGTTGCCTCCACCAAGTTTTACAATAAAAAGGGTGGGGTTTGACTGGCATCGTGTGCCCCTGTTTTCAGAAGAGAGAGGTGGAAATGCACTGGAACTGGCAGAGCAGTGAGTGTGTTTCTACGCTTACACTTTTTTTTATGGAGCATTCATCTTGATTTGGGCCCTGTCTGCACTATACATTTAAAACAATAGTGTA
The DNA here is from genome assembly GCF_030035675.1 of Rhineura floridana. NCBI lineage: Eukaryota > Metazoa > Chordata > Lepidosauria > Squamata > Rhineuridae > Rhineura > Rhineura floridana. Next base: position 18,109,537 of record NC_084501.1, on the reverse strand, counting down.
GTGGCAAATTCAGACGTACCTTCATGATAGTCACAGCCACCACCCCCTTTTTTTTGCTGCTGGGTTGAGAATGAGATCCTTGTTCATGCCTTCTCCCATAACAACAGACATTCCTAGGAGCCAATAAGCATGAAAGGAGAAAGTGTTAGCTACTGAAAAGAGTCTTCTCAGTAGTTGACTCACCTCCTTTCTCTCTGATTGGCTCCAATTGGCCAGAAAGGCCAAGGAAGCATGTTAGAAGACTCCTCCCAGTGGCTAACACACTCCCTTTTTATGCTGATTGGCCCATCGGATGTTGGCGGCATAGGGACCCTGCTGGGACCTTGTTCCCAAAAAAGTAAGGGGTCTAGGACCTCCCGAGACCTCAGACTGCACCGCTGCATTTAAAGCAATGTCTTGCCACTTTAAACAGTCATGGCTTCCCCCAAAGAATCCTGGGAACCTGTAGCATGTTAAGAGGGCTGAGTGGTGTTAGGAGACCCCTGTTCTCCTCACAGATTTCCCATTCCCAGAGTGGTTTAACAATCAGTTCCTCTACCCAGGGAACTCTGGGAAGGTAGCTCCATGCTTGCGGGATGTTTATACATCTTCCCATTCATCATTCGTTCATCCCACACTTTTTGGCGCATTCCCCCGCCCCGTTGTTTTCCTACCTGAAAAAAGACTATGTTTTGCTTTTTTTTTTTACAGTAGATTTCTCGCACTAGGGTGGCAAAATGCATGAATCCATTTTAATAGTGCAAACCTCCATGCTCAGTGTGTGCTTGAATTCCTCCTGGAGAATAACAGCAGCTTGGGGTCCACCTTAAAGAATCCCAAATGTTGTAAGTAAGGATGGGCAAATCTGTCTCTCACTTTTCCAGTGGTATGTTCTACACATTTCCGCATTCATCCTCATTTTAGTGCAAATTTTCCTAATATGTGCAGTTTTGCCTCATTTTTGCAAGCAGTTTCCCCTTATAATGTGCTTTTTGAATGTTATTTTAGCTATAGAACTTTACCCCAGTACGTGCATTCGTACACATTACCTGCCTGGAGAAGTGCATTGCAAAATGCGGGGAAGTGCAAAATTTCAAAGGATGGCTGCGTTTCGGTTCACATATTGTTTTGAAAAGTGCGAATGAGGTAGGCTTGCCTTTAAACGTGAACCGAGTTGGATCTCTCCTCCATTTCTAATTATAACCTTCCTTCATAGAGGAATTGTTCCAGCTCCTTGATCATTTTCGTTCCCCTTTTCTTGGAAATTATCATCAGAGGGGGGAAAACACCCTCTTACCCCCGCAGCCCTGCAATCTTGCATAATTTTATAAGCCGCTATGATAAAGTCCCAATCTCATCTATTCCCCTGCCTCTCCAACAACCAGCATCTCCCTGACTTGAGAATAGACTCTCACAGCCTTGCCATTCTGCTAATGAATTTTCAAGGTCTGAATAATTTAGCATTTGCAAATGGCTGGGCCAAGGCGTCAGAAACGGATAAAAAACGCATAAAAGTCACAATAACATGGATCATGGGGGGGGGGGGGGAGTGCATTCTGAAGTGTCAAAAAAACGAATGAATTTGAAGCACATATTTTTAAAAAATTCTTGGGGGATGCTATTCCAGCTCCAGCCTCTCCCCACCACCAAAGGATGTGTATATCTACTTTTTATTCACCAAAAAAACACAACATGGGAGGAAAAACTGCAGTTAGCTATGCTCAGAGGTGCAGTTGTCTGGGATCTGAAGGGGTCTTAGACCCCTTACTTTTTTGGTAGCGTTTGGTAACCCTATGTCTCCAGCACCCTATGAGCCAATCAGCATGAAAAGGGAGTGCGTTAGCCATTGAGCAGAGTCTTCTAACATGCTTCCTTGTCCTTTCCTGCTGATTGGAGCCAAGCAGCGTGAAGGGAGGTGAGTCAGCCACTAAGAAGACTCTTCTCAGTAGCTAAGAATCTTCCCTTTCATGCTGATTGGCTTCTAGGGACGTCTGTTGTTGTGGGGGAAGGCATTAACAAGGATCTCATTCTCAACCAAGCAAAAGGAAAAGGAGGGGCGTGGCTGTGATTATCATGAAGGGACTCTGTACTTCTGAATTTGCCACTACAGTACAGGCTATGCCGGATCTGTTAGAAGACAGTCTAAAAACACTTATATGTTTTTAAGCTGTGTTTTAGAATATTTTTAGCTGCGTTTTGTTATATTTTAAGCTGCGTTTTAGAATGTTTTTAATTGTAGTTGTGTTTTTGGAATGTTTGAAACTGGTTTTTTCTTCTTTACATTTGCCACCCTGCGCTCCTTTGAGAGAAAGGGCGGGAATATAAATTCAGTAAATAATAATAACCACCACCATCAGGGGGATGGAGCAAGGAAGTGCCTGGTAACCCAAATCTGGGCATCAGCCAAACCCCCACACACGCCGCCGCGTCTGCCCCTCTCAGCTAGATGATATTTATGCTGAGGACAGGCCACGTTATTATCATCAGCTTGCTGGTTAGGCCAGGGCTGGGACTGAACTGGCTCAGAGCCAGCATACTGTGGGAGCCAAAAGGTCTACAAGCTGGAGAAACAGCTACGGCAACATTTTTTTCAGAAAGAAAAACTCAAAAATCTTTTGGCTCTTATTTTTGTGTGCGTGTGTGGTAGTGGCAGATGACAGCTGAGGAGGAACATCACAGAGATTTATAATATCATCTCTGTAGAGAGGGTCCCTACCTTTATGACCCACTTGTAGGATCTCTCAGGGTGATCTGTTATTATTCATTATTCATTGAATTTATATCCCACCCTTCCTCCTGTAGGAGCCCAGGGCAGCAAAGAGCTCAACAAAAACAGCTGAAATTGCATTCTAAAAACAGTTCAGAACATTCTAAAACACAGTTCCAGTTAAAAACGTGGACTTCGTGAGCTGTTCAGCATGTTTGGTGTGTCATCCAACAAGGCACCTCTTGTGACCTTAAAACTGATTTTTAAAATTTATTATGGCCAGTGCCAAACATACTGGGATCCCCATCAAATTTCCCTTTTCTAGCAGACTCCAGCAACGTGGGCTGGATCATCTTGCAAAGCACCCAACACTGCCCCGCTTCATCAAGGGAGGATGTTGACGGAAGAGCGGCCATCTTGGTACACAAGAAAGGCCAGCCTGCAGTTGCTCAACCATGCTTTCACACAGCCGCTTGCAACACACAGGCAACAGTTGCCCGAGGGCTGGAAAATAAGACACATCAGGGCAGCTACGGAACTATGACAGTGGAAAGAGAGGATCTTTCAGTGTGAGAGAGTGGCATGTTACCTAGCAGTATCTTATTTTATTGTGACCCGTACCGGTTATAAGAACATCGAAAGCTGCCTTATAGCGTGGCAGGCCATTGGTCCATTAAGCTCAATAGAGTCAACACCAACTGGCAGCAGATCGCCAAGGTTTCCGGCAAGGAGTCTTTCCCAGCTCTATCCGGAGATGCCAGGGATTGGACCTGGGACCTCCTGCATGTGCAGCATGTGTGCTGCCACTGAGATATGTCCCTTCCCCTAGAAATAAAGATGCTAGTCCTCATGGTTCTGAACAAAGGGCTGGTTTTAAATAGGAACATCGGAAGCTGCCTCACGCCAAATCAGACCATTGCTACATCTTAGCTAAGTACTGTCTCCGCTGACTAGCAGGGACAGTCCAGGGTTTCAGACAGGGGACCTTCCCAGCTCTGGACCTGGGACTGTCGCCATGCAAAAACAGATGCTGTAAGCCCACTGAGCGTTGGTCCTTTCCAATTGCAGGCATGTATGGAAATTGTACGCCACAATTCTAGCTTTAACGGAGAACTATTCATTTCCAGAGAGTCTTGAGTCAAGAGTTTGATTTATTTTCCGCTGCAAAGCTCAACATTGCCTGGATCCCACCTATCTGGACTGTTCAATATGTCACCAAACCAAAAGAAAGGGATGTAATGAAGCGTGATAACGAAGAGTGCACAGGAGATCTTGTTTTCAGATTGGAACTATGGGCAGGAGAGGGTTTAACGGAGCCAGGAGTATTGCTGGGGAATGCCTTAATTGTCCCAGCAAAGTTGCCAAGCACATTTCATTTTTGCTGGTTAGGGAACTGGGCTGATTGCATTCAAGAGCCGTCCCTTCTGAATAGCTGAGAAATACCTCTCCACCCAAGCTAAGGATGATGCAATTTAGGTGTCTGTGAAAATAACAAAGGGAGAGAGGCTGCAGCTTGATTTTGGGTGGGAGCCAGAAAACTCAGTTCCAGATATGGACAGGGAGGGGGGAAATTAGATTCGGTTGGCATTTAAAGGCAAGCTTACCTAATTCACACTTTCTGGAACTATACGCAGACCAAAACACAGCCATCCTTTGAAATTCGCTCAGATTTTGCAATGCAGTTCTTCCGCCAAGCAATGTGTACAAATATATATATAAAGTAAACTGTGCATATAAATGCAGATATTAGTACAAACATACAAAAATGCATTTGGATGTTCTAAGTATTTTTACTATTGAATTTTGAATTGTTGAAACCCACCCTGGGACCTGCTGCTGAAGGGCAGCTAATAAAAAAATGCAATAATAGTTATTATATTACGGAAGATTGCCTTGCAAAAATGTGTGTTAGGCAAAATTGCATGTAAAAAGGTGCATATTAGGAGAAATTCACACCACAATGCTAACAAATTTGCATGAGAAGTTTTTTTAAAAAAATCACTAAGTGATGTGGAAAATTGAATTTAAGAATGAAAAACGGAAACTGACAGATTTGCCTGCCCTTACTGCCACACTGTTTGTTTATTGAGCATTCATTGTGATTTGTTTGCACGAAGTTTACGGAGAGATTAGACAACTTTCAGCTGTTTATTGAGCATTCGTTTCGATTGTTTGCAAGGAGGTTGCGCAACATTTCATCAAGCACTCCGATCCTCTCCCGTGAATTTCCCCACCACTTTCCTTATCAAAACAGTCAGGGTTTGTTGGCAAGGCTGCCAACTCAAGTCTTAATTGCGCAACCCACATTTGCCAGTATACAATTGAATCTCAGCCGAAAACAGCAACTGTCTGGAAACGACCAGCCTAAGACACAGACTCAGACTGCCAAGTTTGGCTTACAGAAACCAAACTCAACAGGAAGTAGATCAGGGTTGACTGGGAGATCACGGGGGTGACTGGCAAACATTGGGCTACAGCAAACAAAATCAGGCTATTGAAATCAACAGGCTTGACGAACTTAGGTCAGTTGATTTCAGTGGGTCTGCACCTGTACAAATGTTTGTGTAAAAAAGTATATGCTTGTTGATGTGCAGGGCTCAAGTACTGCGTAGACACAGATTACACACTCATCAAACTCTACCTGCAAATAAATAAATAAAATAAAATGACGTGTACACAGATTGGATGCAACGTTTGAACATCCCTAATACTATAGCTTCACAGCAGGATATCCATCCAGTGACAGAGAGTCATATCTATTAAAATGTCATCTATAATGGATGTTAAACTTTAAAAATAATTGATCCAGCTGCCGCAGTTTTAGTGTTTTTATTTTTTATAATTGGCTGCTGTTTTTCACATATTTGTGCTGGTTTAACTGCTGATGTTATCACAACTGTTGTTGGTTTTATAGCAGGTGGTTTTAATAGGTTGGTTGACTTTTAGGTTTTTATTTATTTAATTAATTTATTCATTTATATCCCACCCTTCCTCCTAGTAGGAGCTCAGGGCAGCAAACCAAAACACTCCAAAGCATCATAAAAACAGACTTAATATATTAAAACAAAGCATCTTTTAAAAATCTTAAAACATCCTTTTTAAAGCCATCTTAAAAAGCAATTCCAATTTTAAAAAATGTCACAAGCCACCTTGGAAAGTTTATTGATAGATATACTGCTTAACCATAAAGATGGTTTCTAAGCAGGTTACATGTGTAAAATGTACAGAAACCCTTACAGGTTTGAAAGTCCTGAAAAAACAAAGACAATTTTTTAAGCGTAATCCCACTAGTAGGCAACGTAAACATATGTGATATTGAGCTGAAGTTATTGGACTAGGACCTTGAAGAATAGGGTTTAAATCCCCACTCGGCCATGAAACTCACTGGGGGACTTTGGGGGCCAGTCACAGTCTCTCAGCCTACCTCGCAGGGCTGTTGTGAGGGTAAACCAGGGAGGCGGAAAACCATGTACATCACCTTGAGCTCTTTGGAGGAAAGGTGGGGTGTAAATGTAATAATAAATAAAACAACCGTCAAGGTACCCAAAACATATGGGGTGCTGTGATCTGGCAAGATTCTGAGTTTGAACTCTTTAGGATTTTAAGTCAAAATTAGGAAGCAGACTGAGGCCTTTAGCCTCTTTAATACATTCTCTTTTCTGGAGAAAGCAAGCCTAGAGGCATGTCAATATACAGAATCTACTCTCCTTCACCCCATTGCCCTTTTCGCTAGTTCCCCCTCCTACCCCTCCCTGCAATTTTCCTCCCTTTGCAGTGACACTTAATTAATTAGCTAATGAAAAAAAAAAACCCTGGGCAGGGCAGCAAAGGTCAACAGCTCAACCTCGCAGGGCCTCATCACGGGGAAGGCGGTGGCAATGTTACAGGGCAGCTAGAGAGTAATATAGGGTGCAGTTGCGGCAGCCAGGCAAAATATTCCACTTTTTAAAAGTTCCAGCCGCCCCTGTTTACCATCTTTATTTTTATTTTGAGGGGGAAATGCCTCTTTTTAAAAAATGATGCCACGTGTATCCTACAGACAAGGACAGGAGCGGCGAATCTGAGGCACATGGGCCAAATGTGGCCCTCCAAGCCTCTGTCTGGCCCTCTGGACCCTTGCCAGCCCACACCCCTCGCCAGAGCTTGGAAAAGTTACTTTTTTTGAACTACAACTCCCATCAGCCCAATCCAGTGGCCATGCTGGCTGGGGCCGATGGGAGTTGTAGTTCAAAAAAGTAACTTTTCCAAGCTCTGCCCCTTGCCAGGCTACACCCCTCACCCTCCTCGATATAGCTTACTACTAACAGGCTTCAGTACTTACACTCGGCCTTGCCGGATCAGGTCCTATCAGATCAACCTGCTTTTAAACTTTTATCTACTTGAAAGCTGACATATTTGGGGGGTTAATGTTGAGGGGGTACAAATCCTTTCCACCATGCCGATTCAACCCCCCCCAAGCACTACCGCTTTAATAAAAAAAAATCCGCGCTCCCTCTTCTAGCGTGCTTTAAAAGCACAAACAAACGTTAAAAACAGGAGTCACAAGTTCAGGTTACAAATCATCCATCTCAGCCCCGTCTCGACCCGTGAAATAAGCCGCTCCCTGATGCTATGGAGATACAGGAAAGGAATTTGATTCCAGCTCACAAGACAAAACAAAACACACAAGAAAACAGTGACCCCCCCCCTGCACACACACACACAACCACAAACCCAGCTTTTGACACAGACTACAGTAGGAGCCATTGTGGTTCTGCTGAGTAACGCAACCTGTCTGGGCTGGGCCACTTTCCCTGACTCCCAATGCACCACAACAGCAAAACAGACAAGCCGGCAACCACCAGACAAATTGTGGCCATGACTCGGGCCCATCCGATAAAGCTCTCCTGCTGCTGCCTCAAAAACCCTGACCTCGACAAACCAATTACATTTTGCACATTTCTGGAGGTTTCCCTGAAAAGTCTGTGGCAGAGAATGGCTGCGATTGTCCTTCCCAGGAACATAGGAGGCTGCCTTCTAGTGAAGCAAACCGTTGGTCCGTCTAGCTCAGTACTGTCTACACTGACCGGCAGCAGCTCTCCATGGTTTCAGGCAGAAAATGCCCACTCTCGGGCTGCCACCCTCTGAACTTCTGGGGGTGGTGGATCTATCAAGAGGATCTTTGAGGTGGGTTTTTTTAGATATTCGAAGTCTAAGTTGGGGCTCCGCTCATCAGGCTGTTTCTTGCCCATCCCAGAAAGCACCTCAAGTGGCACTAGGGACCACTCCACCTCCCAGGCCCTGCCTCTCGATATATCAGTCACCTCACTTCACACACTCCCACCCTACATCCAAAGTGCAACTTCACAGGCAGCACATCAGTTCCTGCAGCAAAGCACAGAGGCAAACACAGCGAGGTTCATTTTGAGTTATTTATTCGGTATAAAAAAATATTCCAGCCGTAAAAAGCTTTACAAACTATCTCCTCTTCCCCCCGCCCTCCCCCCCAATTTTTAAAATGTCTGTGCTGTCCGTTCATTCTCTGTCCTTGCAATGCATTTTCATTACGGGCCAAACTGTGCATTGCCTTGTCCTCAACTGATTGTCTTATCTCACACACGTAAGATCCTGCCATGCTTGGAAGGGACAGGTTAAGTGGTTGCACATACACACACCCAGCACCGGAAGGGAAACCTGGATGAGACCAAGCTGATGAGCAGAGAGCAACTTGGAAGGCTCCAGACTCATCTCGGGAAGACCGCTGAAGGATTAAGGATACTTTTTAGCTCTCTGCAGCTAAATGGAACTTCCTCGGGTAGAGGCAGTATACCAGAAGCTGGGGGGGGGGGGAAATAAACAACAAAAGTTGGAGTGGTAGTGCCTTCACACAACCATTCACCACAGCTGGAAGCACAATGTCGAACTAGATGGCCCTTGCTTTGATCCAATGGGGTTACATGCCTTCAAGGGCCCGTTTGAAATGGACGGGCTTCCAGTTTGCTCTTTTGGAGGTTCAAGGCAGATATCCTCCCCCTTTGGCTAAAGTTCAGGGCAAGAGGAGTCATCATAAAAGGGTACACAAGCTAGGGGATTTGCCCCCGCAAAAAAAATAAAATCCAGGGCCTGCCTGTCCTATAAATTATCCACACTGTACAGAGTCCCAAGGTAGCTGGGTGGGTCCAGTATTTTGCTGAGCACAGCACCATCGCAGAGTCCAAAAGTTCCACCAACGGGGCCCGTTCTATCCAAGCGTCTCTGCCCGCAGGATACTCAGTGCCACAACCCTCGCGGCCAGGATGGATCCATCCAGCGAGCCCCGTTCTTCCCCAGAAAGCCAGGCAGAGCCCCCATCTAGTCCACTGGGGGGATTACCTGCCCACGGGGACCACCGTTCGCATTACCTCAAAGGGTACAGCCTCTCACCAGTCCCCGTGCCACGTCCCTTGCAGTGCAAACAGCTACCAACAATTTGATCTGGACACTCAGCTGACTAATACTGACAGGTACACCGCTCCTTGCGGAGGAGTCGTGAGGGCACAGTGGCTCGCCTGCCTTGCACCACAGCGATGGCGGGGCACGACAAGCTCGCTCACAGCTCAAGCTGGGGGAATCGGGCTCTGTCACGGTCCCCGGGGTGTCAGTAACAGCAGGAGGAGGCTGACAAAGGTGAAGGGGCTGCAGGGACGGGGGGCCGAATTCTGCCCCACGCTGCGCAACATCGTGACATCTGGGTCATCTGGAAAGGAAAAAGACAGAGACAATAGAAAAGGGTCTCATTACCAATGGGGATACCGAGTCAGACCATTGATCCATCAAGCTCAATACTGTCTACATGGACTGGCAGGTGTCTCTCCCAGCCCTACCCAGAGGTGATGGGAATCGAACTTGGGACCTCCCGCATGTAGAAGCAGGGCTGTGGAGTCGGTACGCCAAACCTTCGACTCCGACTCCTCTATTTTTCTACTGTCCGACTCCGACTCCACCCAAAATTGCTTCCGACTCCACAGCCCTGGAAAGCGCTGTAAATGTCTTTTTAAATTGGAAGCTCTCATAGGAGCATTTTTATCGCTGCCTGAATATGCGCTGATCTTGGCATCACAGCATTTGTCTTCATCTGGGTCCTGTGTCATGCACTGACACACAAAATGTTTTCCATCCTGAGTTATGGTGAAATGCTCAACTACAGCTGACTTCATGGGAAGCTTCTTTGACATGTTGAATTTATATTTTAAAAAATTTGTCAATCAAAATTTAGTCAGAACATTTCTACCGACTCAGACTCCACCCAAAATTGCTTCCGACTCCGACTCCACAGCCTTGTGTAGAAGGCTGTGGCCCAAACCCACTGCAATCATTTGAGAGTGAGGATGGGCAAACCTTTTATAGTTTCTCTCCATTTCTCATTTTTCCAACCTTAAATTCATTTCTCCACCAGACAGCGAATTTTTTAGAAACTTGTCCTCCTCAGGCAAATTTATCTGCATTTCAGTGCACATTTAGCGCACACCTTTTTCTATGCATTTTCTCCTAGCCAACCCATTCTGCAAGGCAGTCTCCCTTAATATCACGTATTTTGTATGCATCTATGCATTTTTATGCATGCCTGACCATAATACTATGCATTTTTTGTACATATTACTCGGCTGAAGAACTGCATTGCAAAATGCGGAGAATTTTTTTTGAACAAGTCTTCATGAAAATTCATCAGCATTCTAGCACAATTTTTTTCCTAATATTTTATTTATTGGATTTATTAGTCGCCCACCTGGGAGGATATCCAACCACTCTGGGCGACGTACAATCAGAAGTATAAAATTACAATGAACAATAGACATAAAGACATTAATACATTAAAATCACCACCAATAACTGCACCATTGGTGTAATATACACCGTTTTCGACGCAATTTTGCCTAAACTCCTTTTTTGCAAGGAATAGCCCCTAATATAATGCATTACTGTATGTTATGTTCACTAACACATGCATTTTCATGCACACTTTACCCTAATCTGTGCATTTTTGTATACATCACTTGGCTTGAGAACGGCATTACAAAATGCGTGTGGATTCCAAAGGGTGGCTGCCTTTCAGTTCTCATGTGTCGGGAAGTGTGAATTAGGTAGGTTTGCCTTTAAATGCAAACTGATACAAATTTCTCCCCTGTCCATATTTGAGGCACACCAAATTTATCCCACTGAATTCCTTCCTTCCTGAATCCTTGGGGCCAGCGTCAGCTCCGGGATTTGGAGGGCCCTTGGACAAGACCCTGTCCATGATCCCCCCTATCCTGAGCGAGTCTACTTCCTCGCCTCCATTATCACCCCCTGCTCCTCTTCCCCATCACCCTTGCCACTAGCCTGCCAGGCAGAGCATGCCAACTAGCAAGCAGACACTGGCACTGATTGTTCCGCATCCCCACCACCCCTGTGGTCTGCACCAGAGTGAGAAGTGGGTGAACAAGGAGGTCACAACAGTGAGGACGGAGGAGTAGGAGCTCCAGAGAAGCTCTCGCTTATGGGCCCGTCGCCGGGGTGTGGGCTCTTTGCAGATGCCCAATTATGCCAATCCTGCTTGCAGCGCCTCCCTCCTAAAACACTCTAATGAACCTACCTGACTGAAGTCTCCCCTTCTGGGTGGGGCTGCGGCCAGGTGGTACTCGAGCTAAAAGTGAACAGAAATGAACAGTGAAGGCCAGACCCTCAGAACTCTCTGCAAGTCAGTCCCCAATCTTGGGCACGCAGCCCTCAAACCCAGTTTAAAATCGCAGCCTGCAGGCCCTGTTCTCCTAACCCGGGTGTGGGGAACCTTTGGCCCTCCCAACGTTGCTGAATGACAATGCCCATCATCCTTGGCCGTTGGCCGTGCGTGCTACGGCTGGCGGGGGTTGTCGTTCAGCAATATCGGGAGGTCTTAACCCAAGGCACAGATCCCCCCCATGTTTGTCAGCATTGTGGGGGTAATGCTACCGGCCTCCTTAAACAGGGATGTTGCAAAGATCGCTGGGAGAATATAAGCAAAGCGTTCTGAATAGCGACGTGGGCCGAACGTATTTATTAGTTTGAAAGCAGCAATGGGGAGGGGGCAGATTAAAACAGAGCAGCAGCCCTGGGGGAAGTGAATATAACTGTACCCCTCTCTCTTTCTCCCACATATATGCAGGCACCCCAACAAAAATATCACTGCCTATTGGCCGGGCTGATTGGCCGGGCTGATGGGAGCTGAAGGCCAACACCGCATGGAGGGCACCAGGTTGCAGAGCTTGGCTAATGGCAGATTCAGGAGGGGGGGAAGTTTGATTGGGGGAATGGCAATGAGGGGGAAAGGGTTAACCCCCTCCTCCCCCAGTCCTGCTGCTCTGATCCGCCTCACTCAGATAGCCTGAGATATGATAGCACTTTTCAAGTCCTTGAAAGGTTGCCACACAGAGGAGGGCCAGGAATTCTTCTCGATCGTCCCAGGGTGCAGGACACGGAATCGGGCTCAAGTTGCAGGACACCAGATTTTGGCTGAGCACCAGAAAAAACTTCCTGTTAGAGCGGTACGACAATGGGACCCATGACCTAGGAAGGTCGTGGGCTCTCCAACACTGGAGGCCTTCAAGAGGCAGCTGGACAGCCACCTGCTCGGGATGCTTGAACTTGGATTCCTGCATTGAGTGGGGGTTGGACTCGATGGCCTTATAGGCCCCTTCCAACTCTACGATTCTAAGCTTTCAATGCAGGGTTTGGGAGATCCAAGCACAGGTCCGATATGCCCTTTGGGAGGGGGGTCCTTGAGGTGAGAGAAAGAGAGAGATCTCAACAGTTAAATCCCTCTGCCCCCAGCCTCTGTGCCCTCCTGTGGGAACATTCAGAGAGAAGAGCCTGCTGGATCGGCCTGTCTAGCCTGGCATCCTGTTCTCACAGTGGCCAACCCGATGCCTTTTGGGGAAGCCTGCAAGAAGGACCCAAGGCGGCAGCAGGCTCCTCTGTTCCACACCTCGCATAAGTACATCTCCGCACGTGATCGTTAAAGACTCTTCCCTTTTCCATGAGCCCCCAAACAGGGGATTCCTTAAGCAGGTGGGCAGACAGTCAGCCACTAGTATACTCACCGCTTTTCCCGGCCACCATAACTTTTAATTTGAGGCAGGTGTCTCCGTGGCGATGGATAGGTTTTGCTAACGATAAGGAATCAAGAAAGATTTGGTTAGAACGAATGAAAGAGACAGCGGGCAATATCTTTGGGGAGGGGGAAGAGAGAATGTGCTTTAAAGGTCTAGTGTATTTGCAGCCTCGGGCTTCTTCCCCCTCCATCTGTAAAATGGGCTTAAATAGTGACCTTCCACCTTCTCCCAAATAACACGAGGGAAAATCTCAACGATAGCAAGGAGTTCTGCGCAAGGGGCACTCACAGATATAATAGTACTCGTGACCCTCCAGGAATTCTTTGCCCAGCGTGAAGGGCGTGAATCGCTGGAATTTCTCCGAGAAGCGTTCAGGGCCATGCAAGGCATCCGGCTTGTTGCACTCCCACCGGATCTGGTCTTTCGAACGCGGCTTGCAGGTCTCGTATTCCTCCTGCTCTACCAGGTATAACGTGTAGCGCTCCATGGCATGCGGGGGGACGCTGCTGTCCTCGTAGTGTGGGCAGATGATGTCCAGGTAGTCGTTCAGGTGCACTGCCACAGCGTAGTCATCCCACTGAAACCTGTGTCCAACGGAGGAAGGACAACGTTAGCGGTCAGGCAGCCCGTTAGAGCAATCAAACACCTTCATGTTCATAAGGACACCAGAAGGGCCCAGTGGCTGGATAGGGCCAGAGGGGGCCCATCTAGGCCAGCATCCAACCTCAGATGCCCCAGTAGGAAGTCCACAAGCAGGATCAGAGCGCAAGAGCTCCCCTCCCCTCCTGCGGCTTCCCGCAACTGGTATTCAGAAGAGCGCCCCTTCCGACTGTGGAAGCAGAGCACAGCCATCACGGGCAGTAGCCTGATCCTCCGTGAATTTGTCCAACCCTCTTTTAAAGCCATCCAAGTTGTGCTGTCGTGTCGAAATCCTTACAAACAACCCTGTAAGGCAGGAACCCTTTCGTACAAGGTTTGCAGGAGGGGGAGGGACAGGAAAATTGGACACCATGTTGAAATCGATGCTATTCCATCCCCCTGCCCCAAATAAAATAAAAGTGCAAGAAATCTCTAAGAAACCCTTACAAACAACCCTGTAAGGTAAGAACCCCTTTGCACAACCCTTCAGAAATCCCCCCCCCCAATTTGTACAGCACCATCACAGAGTGGGGGGAAAATATGAATATACTGCTATGTCAAAAAATTAAGTGAGGCTGCAGTCCAATACACATTTACCTGGAATTAAGCCCCATTGAACCCAATGGAACTTACTTCTGAATAGACATGGACTGCAGCCTATTCGAAGGAAAGAGGGGAGAAGACAGATTTTTTTAAAAAAAATGAAAATGATTGATTTGATTATTGGCAAAATAAGGCATGCTTTCCCACAAATTCCATGCACTTATTTTCATATGCTGCTAAATAGGAGCTTTTGCTAAGCTCTACCTGTATATCTTTGAAATGAATTTGATAGTCACAACATAATGGAATTAACAAAAAACACATTTAAACAAATTGCTTCCAGTGGTACAGCTGCACAGCCTCCCCTCCCACGCTTCTCTCCTCCCCAACAATGATTTGGCCTGGTTCTTAATTAAGGACTCTTATCTAATATCTGGGTTTTTAAATTGCATTTAAACAAGCCTATATACAATCCAGTCTTGTATTTAGGGGGCTGCTCCATCTCAAAAATGAAAGAACAAACTTCAGCCTGGCCATTTGCTAAACATTCAGCACTGTTAACAGAGCTTTCAAGTCTTCAAACCACGCTACATACATTATTCTGTCGATATCCTTACAAGAGCTCTGTACGGTAGGCCAGTATTATTTATTTATTTGTTGTATTTATATACCGCTCCATAGCCGAAGCTCTCTGGGCGATTTACAATAACTATTATACCCATACTGCAGGTGGGGGGGAGGAAGACTGAGGTCTACGGCCATCAAGTGAGCCCAGAGCAAACGAGACATTCGAACTTGTGACTTTTGAATTCGCAGCTCAGGTCACAATCCAGTATGTGCTTATTGGAGAGTAAGCCCCACTGGACTCACTTCCGAGGGTGAAACCTCCATTGATTATAGTGGGGCTTACTTCAGATTTGCTAGGCTTTGGGGTACATGTATTTTATTTATTTATTTATTATTTGATTTATATCCCACCCTTCCTCCCAGCAGGAGCCCAGGGCGGCAAACAAAAGCGCTAAAAACACTTTAAAACATCATAAGAACAGACCTTGAAATACATTAAAACAAAACAACTTTAAAAACATTTTTTAAAAAAGTTTTTAAAACATATTTAAAAAAAGCATTAAAAAACATATTGTTTAAACAAATACATATTAAAAACAATTCCAACACAGACGCAGGCTGGGATAGGTCTCAACTTAAATGTACAGGAACACAGAAAGCTGTCTTATACCGAGCTAGACCATCGAGCTCAGTACTGTCTGCCACTAACTGGCAGCAGCTCTCTAGGTTTTCAAGCAGGGAGCCTCTCCCAGCTCTGCCTGGAGATGCTGCGGACTGAACCTGGGATTTTCTGCACGCAAGGCAGACGCTAGACCACTTGAGCTATAAAAGTAAGGTTCCAGTCCTCATGGTTCTGGATAAAAGGCTAACTTAAACAGGAACGTAGGAACCTGCTTTACATCTAGCCAGAACGTCCGTCCATTTAGCTCAGTATCGTCTACACCAACCGGTAGCAGCTTCTCTAGGGTTTTCCAACCGCGGATATTCCCAGCCCTACCCCAGATATGAAAGGAATTGAACCAGGGGCTTTTTGCATGCAAAGCAGATGCTCTGCACCGAGCTGCAGCTCTTCCCCCCACCCAAACAAAGCAAGTTTCCAGTCCTCAAGGTTCTAAACAAAGGGCTGATTTAAACAGGAACAGAGGAGGCTGCCTTATGCAGAGTCCATTTAGCCGAGTGTTGTCCGAACTGATTGGGAGTGGCTTTCCACAGTTCCAGACACACACACAGTTTTGGGGGCAGCTGTGTCTCACCTCCAGGGCAGGCCCTGGAGGTTTGCTGGGCAGGCTCAGCTTGCCAGCGTGCGGGGCCAGGGTGGTGATTAAAGCTTTTAGCAAGCCAGCTGGGAAAAGGGACTCCTCCCCGAGCCATAAAAGCTCTGGGAATGAAGTGCTCCTTCAGAGAACTCGCCCACAAACCGGTTTGGCCACCCCGAGGAGGGTGGCAGGCTCCATGGCAAGAGCCAACAATTTAAAAAAACCACCTTACTGCGGACTTCAGGGCAGAGATAGCAGCGGGCCGGGTGGTAGGCGCCCCCCTGCCTGCCTCCCCTCAGGCCTGTCTCCTCGCCCCGGGGGGGGGGGACCCACACAGGAATCCTGGCCCCGCCATCAAAGGTTGCCCAGGGCCGGCGAGAGATCTGCAAGCAGCTGGCTTGCTGGTTGAAAAGTGACGCAATCTCTCAGCTGCAGAGTTTCACAAGGGCCCGGCTCACCATTGGAGGGATGGCAAGGCAGGGAGCCCTTAGAAAGAAACAGTGTCCAAAGACACAAGGTCCTGTTGGGGTGGGTTTCAAAGCTTTTTGTGGAGGGCTATGTGGGGGACCTGCAAAGGCCAGGCATTTAATCCTCACTGAGTAAAGTTCTGGAGGGCTAGCTAAAGTGATGGGAACGAGATTAGGGGCAGGGAACCTGTGATCCTCCAGATGTCGCCAGGCAGCAAACCTCTTCAGCCCTGACCATCGGCCATGCTGGCTGCCAGGGCTGATGGGAGTTGTGGGCCTAACTACATCTGGAGGGCCAGGGGCTCCCCATCCCTGCTGTAAGTGCTCTTAACATGTGATCCCTGATGGGCTGGGATGCTTTACACTGCTGCAAGTGTTCTTAATACGTTCCCTGATACGATGGGTGTCTAAAGCAACGGTGGGGAACCTGTGCCCCTCTGGATGTTGCCGGACTGCAACTCCCATCGACCGTGACCACTGGCCACGCTGGTGGCTGAGCCTGACGGGAGATGGACAACACCCAGAGGCTCCCCATCCTTCCTATAGACCAGCCTTCACCAACCTAGTGAACCTCCAGATGTGTCGAACTACAACTCCCATCATCGCTAGCTGGCACAGGCTGGTGAAGACAATTCAAGAGGGTGACAAAGCGGATGCTAGTCCGTGAAAGGCGATGCCATGATAAATCGGATAGTTCTTTAAATTGCCAGTAGACCAGGATTGGGGAACCTCCAACTCCCAGCAGCCCCAGCAAAGATGGCAAAGGTCAAAGATGACGCAAGCTGAAGCCCAGCAGCATCTAAAGGGCCACAGGCTCCTCACCTCTGCAACAGACACCGGACACATCCACACCCTACCATTTAAAGCCCATGGCTTCCCCCAAAGAATCCCGGGAATGGTTGTTTGTTGAAGGCGCTGGGAATTGTAGCTCTGTGACGGGCAAAACTACAGTTCCCAGGATTCTAAAGCTATGTGCTTTAAATTGGAGGGTGTGGACATGACTTCCTGACCCCCGGCCAACAGAAAGAGATTAAGGCATTCAAGAGGCAGCAGGACAGCCATCTGTCGGGAATGCTTTGATTTGGATCCGTGCATTGAGCAGGGGGTTGGACTAGATGGCCTTATAGGCCCCTTCAAACTCTACTATCCTATGATTCTAAGGCTCCCTCCCTTAGGAAGGAAACCGTTCAGACCCAGCTGCTTGGGGGTCTTCTCCAGAGGTGGCCACATCTGGCCTCGCAATCTCCTGTCTGAACTCTCACTGCGACCACAGCAACCGCCGCTTCACCACTGGGGCAAGAGCGGCACCTAAAAAACACCCTCCGCCGCTGAGCCCCGTCCCCAAAGGTCCCGGCAAAGAGGGTATCAGACTTCCCCATCTCTGATTCACTGGCCTTTAGTCACCTCCAAGCTAAACCTCCAATCACTGCATCCTTAGTGGAAAAAAAACACTTTTTACATATATATATATATATATATATATATATATATATATATATATATCAACAACATGTTGGTTTTAAAAAAGAGAGAGGAAGATTTCCTGCCCCCTGTGCCCTTGGCGCCTTCCCCTGGCTGCTCGCCAGCGCCTGGCGGGAAGGAAGGAGCCTCAAGGCCAGTAAGGGGGGCACACGGGGAAGGGACTGACCCTGGGAAAGGAAGGGCTGGCTGGCTAGCTGTGGCTTTGCCCTCCCGCCAGCTTTCTCCAGCTGACACAGCCGTGCAGAGGCCTTGCCAACAGCCAACACCCGCGCCACTTGCAAACTTTGCCCCCTTGGCAGCTCCAACCTGCTGTTCCGCTCCACCTGGCAGATTTTGGACACTGACCAAGGGAGAAAGAGGCTGATGGTATCTGCTGGGGGGGGGGAGAGTGTGCCATTTCATACCCCCACCCCAAATAAAATAAAAAGGCAACTCTGCAGACCACCCCATCCCGCTAAAGCAGCCTTGCCCAGCATGGCGTCTTCCAGATGTCACAAGACTCCAGTCCCCGTCAGCCAGAATGGCAAATTTCTACCAAGTCAGCCCCCCAGGGTCCACCTAGCTCAATATTGTCTACACTGATTGGCAGCAGCTCTCTAGGATTTCAAGGCAGGGGACTTTTCCAGCCCTACCTTAGAGATGCAGGGGGTCGAACCCGGGTCCTTCTGAGCACAAGGAAGATGGTCTACCACTGAGCCACGGCCCTTCACCGTAGCACCACACAGACATGCTTGTACAGATGTTTTTAAAGTTTGGTGTTTTTTTTTAAATGTTGTTTAAGATGTTTCGTTTTAATACAGTTTAAAGCCTTTTGTTTTTAAGATGTTTTTGGGCTCTTTTAATGTTTTTGTTTGCCGCCCTCTGCTCCTTCTGGGAGGAAAGGCGGGATATAAATTAATTAAATAATACATAAAATGTATTTTCTAAATCCCAAGGACCTCACCCCAGATATGCTCCTCTTCCCCGGGGCTAAAGAGCATCTGTTTTCAGTGCCAAGGCTCAGCTAGGAACACGGGATTATGAATAAACAAGGGTGCCTCTGCGCACATGCAGAGTGCAGTTCCCTCACCACTACGCACCTGTGGAGAATCCACTATACATTATCAATAAGGGTAAACAGAGAGTCCTCCTGGACAAGGCCAGTGGCCATCTAGTCCAGCCACCTGTTCTCATAGTGGCCAATGAGATGCCCTGATGGGAAGCCAGCAGGCAGGACCTGAACGCAACAGCAACTCTGCCTACTCTTGCTCCTCAGCAGCTGATATTTCAGAAAGATACTGTCTCCGACAGTGAAGGAAGCACATCACCATTGTGGCTTGTAGCCACTGGTAGCCTTATCCTTCATAAATTCTCTCTTAAGGCCCAACTCATCCACTATCCCACTTTTGGCAATAGCCAATTAAGACACTTCTGGGATGTCCACAAGCAGGGCGTCAGGGCAACAGCCCTCCCTCATTGCTGGCTCACCGCCTCAAGCAATTGCTCTCTCTCTCTCTCTGATATTCCAAAGTAGACTGCCTCTAGGCATGGGGGCCCCACTTACCCAACGGCACTGGTGTTTATGTCTTCCCCACCGCTTACAAAAACTCCGATTCAAGCAGTATCACACCCACCCAAGCTGGTTCCAAACACAGAGCAGACCAGAGGCCAGGGGGATGGGCACCACACACAAGCTGGAGTCGGCAAGCGGGGCGGAGGGGGAGGGAGAGGAAGGCCACCTGGAAAGGCCGGCCTTGAGATCTCCACAACAGGACACAGATGTCTGCGCTGTTTCTTACACAAGTGAATGAACAAAGGCACAAGCAATCTCTCCCCCCCTCCCTCTCCTCGCCACACACCTTGCCTTTCAGCTGGAAAACAACCTTCTCATGAGATTAACTCTTCTCTCCCCAGGAACCGAGGCCATGTCCAAGCTCCAGCTGGAATTGCCAAGGGCCTTGAAACAAAGGGATGATGGCAGGCTGATATTCAACAGGCAGGCCCAAGATGCCAGGAAGCCACTGTTGGATTTCAGCCTGACCTCCACAGCTTAAAAACACACACAAAGGAAAACGCTACTGAAGTTGGGACCCCCCCCAAGCAGCAGGGTCTCCCTGGGTCAGCTTGGAAATTTGGGAGGAGCAATTTGTCCCTCCCCAATCCATCTCGTGAGGTTCTCTATAGCAGGTGCGGGGAACCTGCAGCCCTCCAGATGTTGCTGGATTCCAGCACCCAGACCATTGGTCGCAGTGACTGCTAGGGCTGATGGGAGTTCAACAAACCTCTGAAGAGGCTCCCCGCCCCTGCTTTACACCACTGTAACTGCATTTAATATGCGATCCCCGATAGGTTGGGACATGTATCTAGGATAAGAGTGGAGAACCTGCAGCCCTCCAGTTGTTGCTGGACTCCAGCACCCATCACCACTGACCATTGGTTATGCTTGATGCTTGGAGTTCAAACATCTGAAGAGCCATAGGTCCACCACCTCTCCTTTACACCACTGCAATTGCATTATATATATGTGATCCCTGATTGGCTAGGACATTTGTCTAGCACAGAGGTGGCAATCCCCGTTCTAGAGCTTAGCGCCTCTTTAGCTACAGAGCAGGGATGGAAGAACCTTGTGCCCTCCAGGTGGTGCTGGACTGTACAGCTCCCATCAGCCCCCCAGCCAGCACAGCCAAAGGCCAGGGATGATGCTGAAAGTAAATATAAGAATATATGCACAAATACATCAGTATTCATCTTTTCCCTTCTTTCAATTAAAGTTAATAATTTGCCTTAAGTTTGCCCAAGTGATCTATTATTTAAATATATATCCCATATCCCCTAATAATACATATGGATCGATTGATTCTTGCACTTTATTGTTCCAATAACTAATAAACCTCCCATTTTCCCCACAAACTGTGATGCTGTTCCAACTTGTCACTGACTTTAAATACGTTATTAAATGTCTTGGGTATGCTCTCTCTGACATTTTGTATATAGCAATGAATTGTTTGTGCCACTGTAAGTAAAGATTTTTTTTTAAAAAATGCAGATAGGTAAGCTCTTTGGGGCAGAGAGTGTCTTTTTTCCTTTTTTGCACGGCGTGCATTTATACGCACACAACAATTGTAGTTGGTGTTACATAACTCATTCAAGCCACGCCATCCACTCCCAACAAGCTACAAACAGGATTCACATGTCCCCAACAGACGGAGAGGGAACGTTCCTCTTGCCATCTCAAATGGAGGGGGGGTAAGGAAAGGGTCCTTTCTGCTGGCACCGCCCAACTTTGATAGCAAGACGTCTCTGCCTCCTTTTCCCGATTCATCCTCTTGTCATGTTGCCCAGGTGTGGGCTGCGTGCCAATCTAAGGCCTACGTGTGAATGTTTACAAATTCCAGCTTTTAACTCTAACAACCTCCTCCTCCTCCTCTCCAGGATCTCCTCCCCTTTCAAAAAGAAATCCCATCATCCTAAGCAAACCTCGCTGCTTTAGAATTAGACCCTACTTTTGAGGCATGCGGGTCTGAGCTTGCAAGGGAGATCCGTGCCAAGGTAGCCAGCCCAGGGGTGGGCAGCCCTGTGTGGACTTTCCCCCAAAATCCAGGCACAAGGGACTAAACTAAGGGTGGTGGGAGGGGACAAAAAGTAATGGAACCCTTCTATGCCCAGCAGCTTTGAAATTCAGATTTAAAGGGCTAACAGTCCCTTTCCCATTAATCAGGGTTGTGACCAGGGCGGCGTGTCAAAGGCGGTCTCCTTCATAGGGAGACAGAGCTCTATTTCCATTCCCCCCCCACTGCAGCCAACAACCCCCCCAATCCACCACCTGGAAGGGGAAAGGATCTTTCCAGCTGCACTCTAGCAAAAACCAGCCCTCCGTGGCTGGGTGGCTGCTGACTGAAGGAAATTCGAGGTGAAATCCACCCTGTGTCCATTCCCCCCCAAATACCTTCACCCCAGGAAGTCTCTGCCCGCCCAGTTGCAAAAAAAAAAAAAAGTAGGGGGGAAGCACATCCATTTAAGCGTGGGACAGATCTTCCATTACTCTCTTTTAACAAAACACGGTGACATTACTGGGCAAGGCTGAGCGCACGTCGCGGGTGCAGGGCGCCTCTCCAAGAGATCCCTAACCCGGACTACCTTGTGAAGGTACCTGGTTGGAGACCGGGCTCTCCAAACTCCCCCCTCCTCCTCCTCCTCCTCACAGGGTGGGGCAGGAGCGCCCCCAAAGAACAGGGGATTTGGCCGCTACCCCCACCCCAAGAAGGGTCTTGGCTGGGCTTGGGGACGATAGGGACTTCCATTCCCCCGCTGCAGCCTCGACGAGGCGGGCGCGCAGGGTGCTTCTCCCCTGTTCCTCAAACTCACTTGGGGTTGGTGCTGTTCCAAAAGACGGTGTGCCGCTCTCCGGAGGCCACGCACAGCCCGCACCAGAGACCCACCAGCGGGGCCCACAGCAGCAGGACCTCCATTTGCACAATGCCTCAAAGGAAAAAAGCTGTTTGGCTTGTTTTGTTTGTTTTTGCTCAACGCAGCCTCGGTTCAGCGGCGCCTGCTCGACGGCGCGTACAAGCGCTCTCTCCGGCCACGCTCCGCCTTCGCTCCTGTCGCTCTCTGCCTCCTTCGGTATCTCTGAAACTGGGCGGAGTGCCCGAAGCGGAATTTTATATTCCGGGCAGGACGGGAGGCTGGGCTGCTGGTGACGAGAAGAAAGGGCGGGGCAAGGCGAGAACAACACTCGCCCTGGAGACTTTTTACGCGCGGGGAAAGAGCGGGGCCCGGCGCGGACACTACACCGCTGACAACAACAGCCACCGCCCTGCCCTTGGCCCTTGCATGTGGGTCAGAAAGCAAAAGCGCAGCTGCCAACTCTTGCTTTTTTCCTGGCACCTTTCCTGGACAGTTTTCGGGGACTGCTGAAGACGCACCGCTTTCCCCTGGCCTTTGCGACTTGAAATAAATGTACCTTTGCAGGACCCACCCTAGTCCTGCGATTGGAATTTGTTTGAATGGCTTTTACATTGAATTTTAGACTGTTGTAACCCGCCTTGGGAGCTGCTGGTGAGAGCTTTGTGCATACCATGGGCTGCGAAAAAGACCAAGAATTGGGTGTTAGAACAAATTAAACCAGAACTGTCACTAGAAGCTAAAATGATAGAACTGGGGTTATCCTACTTTGGACACATCATGAGAAGGCATGATTCACTAGAAAAGACAATAATGCTGGAAAAACAGAAGGAAGTAGATAAAGAGGAAGGCCAAACAAGAGATGGATTGATTCCATAAAGGAAGCCACAGACCTGACCTTACAAGATCTGAACAGGGTGGTTCATGACGGATGCTCTTGGAGGTCCCTGATTCATAGGGTCGCTATAAGTCGTAATTGACTTGAAGGCACATAACAACAACAAAACAACTATTGTTGTTGTTATTATTATTATTTACAGATCAAACTAGAGTCAACCACCCAGGCCAGAGCAGCACACCATACATTTAAAGCCCATGTGAAGTGCATGTGCTTTCCCCAAGAATCTTGGAAACTGTAGTTTACCTCTCACAGCGCTACACTTTCCTGTACCCTTTTTTAAATAAAACAACACACCACCTACGATTCCCAGAATTTTGCAGGGGGAAATCATGTGCTTTGAATGGCATGAGATGTACGCAGCCTTGAGGGTAGAGCGCACAATTTGCATACGCAATATACTTTTAAAGCACATTTGAGGCCTGTTTCCCCCCCTCCATCCCAGCAAAGAGTCGTGGGGACTGTAGTTTGCGACATGTGCTGGGACTTGCACCTCTGCAAAGGGTAAACTATGGTTCCCAGTATCTCAGGGGGTTGTAAATGTGCTTTGAATGCACTTTAACGACATGGTGTGGATTGGGCACAGAAGGTCTTGGGTTTAACCCCCTCATCTCCAAGAAGGCTGAGGAGACAGGCTGCCTTCTGAAACTCCAGAGAGCTGCTGCCAGCCCGTGTGTGGACAATATTGAGCTAGGTCAGGGGTGGGAAGCCTTAGGTCCAGAGGCCAAATCTGGCCCTCGGGGCTCTGTCTAGGCCATGCCCCTTCTCTCCAGGCCACACCCCCTCACTGACCCTGCCTCCTGCCCACCTGGAGTGTTTTTGCCTGACTGAAATGCGGCCCTGAACTCTGATCCTGCCTCTTGCTTGCTTGCATGGGGAGAGGGGAGGTGCGAGCATGTAGAAACTTGCCTATTGTCCAAAGGTAAATTCGACATTGGTTGCTCTGCCCACTTTTGCTCCCGCCCCCGCCTTCCACTGGCATGTGGCCCCCGGAAAGTGACTCAGGAGGGAAGGTGGCCCTCAGACGGCAAAAAGGCACTCCACCCTTGAGCTAGGTGGGATCAAGGTCCGGATTTCGGACAAGGGGGCTTTCTAGGCTCCTATCGGAAGGATGGAGAGCCTCTAGATGTTGCTGGGCTCAAGCTGCCATCACAGCTGGCTGGGGCTGATGGGAGCGGCAGGGCAGCAACCGCCTGGAGGCCAGCAGGTCCCCACGCCTGGGGAAGTGCATGCCAATGGTCCCAGGTTCAAATCCCGGCATCTCCAGATAGGGCCAGGAGAGACTCCTGCTGGAAACCCTGGAGAGCCTCTGCCAGTCGGCGTAGACAACAAGGAGCTGGATGGACTAATGGTCTGACTCAGGAGAAGGCAGCTTCCTAGCTTGCTCCAATCAGCCCTGCATTCCAAGGCATGAGGACTGGAATCTTGTTAAGGATGTTGCTGAGATGCAAATGGCAACCAGAACGATGGAGGGACTCCCATAGGAGGAAAGGTTACAACATTTAGGGCTTTTAAATATGTTATTTTTTTAAAGGCGAGTAAGAGTGAGATGTAACAGAGGAATAGAAAATGATGCCCAGTATAGCTGATAGGCGTTGGGGTTGGAAACATCTCGGCATGCTCCAGTAAGGTCATTTCAGACTTGCACCCTCAACCACTTATTTATCTCCTGTGGATCTTTTAACGTTTGTGAATGATTCTGCTGGGGACTGAAGCTAAGAGATTCTCCATCCAACTCACGCCATACCTTTAAAGCACATTCCCCCTGCCAAGAGTCCAGGGAGCTGTAGTTCACCCCTCACACAGCTACAATTCCCAGCACCCTTAACAAACGACAGTGCCCAAGATCCTTTGGGGGGGGAAGCCCTGTGCATTAAGTGTGCTTTAAATGTATGGTGTGGAGTCGACTGGGACATACAGTCACACAGTCCCCCGTCCCTGCCCTAGGGGAAGGGCCGTAGCTCAGCGGTAGAGTACAGGGGTGTAGTCATCCGGGGTTGCGAGGGGTCGTAGACCCCTTACTTTTTTGGAAGCAGAGTCCTCAGCCAGGGCCGTGTGTATGAGCCAATCATCATGACAGGGGAGCGTGTACGCCACTGAGAAGGGTTCTCGTCCGTTTGTTCTGATTGGAGCCAATCGGCGTGAAAGGGGGCGAGTTAACCACCGAGAAGACTCTTCTTAGTAGCTAACACACAGCCTCCCCTTTCATGCTGATTGGTTCTAGGGACAATCTGATGTAGTGGGGTGTGGACTCAGAGGTGACACAGAGAGCAAGGGAGACAAGGGGGTGTGGGAAAGCGGGCGTGGCTGCGAGGGGGTGTGGCGTGACCATCATGAAGGAATCCTGCACGTCTGAATTTGCCACTACACTGCTGGCAGAGCATCTGCTTTGCACGCAGAAGATCCCTGGCTCAATCTCCAGGTAAGGCTGGGTGCCTGAAACCTGGAAGGCTGCTGCCAGTCAGTGTCGACAATACTGAGCTCAATGGACCAATGGTCTGACTCGGTCGAAGGCAGCCTCCTAGGTTCCACACACCAGCGACCGCCCTGCAGATGAAAATCTCCAAAAATGAACGAAAAGGGTAATCAGTGAGGGCCATGTCCACACATGCAGGAGGCTGTGGAAAGCAGCACATCGGTGTCACTCCAGAAGCGGGGGCAGGGAGACGCACCGCAGGCCTGGCACCAGCCTCCTTGCGCGCAGAGAGGCTCATACACAGGGGACAGTCATGCGCTCGCAGGGAACGGCCGCAGAAGGCGAGCGGGCATGCACAGGCTTGTATAGAGCCTACACACAGCTTCACATGTGCAACAAGAACTTCTTGCACAAGGGTCGATTCGAGCCGTCACACCAGAAAACATGACAAGGCAACAACAGCACAACAAGGCAGGCCTTGTTTTATTATTTTATCCAGAACAGCTGGATACTGGAGGCAGGGATGGAAGAGAGAGGCACACCCATAGAATAATCCCACTGCTTGTGGGGATGCCCCACAGCCCTGGCCTTTTTAGCTTAAAAGTGGGGATTAGATTGGAGCTTCTATGGCTAGAAGGTTTTTGGGCAGGGGACCCTAGTAGATGTTGCTGAATTACAACTCCCATCATCCCTGGCCGTTGGGCGTGCTGGGTGAGGCTGATGGGAGTTGGAGTCTGGGAACATTGTTAAAACTACAACTCCCATCATCCCTGGCTATTGGGCATGCTGGCTAAGACTGATGGGATTTGGAATCTGTCAATATTGGGAATAGGGATTGGGGGAACCTGGGCCCTCCACAGATGTTGTCGGATGCCCGCTTCCATCAGATCCAGCTAGCACGGCCCAATGCTTAAGAATGATGGGAGCTGATGCAGGCCAGCAATATCTGGAGGGCCACAAGTTCCCAAGCCCTGTCCTAGATGCATGTCCCAACCCATCAGGGATCACATATTAAATGCACTTACAGAGGTGTAAAGCAGGGATGGGGCGCCCATGGCTCTCTCCAGATATTGCTAGACTCCAACTCTTGTTAGCCAGTGTAGCCTATTGCTATAGACGATGGGAGTTATAGTTCAACAACTGCAGGGCACCACGTTGGCTACTTCTAAGCCAAATAAAATTATTATATTTGGTGCAGATGGGCTGAAGATGGTTGCCTTGAAACTGATAAAAGGCCTGCATGTTTTCATCCACGCTGACTCCCCCTACTAAAATGTGAAAATCCTTGAAACCTAGAGTCAAAATCCCGACACTTCTGTCCCAATTTTGAACGGGAATGTTGCATTCTGGCGCTCATTCCCACCCCTTTTCCTTTCATCTCCCTACCCTTAATCTGAGAACAAATAGCCCATGTGAATGTTGCAAGGGTAGGGACCTTGGTCCTAACGTATGGAGAGCCGGTAACTAATCAGAGCCGCTGGACAATAAACCACCCGGCCCTCACTAGAGCATCAGGCCTGCTGAGCAAACTGTGTGGCTCCTGAATGGCACTGCTTTATTAAAAAAAGCCAGAAAGCCAGAAAGCCAGATTTCTCCCTGTTCAAAGCCTGTGTGTGTCTGCATGTATAAACAACTTAATATTAAAAAAATTCTAAGCAGTGTCCGCCTTAAAAATAGGAAACAATATCATCAACACAAAAATGTAATATAAAACCAGTAAAATAGTAGGATAAAGACATATCAAAACAAGAATTCATATTCACACATATACAGATAGACACACACGTTTGGATATGGGTGTGTGGGCATGTTTATGAATATAATATTTACTATATATTTTGGAAAGTTGTTTGTCCGTTCGCTGTGCATTTGGACACCTCTTAAGATGTTCCCAATTTTGCCGATGGGTCCTGACTGAGAGCAGGTTTTCGTCTACATTTGGCTACGATTGGATGCCATTTTGAACCCGGATGGCGGACGAAACCTTTCCAGACTGCCCTGATCTTCGCCAAATTTGGCGTGACGGTTCCTGAGAGCAAAGAGAAGGTTTTCACTTTTGTCGGGATACAACTGGACGCCCTTTGGAAGGGACAGAACCTTTCAAAATGGCATTGATTTGAGCCGTCGATTTCAACGCTGCATTTCTTAGAATTCTCGAGCAACGCCTGGTGTGGGGCTGTGAATATATATATGTGTGTGTGTTGTAGGGAGAAGCAGTTAAACTGGTTGTGGCTCCTTTTAGTAGCCCTACCAGCAATCAGCCAGGATAGGGTGCAGCTGAGTAAGGTGTCTGCTAAACTGTATGCAAAGATGCTGCAAACCTCCACGCTGAGCCTGATGGCTCCCAAGCCCCCAAAACACCCAGGGAAGGAGGGGGGGAGGAAACGCTCAGGCAGAAAGAAACTGCTTCTGGAAGGTGGCAAGGTAAGGTGGGGTTGTTCTTGCTTGTGCTCTCTGTCCCCAGCCTGCGCAAATAGCACGCAGCAAGATAAAGCCAACAGAGCAAAGATAGTTTCCCAACCTCTCAGGGCCTGGGTCCTTAGGATTGTGAGCCACACACACCCAGAGTTTGGAAGGAATTAGTTACAAGTAACAAATTACTTGTAATTCATTACTTTTTTGAGGAGTGAGTGGGTAATCCCTTTACATTTTGATTATAATAGAACTAGGAGTCGTTTTATTACTTTTGTGGAGTAATTGTAATGGTTCCAGTGTTACTTTTGGGCATTACTTACTGGGGGGGGGAAGAGGGGAAGTCTTCTGCTCCTCTGATTTGTGGATGAAAATCATGTGCCTCAAATTGGGCTTCTGTGCAGCGTCGCTCTTCCCTTGTGCTCTGTGGGTGGGGGCGACGAGGGAGGAGGTGGAGAGCGAGACGGGGTGGAGTGGAGAAAACA
This sequence comes from Rhineura floridana, assembly GCF_030035675.1. Taxonomy (NCBI): domain Eukaryota; kingdom Metazoa; phylum Chordata; class Lepidosauria; order Squamata; family Rhineuridae; genus Rhineura; species Rhineura floridana. Next base: position 18,081,218 of record NC_084501.1, on the reverse strand, counting down.
ATTGTTTAAAAAAATGGATGGTGGTGGAGAAGAATGGAGTGGAGGGAGAAAGGAGCCGGAGGGCAAGAACATGGATAAAGGAGGAGGAGGAGGCAGCAGCAGAATGGAGATGAAGAACTGTGGAGGTGAAAGATGACAACGTTTGTGTGTGTGTGTGTGTGTGTGTGTGTGTGTGTGTGTGAATACTGTGTTTGCACTTGGCACACAAAGTGGCCCCCACCACCCTCTCTGGCTACTGTGCTGCATTTGCAGTATTTTAACTTTTTTGCATCTTGGGGAAATGTTTGCTTGGGTGAGTGTCCCTTAGTTGGTGGCAGGGCAGGTTCCGGGAGGTGGTTAAGGGAGAGAGATTATGCTGGCTGGCTGAGTGGGGGGTTGCACTTGGTTTGACGTGCAAAGATCTGAGTAGTGGCCTCTGCCTCCTTCCCCACCTCCCTTACCAGCGGAGAGACCACCATTGCTATCTTATGGATAAAGAGAATTATTCTACTACCTCTGTATGTGTGTGTTTATTTTTAATGTTGTTTTAGGCCACTTAGATGTGCAGCAGCCAAGGCCAGCACCTTGTAGGCGTTTTTTTTTAAAAAACTGAAATGTAATTGTAGTGATTACTTTTGACCAAAAGCAAAGTAATCAGTTACTTTCAGAGCAATTGCAATTGCAACGGTAATTACTACTTTTTGGGGCCATGTAATTGTAACTGTAATTTATTACTTTTTAAAAGTAATCTTCCAAGCTCTGCGCACACCTCTGGTTTTGTTTGCCGCCCTGGGCTCCTGCTGGGAGGAAGGGCGGGGTAGAAATCAAATAATAAATAAATAAAAACAAAAACCACACAACTCCCTGGAAGTAGACATCTAGTCTATCACAGCCTGCTGTGCTAGCTTTCTACTTGAGGGGAGCTGCATTTGTTTTGTTTTACAAAACAAAACATAGGGATGCCCTCTAAGCTATTCAAAGCAGGACAATCCATCCACCTCGTTCTGCGGCCCGCATCAGTTGGACCGATAAAAACAGTCTCCGGCAGATTCCCCAGAGCGGCAAAACATGGCCGTCCGTCAAGCTCTCCTTACCAGCACGGCGGCCTGTCTGTCCCGAACACCGATCCATTCTCGTTTAAACAGCTGCTGGAGAGAGAGAGAGGGAGAGCAAGCGATAACTCCTTGCCGTGTCTGCAAAACAACTTTCCTCTTGTTTATCGCATAATGATGCATTGATTGCGAGTAATGTTGCATGCCCGACACGGCAGCGGGCGAGAGAGACAGCGAAAGGGAGCAAGCTGGCGGCACTCCTGACATGCCAGACAGCAGGCCTTGGTAAGCCGATTCCCCCTTGGCGACACACTGGAGAGCAGCTACCTTGGCAAATCTCTCTCTCTCACACACACACACACACCCTTGCAAATCTCAAACTGCCCTGTGTGTGTGTGTGTGTGTGAGAGAGAGAGAGAGAGACAGAGAGACAGGCAGAGCACATGTTTTATGTGCAGACGGTCCCAGGTTTGGTTCCTGGCTTCTCAGGTGGCGGGACTGGAAAGCCGGGGCAGATCCCAGGTTTGAGGACCCTCCTGGCAAAGTGTTCTTTGGCAGGGCCTTTGCCTACATGGTGAGAAGAGCCCTGCTGGTGGATCAGGCCAGTGGCCCATCTAGTCTGGCCTCCTGTTCTCGCAGTAGCCAACCAGATGCCCCCAATAGGAGGCCCACGAGCAGGACCTGGGTGCAACAGCAACTCTTCCCCCACTTGTGACTCACCACAACTGGTGTTCGGAGGCACATTACTGCCTCCGACAGTGAAGGGACAGCATAGCCATCCTGGCTAGTTGCCATTGATAGCTTCAGCCTGGATGAATCTGACTAATCCTCTTTTACAGCCCTCCAAGTTGATAGCTGTCATTGACTCTTGTGAGAGCAAGCTGCATGGTTCAGCTATGCACCGTGTGAAGACGATTAGATGAGCCCTGTAGGGTCAGGCCTGTGGCCCATCTAGCCCAGCGTCCTGTTCTCATGGTGGCCAACTGATGCCCTCAGCGGGAAGCCTGCAAGCAGGACCTGGGCGCAACAGCAACTCTCCCCACTTGCGATTCCCAGCAACTGGCGTTCAGAAGCATCCTGCCTCCGACAGGGAAGGGAGAACATAGCTAGTAGCCACTGATAGCCTTTTCCTCCATGAATTTGTCTAAATCTCTCAATTTGTCTCATCCTTCTCTCTTCTGGGGCCTAAACTGTCCTCTTCCAAAGTTTGCAAAAAGCAAGCATGTGGGGATCTTTTTTTTTCTTTGCTCACTTCCTTCTTCCAAAAATGCACGAGCCCCAACCACTAGGCATTGCAGCCCCAGCTTTGAGAAACAACCTGCATTCGAGGAGGCCAGACCCTCCCTCACTAGACCCCAACAGTGTCCCCCTTCCCTCGGCTGCCGAAAGGACCTGGGCGTCCCTGCGAACTCTCCCTCCCTGAGTCTTCCTTGCACAGTGACCTTCTATAAAAGCAAGTGATAACAGGATTTATGGCTGGGGTTTTGACTCCCAAGGCTTTTTCGCCACGTCCCGCATGTAGAAAGAGAAAAACATGTGAGACGGGAGGGGATGACTTTGCTCTGCAGCTAAGTCCCCCAAATTAAGACAGATTGGTTTTCCCCTTCGGAGCGAGGCAGGACAGAAATAAATTGATCGGCGGGTCGTAATCATTGAGGGAGGGATGTAGCTTTTGAAAATACGCTGTGGACTTGAAACCCTTTCAGTCTTTCTTTCTTTGGATCTGTTCAAATCCCTATACCAGGGCTTTGTTGAGCCTAGGGCTCACTAGGCCTCTCTGTCAGGGAGCAGGCAAAGGAATAATAGAGCATGCACAGAGTGCTTCTTCACCAATTTAAAAAAAATGATGTTCTGAGGGGGGGAAAAGGATATGATTTCTGTGTGCCTGGCTTGCAAAGAAAATGCATGCTATTCTGATATGAATATGTCCAAGAAGGACAACCTTGTCACTGTAAATAATCTATATTTTCTTTCTCTGTCATCCAACAGGTAGGTTGGGTACCATGTCCGCATTAAATACTCATATTGATTTTTAATTGGCTTTTCTATTGCTTCTTTTTTATATTCTCATAATTTGAGCTATATGGAACGCAAATTGTCACACAAACAGTAAAAGACAATTAAAAATCACAGCACCTCGCACAGCACATGACAATGGCAGAAAAATAAACGACCCTCAGCAACTTTCGAGTGGTCCGTGGGGGGGGGGAAGTTTGGGAACCGCTGTGTTATCTATCTAATCTATCTATCTAATCTGTCTGTCTGATTTATATCCCTCCCTTCCACCCAGTAGGGCCCTAGGGTGGCGAGAAATGGCTTGCAACAAGGGGTGCATGAGTCAAAACTGTCTACAAACGTGTGTGTGTCGGGAGAACTTAGCACTCAAATGCTGGAGAAGGATTTTTTTTTTTAAGCAAATTGCAAATTGCTGTAGAAATGTGGAGAACTGAATGTCAGAATGGAAAAACGAGCAACGCCGAGAACCAAAATCCATCCCTATTCCCGCCTATTTGTCTCCGAGGCCAGGGACAGCCTCTCTTCTCCACCTCACTCCTTTGCTGCCGTCCACACTCTTTGCCCTCACACCTTCCGTTTGTTTACCCCACCAAATTTGCGCGAAAAGACCCTGCTGGTGGATTGGGCCCCGTGGGTCTGTTCTCTCCATTGCCCCTTCCACAGCCCTGAATGGCACTTGAAACTAAGCAACATTTAGCACTTAAAAAATAAATACAGGGTTTTTAATATTATTATTATTCCAGTACTAGGAACGGCATAATAGGATTGGAGTGAGAATGATGATTTATTGAGAATATTAGGTTGATGGAAGATCAATGGATGAAAATAAGCTCTGGTCATGTTATTTTCTCATCCTGTTATGTCTACCATTGGCCTCATCATGTGTATGTGTATATATATTAATAGCAAATTCAGCACCTGAGGGTGCTGTGATGATTAGTGACAGACTATGAGAAACCCTGAGATTTGCAGAAGTAGGGGGGGAAATAGAGGGGGAAAGGATCCTCTCCATAGTGAGGACTGAGATTGCTCAGTGGGCATAATGCTGGCTGACTGAGGGAAGGGGGATAGAAAACTGGGAGAGGTGGAGATGAAATAGAGTATCTTGAAGGTGTGCATTGCTGGGTGGCTGACCAGTAACCTGAACAGGAACCATCTGTGCTGCAACATTTTGTTGCAGGTCCTGCAGGTTCAGTCCGTAGATAAATGTTGACAGATCATCTTGCTATTCCTGTTAACCATCACAGTTTGATGCTGTAACCTTTTTAACCAGTATGTTGTCTGATGTTAAGGTACATTAGCATTAATATTAAGACATTTTTTCAAGCCAAAGACTTTAAATTTGGCATAAAGCAGCACTTTTTGTAGCATCCAGATATACTACTTGGGGAATGCTTACAACAACCTTGAAAGCTAGGCCACATTTGACACCATAGATCAACCCATTGCTGTATATTTGCTGCATGTGGTGGTAGCCTTCCTGATAGGACAGGGGTTAGGAATCTGTGGAGCTCTCCAGATTTTGTTGGGAGTCCAACAAAATCTGGAAAGCCACAGGATCCCCACTCTTGTCCTAGGCCAGCCTTTCCCAACTAGTGGGCCACCAGATGTTGTTGGACCACAATTCCCATCTTTCCTGACCATTGGCAATGCTGGCTGAGGCTGATGGGAGTTGTTGTCCAACAACATCTGGTGGCCCACTAGTCGGGAAAGGCTGGCCTAAGCCAACCACATCCAAACCAATCAGGGACCACATATTATATGCAGTTACAGAGATGTAAAGCAGGGAGCAGAGTCCACAGCCTTCCAGATGTTGTTGGGATCCCATCAGTCTCAGCTAGTGTGGCCCATGGCCAGGGATGCTGGGAGTTGTAGTCCAGCAACGTCTGGAGGGCCACAGAGGTTCCCCCCGCCCTATGGAAGGGCCACAGCAGGCTGGGAAACACAACGTGTGCTGTAGAGAACAGGGATGCCATGCCAGCTTAGCGGTGATGCCGGATGAGGCAAGTGCCCTCAGAAACCTCTGTCGGAGCGTTGTCAACACAGTCACCGGGGCAGAGGTGAGCCTTCTGCGTACGCGCACGTACACACAGCCAATAATACATAAATAGCGACGTAGTAGTGAAAAGTGTGTTTGTGTTGAGCTCATAGTTGCAGGGAGACGGATCTCGTGACGAGCTTATCTGGAGCAAGGGCAGTGCCCGCGTGAGGTGGCTGGCACAGGGGTTGTTGTGCGGGCAGACGGCTGGCCAAAGGGCACAGCGCCCCCATGGGAGCATTGGCTGGAAGCCAGGTCGCTCGGCAACTGTTTTGAGTAACTCTTGGGCACGGAACATTGGTGGAGTATCTCTGGGCACGTACAGAGAGTCACGCCCTTCTCTTGGAGGGCGCAGAGCCTGTCCCCTTTCCCCACAGGCTGGAGGGGCTGGGCTCAGCAGGTACCCTTTTGAGCCACACTGGCGAGCCACCTCCCCCCAAGCTCTCTGTTCTCTAAGCCCCACTGAATGACCCAAAGGCGGCTGCCTTATACAGAGTCGGAGCATTGCCCCATTTACTTGGTTTTGCCCATCCTGATTGGCGGCAGCCCTCCAGAATTTGAGGCAGGGGTCTCTCCCAGCCCTCCCTGCAGATGCCGGGGAGTGAACGTGGGACCTTCTGCATGCAGGGCAGATGTTCTGCCCCCTAAGCTATGGCCCTTCCCCTCGCTCACTTAGCAACTCCCGTGAATCTCTCCCTGCCATCCATTGCACAATCCCTGGCCTCTTTGCTCCTGTTCCCCCTGTCAAGCCCACCCAGCTCAGATTGTAGACTCTCTGGGGCAGAGGCCTTGCCTAACCCGACACCCTTCGTGTTTCCCTCTGGCCTGAATAATGTGACTGTTAGTAGCTGGCGCACCGTGCCGAGTTAGAAAGGTTGTTTGAAGCCTCTCACATGCACCCTTGCCAGGCGCATGGGATGAGAAAAGCTGCACCCACAGACTCTGACACAGCAGAGGTGGCTGGCACAGACTTTGCCCTGTACCAACGATAGGGATTTCCCCCCCTCCCAACCTTTTGCAGGGCAAGGAATTCTCTTGGGGCCAGGAAAAGATTTAGGGCTGTCCCCAACTCTCTGCAACTCTCCCCCCCCCACAGTTGCCAGGTTCTTGGGAAGGAAGGAACTTGCTCACACACACCCTGCCTGCGTCCAGACAAGACCCATCCAGCCAGTTTGCCAGCTTTGCAGGCCTTGGCTTGGCAGCTGCCTGTGAGTGTAGATCCACCGGAGAAGCCAAGAGAGAGCGCACAGTGTGGCAGCTGAGAGCATGTGGGGGGGGGGGAGTCCCCAATTTGAATCCTGACTCTCCTGTGACCTCAAGGAGTAAAAAAAGTGGGCTAAACAACTGAATGTAACAGCGGAAGAGCCTGGCTGCTGGGTCAGGCCCAAGGGGGCCCATCAAGTCCAGCATCCTGTTCTCACAGTGGCCAGCCAGATGCCCCAATGGGAAGGCCAAAAGCGGGGCCCAAGTGCACAAGAGCAACTCTTCCCATTAGCAGTCCTCATCAGTTGGCGCTGAGAGACATATTGCCTCAGACAGCGGAGGGAGAACATAGCCATTGTGGCTTTGTTGTTATGTGCCTTCATGCCAACTATGACTTATGGCGACCCTATGAATCAGCGACCTCCAGTAGCATTTGTCATGAACCACCCTGTTCAGATCTTGTAAGTTCAGGTCTGTGGCTTCCTTTATAGAATCAATCCATCTCTTGTTTGGCCTTCCTCTTTTTCTACTCCCTTCTGTTTTCCCCAGCATTATTGTCTTTTCTAGTGAATCATGTGTGTCCAGAGTATGATAACCTCGGTTTCATCATTTTAGCTTCTAGTGACAGTTCTGGTTTAATTTGTTCTCACACCCAATTATTGGTCTTTTTCGCAGTCCATGGTATGCGCAAAGCTCTCCTCCAACACCACATTTCAAATGAGTTGATATTTCTCTTCTCCGCTTTTTTCACTGTCCAACTTTCACATCCATACATAGAGATCGGGAATACCATGGTCTGAATGATCCTGACTTTGGTGTTCAGTGATGCATCTTTGCCTTTGAGGACCTTTTCTAGTTCTCTCACAGCTGCCCTCCCTGTATGGGGGTGATTGTTGCTGTTTCATTGTTTCCCCCTTATCGTATGATATATTTATTTGGGTTTTTCACAACGTTGCAAGCTGCTTGGAGACCTTGGAGTAGCAAGCGACTAAGAAATCTAATTAATGGCAACAAACAATTTTCTTGCAGACCCCAAACGTGGAGGAGTAACAACGCTGACGATACCTCACAGGTCCGTTGTTCGTAAAAGTACGTGCGACTCTGAACAGTGGAGCCAAATTGCACTGTAATGGCCGGGGGGGAGTGGGCGGGGAGGGAACCACAGATTACACTAATGGGAAATGATGCATTGGTCCTGTGATGGCAGAGGAGAGCGACCTCAATCCCCTGCAAGGGTTGCCCAACCAGATGATTCAAAATAGCCACCTGAGGACTTTCCAGGTTCTTTCAGGCTGCCTGGGGGAAGAGAGAGAATAGTTCCAGACTGTGATTCACCCAAGGGAAGGTGGGCAGCCTAGGTGTGAACGTGCCTTTTGTCTAGCCTCCAATGCGCAATATTCTGGCAACCCATCTCTTGACAGAGTTCCAGAAGGAAAGCCCCTCACTCCGGTCCCTTAGGGCACATCCACACCATACATAGAAAGGCCATGGCTTCCCCTCAAAGAATCCTGGGCACTGTCGTTTTTAAGAATGCTGGAATTCCACCTCTGTGAGGGGTAAAACTACAGTTCCCAGGATTCCTTGGGGGGGGGAGAGAGGGAAGCCATTACTGTTAAAGTGCTATAAATATGTTTTAGAGGTGCGATGTGGATGTGACAGTACCAGGAGCAGAGAGTTTCCCGCACAAACTATTTGGCACACGCTTGATGCGGTCTGAGAAGTCAGGCACCCGTCTCTGGCAGAAGATACTGGAAGGGTGGGGAGCAGAGGTGTGGGGCTGGTGCTGTGGGTCCCACATAGCTGTTAAGGAAGGCTATCGTGCAGGGCCAGGAGTGTAGTCGTCTACAGTCTCAGGGGGTCTTAGACCCCTTACATTTTTGGGAGCCAGGTCCCAGCAGGGTCCCTGAGCCGGTCAGTATGAAAGGGTAGTCACTGGGAAGAGTCTTCTAACTTGTTTCCTCAGTGTTTCCTGCTGACTGGAGCCAATCGGAGTGAAAGGAGTTCCTGCTGGTTCCTGCTTCAAAAAGATAAGTTGTGGAGTTTGAGAATTCTGTCATTGCAGATGAGACAGTGAATCCTGAGAATAGCACCCCATCGACATCATCAAGCAATTTGGTAGCAGCAGGAGATAAACGTGTAGACAGTGAAGTGAGTAATGTCACGCAGTGTCTCCGACAGCGAGAAAAGACAGCCCAATGGTGACAGCGACAGAGAAGCAGAAAGGCGCATTCAAGCCTGGCCAGACTATTCCATAATCTTAGAAGGGGGCATGGCTGTGAGGGGACGCGCCTGTGACTATTAGGAAGGGGTCGTCTGCTTCTGAATTTGAAAAGGAGGAAGGACAAAATGCTGATGGAGTTTGCAGGGTTGTCCAATTGTAGAGTGCACCTCTCTCTCTCTGGGCCATCCCACCCCATCTCTCTCTCTGTCTTGCCACTGCCCCATCTCACTCTCTCCTTTAGCCCCAGTGAGCATGGCCAAAGGTTAGGAGGAGGGATGGAAGAATCTGTCCGTTTTGCTTCTTGGCGTGGGTCATTTCATTCTCCACCTTTCTGCAGCAATATGCAAGGTGTTTTTTTTTTTTAATCCTCATAAAAATTCTTCAGCGTTTTGGGCTGAATTTCTCCTAAGAAACACATTTTTGCAAGCAGCTTTGGCTTGTGTACACATTTTTTTGCCAACAGTTTATCCCAATGCAAGGCATTTTTGTACGGTATTTCCTCTCCTGTGTTCATTTTGTCTGCACTTTCCCAATATATTCACTTTTGTCAAGGTTGGTTGGTTGGCAAACTGCATCGCAAGGTTCGGATAAGGGCGGATTTTGAAAGAAGGCCGTGTTTCAGTTCCCAGATTGTTTCAGAAAGTGCGGATCTGATAAATTTGGCTTTAAATAGAAATGGAATTATTTTTCTCCCCCATTGCTAATTAGATGTGATGGGAACTGGAGTCCAAAATACCTGAAAGGGTGCAGGTTCCCTACCCGTATTAGGAGCTGCAAGGATCCCCTTCTTATCTGTTATATTTGTTGTGTAAGGGCATACCTTTCTAGAGAAGAGGGATTTAAAAAAAGCAACAGAGCTTGCAGATGAAGGCTGTAGAGCAGACGTCCTCCAACCTGGCGCCCTCCAGATGTTGTTGGACTTCCAACTTCCATCAGCCCCAGCCAGCATGGATGATTGCCAGGGATGATGGAAACTGGAATCCAACAACCTCTGGGAGGGTCACGGGTTCCCCAGCCCTATCCTACATGCATGTCCTAGCCAATCAGGGATCACCTATTAAATGAACTTACAGAGGTGTAAAGCAGGGATGGGGAACCCTGTGGCCCTCCAAATGTTGCTGGACTCCAACTCCATCAGCCCCAGCAAGCATGGCCAATGGTCAGAGATGGTGGGGATTAGAGGGCCACATGTTTCCCACCTTTGCTGTGACTGGTCTAAGACTTCAGAATGAACAGAAAATGCTCCGTGTGTGTCTTTTTTTTTTTAATGGCCTTTTAGAGTTTTGTGTCAGAATCTCCTCTTGTTGATGATCCTTTGGCTGCCAAAGTTCAACAGAGGTGTTTTTTGTTTTGTTTTCTGCTGCTTTGGACATTTTGGCTGGGTGGTTCAGGTGGCAGACTCCCTTGCTCAACAGCCCATGGGTTTAGGACCAGCCTTGGGTGCAGGTCCTGATACATCCACAAATTTGGGATTAGGGCTGTCAAGACAGAATGGCATATTTGTGGGAATTGCAGCTAGACCTTTGTGCCTTGTAGAAAAAGGGATTCAAACAAATGTGAGGAGGGCGCTAATGATAGCAACAAGCCATAATAGGTCAATGTAACCTCCATGGTCAGAAACAGTCTATCTGCAAATATAAGCTACTAGGGACAGATTCTATAAGACATGCAAATGACTGGAATGAATAAGTAATGCAGCAAAGTTGGTTCTCTCAAAATCTTAGCCTTTTAAAAAGAGCTACAACAAAAAATTTGCTCCTTTGTTGAAAAAGCTCTTGGATTCCTGCTCTTGTTAGCAGAGGGTTCTGCCAGATTTTTAATTCTCTCGCTCCCCAATGTTGGAAGGTTCAGGCCAGACAGATGGAAGGACTTCGTCACACCACGCACAGTTAAAGCGATGCGATTTGCTCCCACAAGAGGCAGTTGTGGCCACCAACATGGATGGCTTTAAGAGAGGGTTAGGCAAATTCATGGAGGCTACCCATGCTTACTAGCCACGAGGGCTAAGATCTCCCTCCATTGTTGGAGGCAGAATCTCTCTCTCTGAATGCCAGTTGCTGGGAACTGTAAGTGGGCAGAGTTACCATTGCACTCCGGTTCTGCTCAGGGGTTTTCATAACGGGCATCTGATTAGTCATTATGAGAACAGGATGCTTTGGCCTGATCTAGCAGGGCTCTTATGTCCTTCCTTGCTTCCAAAAGGGCCACCCTTCTGATACAAAGAAAATTTGCTTTCTGGAACACCATCTACAGCAACGTCTCCTGGACGTACGGAACCCATCCAAGCCTTGCACTTGGATTCAGAAGCCCTGCTCTGCTCCCCCTCACAGACGGTGAGTGCCCCCCCAACCCCCCCCGAGCCTTTTCTGTAGTGTCCCTTAAAACATGGAACCATTCCCAGGCGAGATCTGCCAGCTTCCTCCTTGTCATGTTTGCAGACCACCACTTCACAGCCTCATTTGTGGTGCTAAGATCTGGCCCACTGATCAGCTTGTTTGCGCCTGTACTCTTGAACCCAGTGGTGGGGAACCTGTGGCCTTCCAGATGCTGCTGTTGGACTATGACTCCCATCATCCCTGTTGGCCATGCTGGCTGGGGTTGATGGGAGTTGTAGTCCAATATTATCTGGGGGGTTGCAGTTTCCCCCATCTCTCTCAGGAAGGGAAGCCGCTTCAAAGTAGAGTCATTCCTCCCTCTTACACACACAATACAGAATGCTGGACTGAGGAACCTCTGGTATTCCAGACGTTGCAGGACTACAACTCCCATCATCCCTGACCATTGGCCGTCTTGGCTGCTGGGGTTGATGGGAACTGGGAGCCCAACATCTGGATGGTCCCTTGCTTCAACCGACTCATCAATGCTGGTTGGATGTTTTACCTGCTGCATTGTCTTATCTAGGTTTTAGCTGCCATTTTATTGAACAACGATAATGTATAAATATTTTTTTTTAGTCCTGATTGTTCTACATTTGAACATATTTTTTTATAAATGCCAATCTTGTGTGTATGCCCATTTGGACATCTGGAGGGCTTATATTGACTTAAATGCTTAATTTTAGATGGCAGCACCAAGGGCATTCTCAATGTGAGGTGACTGTATTTATTGTTAATTTGTGTGTCCCTGTTTTCATCTTTTCTTTCTGTATTAAATCTGAGGATGACTAATAATTTTGATCATTATTTATTTATTCTTAAAGTCCCAATCTTACCTGGATTTAAATATATATCGGAGGAAAACAGGATGAAAAGACATCAAAATGAAATAAAACGGAGCCTGCTCACTGGTCACATCTCCCTGCTCCCCCCCCCAAATTATCAGCATCCTTGGATGATAAGATCCCCCAAATCCACAGCAGGAGGAAGGGAGGGTGAAAAAGACGACCACTTTTTTTCTCCACCTTTTATTTAATTTTTTTTTAATAGACTAAGAGCAAGTATATGAAAAATCACCAGCCAAAGCTTTTGAAGGGGGGGGGGAGAGGAGGGCAGAAAAAAAAATAAAAGGAGAAACGGCAACCCCCCTCCCAGAAAACCTTGCCACCCCAAAGTTCCTTTGCTTTTTTTTTTTTTGTCAATGCGGTTTATTTGTTCGTTTTTGTCCAGCCCTGCCCTCCCCAACCCCAACCCGGGAACGAAAAAAAAGTGTCCGTGCATTTTGCATAGGTTTGGTCTTCACAGAAGACAAAGGGACGAATCGCCCTCACCCCCCCCAAAAAAAAAACAAACCAAAGACTCTGGCTTTGACAGGCAGGCCGGTGCCTGCCCCGCGCCCACCCCCAGTACATGAACAGTTTTTATATAATCTATCGACACGGATAATAGAGCCTCTCTCTCTGTACAGAACACGTAAGAGATATGTACAGGTACCCCCCCTCAGGGTTAGGACCAGGCTACCACGTGCCCCCCGCCTCAGCGCGAAAGTCACTGGGGAGACTATGTTACACCTCCCCACCCAAAATCTCTGGCGTGGGGATTTCTGGGACAGGCGCCACCCCCCCTTCAAAGCAGGGCACGGTTCTCCCTTGCAAAAGTTTTGCCAGGCCACGACCCCCCCGTGTCCTGACCCGAGCCACCTCAACGTTCTTGAAGGCTGTCCGTCACTTCAGGTTCTGCCGTCAGCCCACCACCGGGGCCATCGGAAGAGACAGGCAGGTTGCCTATTGCTGCGGCACTGGCCCGTGGCCCTTCAAATGCAATCGCCCGCCTGGGCATGGAGGCCCTGGATTCCGGGACGCTGAAAGAAAGCTCGATCCAGCCCCCACCAAAGTCCACGTAGCCCGCCACGGGAGGGAGGCCCCTCGTCAAAAAATCTCCCTCCCTTCCCACGCACACAAACGTCCCCAGCGGGTGGCAGGCGGGAAACCTTCCCCCCTTAGCTGTTGCGGAGGAGGTGGTGGCACAGCCAGGAAAGTTCATCATGCCCCACCTTTGCGCCTCCCCGCATCGCCTCAAGCCGCCTCCCTTTGGAATTACATTTTTTAAAAAGATATATATATATATATATATATATATATATTAAAAAAATGTCCACTTTTGTCCTTTTCAGAAATGAATTGGGGAGGCCGCTGGTGCTGGCTGGCTGGCTGAGTGTGGGTCGGCTCCCTCTCGGCGACCCACGCGGCTAGGAGGCCAAGAGGGTCATGAGGAACAAGGTGGCGGCCACGGCCAGGGGTAAGTGTTCCCGTTTTGGACTCGTCCCACTGATGCTTTTTTCGAGCTTGGGCATCTCTGGGTTAAAATCATCTGCAAGGGGGAGAAACAGAGAGGGAGGGGGAAACAGGGGGAGAGATCAGACTCTAGGGAGGTGTTGGGCACCCTCTCCGCCCCCGGCGAGTGCCTCCTGCTCAAAGCGCCTTCAAGATGGTGGACAGCAAAGGATTCTGGGTACTGGAACTTGGGAGAAGGAGATGGCCCACTCCACCATGGCAGAAGTGGCTTTTATTACCCTGAAGAAGTTCTGGCGAAGCTCTTGGCCTCTTTCCAGCAGGAGGGGGGGGCACAGCCAAAGGGAAGGGGGAGTTCTTTTTCTGAGCCTTGGGGACAGCTCCCCCAAAAAACCTCTGCCCTCCCCCCCCCCCAGAGAGAGAGAGAGCACTGTGGGCGTCACTCACCCAACTCTTTGATCTTCATCTCTGGCCCTATAGTGAACTGCGGAAGGGTCGGAACCGTTTTCTCTCTAGGGTGCGACGCTGTGGGCAGGAGAGGGGGAGGGGGGGAAGAGGGTTATGCCCGGGGGGGGGGGGAGAGAGAGAGGACTGGGATCACGTTCCAAAGCCTCCCTCTGCTGTCATGTTCACTGTCCACCACCACCCCGCCCAAGAAAGCTGGCTTCCTTTCCTGCCCTCCCCGCACCCTCAGTCCGGATGCCCCGGGGGGGGGGGGGAGATGGCCAAGGAAAAAGAGCACTGGGTCCCACGCTCCTCAACCTAAGCTTGTGGGGAGGGGAGGAAGTGGAGCTCGCGGGAGGAGGGCTGTGGGGGTGCAAAAAGAAATAGGAGCCTTTTACACTCTGGGCAACGACGGCAGACACATCTATAGCTTATGTCCAATGTGGGTCCTCCTCAGAGTAAGCCCATTGGAAACAACAGACAGGACTGCACTCTCCATTTCCAGCATTACCATTCCACCTTAAAGACTCTTGGGGACTGTAGTGCTGAGAGTTGTTAGGAGACCCCAATCCCCCCCCCCAGTTCCCAGCGTGGTTTAACCGTCAGTCCCAGGGAACTACCACGCCCCGACAGCCTTTTCGGTGGTGGCTCTGTGTCTGTGGAATAGCCTTCCCGGCAAAGTGCGTCTTGCCCCATCCTTACATTTCTTTTCGATCAGGTGCGGGGAACCTGTCATCCTCCAGATGTTGCTGAACTACAACTCCCATCATCCCTGGCTGTTGGCCGTGCTTGCATGAAGGCCCACAGGCTTCCCACCCCTGCTACAGACGGTAAGTGAAAAGGTCAGCTTTTTTATCGGGCTTTTAAGCAGCTGATGGGTTAAGCTTTTTTTTTAAAACGATGTTAAACTTATTTTAATTATTTCGTTTTTATATTAATTTTATTTTTAGAAACCACCCTGTGATGGTGTTTTTGGGGAAAGGTGGTACAGAAATCTCTATATAAATAATAAATAGCAGCTAAATGGACCTTCCAGCTACAGACGCAGTCTACATCTAAACACCAGATGTTTGAGGCCTTCACTCCTTCCTTGCAAGCCCTAAGAAGCACTTGGCTGTCGACTGTTGGGAAACAGCACCCTAGACAAGAGGGGTCATTGGTCTTATCTGACAGGCTGGTTCTTAGAAATCCTATACAGCTACATCTACAAACTTCTCTTTTATTGTATATATGCAGGATGGGTGTGTATTAATTTTTTTACACTTTGTAACAAGGGATTGGCGATACTTTGAACTCCTTTCAGTTGTATAAAAGAAGGCGGCCGGGGGCAAGGGGGCGGGGAGTAAAATTTCTAGAATTGTGAATAAAGATTGCCCTGTCCATGAGGACTAGCATCCTGCTTGCTTTTGGGAAAAAAAAAAAAAGGAGGTAAAATTTCTACGATGTAAACAAACACCACCCTGCCCATGAGGATTAGCAGCTTGCTTTTTTGAAGGAAAAAAAAGCAGGAGGTAAATTTTCTAAAGGGCAGACAAACATTGCCCTGACCCTAAGGACCAGCAACTTACTCTGGAAAATAATAATAAAGCAATGAAAATGGAGATTTTTCAGCACACAGTGTGACTGCCGAAACACAAAATACACACTCAAGATTTTGGGTTCCTACAGCTCTGCCAGGGCCACAAAATAAAAGCCAGTTGTTTTAGGGGCTCTGCAAGTGTTTACACGCCAGAGAAGAACTGGGCTTCTCAGGCACAGACATCCAGAGTGTAAAGAAAAAGTGGGTTGTTAGTCCTACTCAGAGTAGACCCATTTACTTTTAATGAGCCTGACTAATGCAAGTCCATGATTTCCAACAGGCCTACGCCGGGTAAAACTGATTGGCTGCAACCCGGCGTGTGTACGCGGGGTGCAGCAAATGTGCTTAGGACAGGGTTTCCCAAAGGGGCCAATCACGGGTTCGACGGGACTGTGCCAGAGGAGGGTCAAAAAGGGCCTGGGGGTTGAAAGGAAGCTTAGAAGAGAGAGCGGGACCAATGTGATTGGGAATGACGAGCCTTAGGAATAGGGTCCTAGTTTCTCCTGGCCTTTTGACACCCAAGACGCATGTTTTCAGGACCCATTCCATTCCTCTGATCGTAATTTGCTTTTAATTGTTTTTAATATTGAATTTTAGACAGCCGTAACCTGCCCTGTGACCTGCTGTTGAAGGGCGGGGAATACATTTAGTCATAAACAGTGCTTTTTTTTGGTATAAAATGAGGTGCCAGTACTCGTGATAAAAGTGCCAGCAGAAAATAGTTCCTCATTGGTTAGGGAGCTGCATTTCCATGCATTGCCATATTATTATTTATTATTAGTATTAGTATTATTATTGATGGAAACGCACAGAGCACACCTCCCTAGCCAAGGAGGAACCTCTTGTATTTAATAAGACAGTTCCACAATACAAGAGTGTTCCTTATTTTTTGACATGTTGTGATTCCTAGTAATGGTGACTATTGATCAACAAGCGTTGATTATATCTTGATAGCTCCTGACTTTATTTCCCTTCCGTTCCTAAGAATTTGGGACAGGGGTTGCCGACAACTTTATAAGCTCATCAAGGGACCGACAAAACTCAGACGTTTGGGAAGGCCCCGGCTCGGAACTGGATAACAGGACGAGGTTGCCCAAGGAGGTGGCAGGGAGTGTAAAAAAGGAAAAAGAGACGGTCACTCACGGGAAGCGCAGCAGACAAAAACCTTCATCCGCAGGCAGGCCCGGCGGTGGTTATGCGTCGGAGTTGCTGAAAAAAAGGAACGGAGGCACAGCTGAATTTGCGGAAAAGGCACCCAAGTGCCCGTGCAGGAATTCGGAGAGGAGAGGGGGTTCCGTGGCACAGCACCAGAGCACCTCGCTTGCATGCTGAAGGGTTTCCAAGGCTCAACCCCAAGAATCTCCCGTTTGGAGGATCTCAGGAAAGATCTCTCTCAGCCCTGTTCCTTGGAAGGCCAGCGTGGCATAGCAGTTACAGTGTCAGACTAGGAACTAGGAGACCAGAGTTCAAACCCCCACTCAGCCTGCTTGAGCTGGTCACAGTCTCTCGGCCTAACCCACCTCGCAGGGCCGTTGTGAGGATCAACTGGAGAGGGAGGAAAACCCTCCTTCAGCTGCTGGTAGGAAAGGAGGGATATGCATTTAAGGACAAATCAACAAATAAAATAAAAGTGGATGCCGGTCAGAGTAGGCGATGCTGAGCTGGTGGGCCACCAGTCTGGCTAAGGCTGCTTTGTGGGTAGAGGACGCAGGACTTGTTATGAGTCTGAACCTGGGTCCATCTAGCTTAGTGCTGCCTGCACTGATCGGCAGCAGCTCTCCAGGGTTTTTTAAAGACTTTTCCAGCTATGACCCTCAAGAGACTTAAAATACGTATGTAATCAGAGGAAGGAACTCTGCGGCTCTCAAACTGCTTGACGCCCTCCGGCTGCCCAAATTTCAAGCGGCCCAGAGACAGAGAGCGAGTGCGCAGTATCATCTTGCAATACTGCAAACCCCGCCCGCTCTGCGCTCTGGCACCACCCCCTTTGCCTCTAACTCCGCCCAATGTCAGCACACAGCCCTTGATGGGGGGGGGGAAGGTTCCCCATCTTCCTTCCCCTTGCCCTCCAGGAGTCACTGCTTGGGGTGGGCGTACGAACAGGCAGTGACTGCACAGAGACACACAGTCAGGGGGGCCTCTCACTGGGGGAGGGCCCCAGCCCAGCGGTAGGATATCTGCTTTGCATGCAGAAGGCCCCAGGTTCAAGCCCCAACGGCATCTCTAGGTAAGGCTGGGAGAGACACTCCCCCGGTCTGAAATCCTGGCGAGCCATTGCCAGTCTGCGTAGACAATATGGAGCTAGATAATTCGGCTTGGGAGAAGTTCGCAGCTTCCTGTATTCCCACTGGGCCCCCTGTTGGACCGTGGGGCCCTCTGCCGTTGCCTGACAATCCCGACTCCTGGCGCCGGCCCAGGAAACACACCTCCAGCCAAGCCTCTGCAGATGAGAATCAAGGCCGTCAGCCTTGTTTACTTCGTCGTAGCTGTTCTCACCCTGAACTAACCAGCCTGTCCCCCCTCCCTGATTTGCTCCTTCCTCAGGCTCCCCCCCTCACCCCCCCTCGGCCTCCCCCTGGATCCAGTTCCTTCGCGAGAGCTTGGGAGCCCGCCTTGCCTCCCGAAGCGGGAAGCATTAGCAAATTGATCAACGCGCCTTTCCTTTCCTCTTTCCTTTAAAAGGCGACAACAAAGAAGAAGAAGCGTAATCTTTAGTAAAACGTTTAATCTCGCCATCGGATCTGCTTGTACTCATTACAGGACGACTCCGACGCGCTCAGCAACATTTGCTAGCGGGAGAGCAGGGAAAAGAGTTCATGGGCAATTTGGGTCCATGCAGTTTTTTTAACTGGCACACTGGCTACAAACCGACTGCTAAAGGCAGTGTGGGGTACCGGTTGGATGGGATGGGGGAACCTGGCGGTCGGAAAAGTGTGTATTTATATGCGCCACGGAGGGGAATCAAAGGCTCGGGGCCAAATGTGGCCCTCCACACGTCTCTGTCTGGCCCTCGGGACTCTCCCCAGTCCCCGCCCCCTACTGGTTGAGTTTCGCACCGTCCTTGAGTGTTTTAACCTGGCCGGAAGTGCCCTTGAACTCTGATCATGCCTCTGGATGGAGGGTGCGCGAGTGTGTGGGGAAGCTAGCCTCTTCATTATAATAATAATAATATAATATAATATATTAATAAATACTGCACAAAGGTAAAATTTACATCTGTTGCTCTGGCCACTTTTGCATGTGGCCCTCGGAAGGTTGCCTAGAAGGGAATGCGGCCCTTGGCCTTTAAAAAAATTCCTCACCGCTCACACATATACCCTTGAATTTTTTGCTGGTGTTGATTTCCCTCATTTGATATTTTAGTGTATTGCACGATTTGTGCTGTGGGTCCCTGGGAAGGCAAGCTTAACAAGCGACTCACACCTGTCAATCACAAACATACAAACAGCTCTTCCCTCTGCCCGCCCACCCTGGATCCATCCAGAGAACCGTACCATGTGATTCTTCTCTGTGTGCTGATTGGGCCTGAGGGAGGCTGTGCCAAAGTTAGCCAGGGCTGCCCCCTAGTGGACCCCACAGGTACATGCAGCCACTTGGTGCAGTAGGGTGGCACGAGAGCAGAGCGTGGGATGAGGCTGAAAGGGAGAATTCCTTCAAAAATGAGCAGGGTGGGGCAGATCGGTGCCTATAGTCATCTGGACCATTCTGCAGTATTACTGAGAGATACAGACCACATCTGTACCTGGCGCTGAAAGCAGGATTATACCACTTTAAACAGACATGGCTTCTCCCCCCCAAAGCATCCTGGGAAGTACAGTTTGCCAAGGGTGCTGAGAGTCACAAGGAGATCCCTATTCCCCTCATTGAACTACAATTCCCAGAGTTCTCTGGGAAAGAGGAGTAGGTTGTTCAACCGCTCAGGGAACTGTAGCTCTGTGAGGGGAACAGGGGTCTCCTAGCCGATCCCTGCACCCTTAACAAACTACACTTCCCAGGATTCTTTGCACGGAAGCCATAGCTGTTTCAAGTGGCACAATAAAGATTTCAGGCCTTGTGGTTCTGAACAAAGGGGTGCCTTAAATGCGGAGCTGTCTTCTATAAGACAGATCAGTCTTGTTTACTACACTGGCTCACCGCGGCTCTCCAAGATTTCAGACAAGGGACGTTCTCAGCCCTACCTGGAGATGCTGTTGGGGATTGAACTAGGGACCTTGTGCACACACGGCATGCATTCTAGCACTGAGCTACACACTCAGGCCCTTCCCCTAGAAACCAAGCAAGATCCTAGTCCTCACAGTTCTGAGTAACAAGCTGATATAAATAAGAACATTGCTTTATACCAAGTCGGATTCTTATTCCATCTAGCTCTGTATTGTCTGCACGGACTGGCAGCAGCTGTCCAGGGTTTCAGGCAGGGATCTTCCCTTAGCCCTATCTGGAGATGCTAGAGATTGAACCTGGGGACCTTGACCGCTGAGCTACGACCCTTCACCTAAGGTGACTCATGCACACAAGAGGTATCCTTATACCGAATCGGATCACTGGCGCATCTTGCTCACGGCTGTGGACTCCAGCCTTGCTGAAAAACTGGCGCCCTCCAGATACTCTGGACTACAACTCTCGTCAGCCCCAGCCAGCGCTGGCTTGTGCTAGCGGGAGCTGCCATCCAATACATACGGAGGACGCCAGCTTTTCGGCAAATCTGGTTCCATTCCGACAGGCAGAGCGGCCCTCCCAAGCTCTTCTGGGGCAAAAAGATGTCCTTCTGAGCTGTTTCCAATGGTGGTTCCCAAACGTTTTTCTTCCCACGAACCAACTGAAAACTTCTATGGCTCTCGGTGGACCACTTAAATAGGTTGTCTGCCTGTTGCAGCAATTGTAATGCGCCCGGCTAGACGCGGTCTGGTTTTTTTCATCGGAATTTTACAGATACGCCGTGGACCACCTGAATGAAGCTCACAGACCACGTGAATGAAGCTCACGGACCACCGTTTGCGGAACCCCAGTGTTAAAAAACCAAAACTGGGGATGCCAGAAATCGACTCCTTCAGGAAAAACAAATCGGCGCATTCACCAAGCTGCACAGACAGCCCCTCCCCCACCCCACCTTAAGGACGAAGGGAAATATTTGTGGCTCAGACTCACAGATGTAGTAATACTCGTGGCCGGCATGGAACTCGTAGCCCAGCGAGAAGGCGCTGTAGCGCTGGAACTTCTCCGAGAACTTGATGGGGCTGTGCGGGGCGTGGGGCCGGTTGCACTCCCAGCGCTTGAACCCCTGGCTGATGTTGCACGTCCGGTAGCCCTCATGGTTCACCATGTAGAGGATGTATTGCTCCATACGCCCCTCGGGCACTGAGGCATTGTAGTGCGGGCAGTAGATGTCTAGGTAGTCATTGACGTTCACCTGGACGGTGTAGCCCTCCCGGCGCAAGCTGGGAACGAGAAAGGGAAGGTAGACGGGTGGGTCAGGATTGATCCCAAACAAGCAAGCAAGCAAACAACTTTCTAAATAAATAAATGGGGTTGAAAGGAGAAGGTTGCTTTCCACAGGCAATCGTAGATTGGGTTTTTTTTGCAGGTATCCCTCTCAATTTGCAACAAAAAGTTTATTTATTTAGCTTAACAACGTTTGTATACCTCTTGATTGTGGAGGAAAACCCTCTAAAAGATTTACAAAAATCATTATAAACATTATCAATAAAAACAGTTAAAAACCAGTAATCAACAACATTTGTTTAAAAACGATTAAAAACAACAGTAGACTTTTTTTTAAAAAAAACTATTAAAACACATCAGCATCTATGTGTCTGGGATAAGCTTGTCTAAACAGCAATGTTTTAAGCAGACGCTGGAAATGTTTATTACTGAACTTAATAACTATTACTACTAAATCTTTATCCCACTCTTCCTCTCAAAGCAGTAAAATAAACACAATTGAAAACAAACGAATATATAAAAACACATAAACATGATTAAAAGCGGGCTTCCCGTGGATATCTGGCTGGCCACTTGTGCGAACAGGATGCTGGACTAGATGGACTACTGGCCTGATCCAGCAGGGCTCTTAATGATGTTCTTAAAAATCATTAAGAACATCTGATTTGGTATGCGGTTAATAGGTGGGGTGGGGAAGTGAGAAAATATAGGGCCCCTCCCAAACCACCTGCAATTTTAGGGGCATTAAAGAACAGTCACATCCGACGTTTAAATAAATATTAAAAGGCTTTAAGGTGAAAATATTAATTAATATTATCAGAATTTGTCTTCAAGAGCCCACCTCAATAGCCCTGTATGTGAAGCAGGAAAATGGGTAGATATGCCAGCTCTCTCCACACTGACTGCCCCCTCCCTCCCCAAGCATTCCCCGTCAACAGCAAGGAATTGAGGGCGCTACCAAGGTATTGAACTTTCAAGGAATTATCAATACCTTGGCACAGTCATTAACCAAAATGGAGACAATCGTCAAAAAATCAGAAGAAGGCTAGGACTGGGGAGGGCAGCTGTGACAGAACTAGAAAAGGGCCTCAAAAGCAAAGATGTATCACTGAACACTAAAGTCAGGATCATTCAGACCATGGTATTCCCAATCTCTATGTATAGATGTAAAAGTTGGACAGTGAAAAAAGCAGATAAGAGAAAAATCAACTCATTTGAAATGTGGTGCTGGAGGAGAGCTTTGTGGATACTATGGACTGCGAAAAAGACAAATAATTGGGTGTTAGAACAAATTAAACCAGAACTGTCACTAGAAGCTAAAATGATGAAACGGAGGTTATCCTACTTTGGACACATCATGAGAAGACATGATTCACTAGAAAAGACAATAATGCTGGGAAAAATAGAAGGGAGTAGAAAAAGGGGAAGGCCAAACAAGAGATGGGTTGATTCCATAAAGGAAGCCACAGGTCTGAACTTACAAGATCTGAACAGGGTGGTTTGTGACAGATGCTCTTGGAGGTCTCTGATTCATAGGGTCGCCATAAGTCATGGTCGACTTGAAGGCACATAAAAACAACAACCCTAACACCACTTGTTCAAAGCCACACGTGTAGGCTGCAGTGCCAAGAGATGGCCACTAGACGCCGCAGAACATAACCAATCACAATGGCCCCTCTGCCACTCTTGCACTGATGCCGCCTCTTCTGAATGAGTCTGCCATGCATTTCAACGGGGTGGGTGCAAGGAGCGCTCTGAAGGCCATACCCATCTGCCTCCCCTTATGAATGGCACCCCCAAAATCAGGCCTGTGCCTATCCCAAGATCTTGCGGGAGCAGAGAAGACCATGTTGGCATGTATAGAATACAGAGGAGGATATTAGATTTTGATGGTGGCTGTTTCATTTTTAAGAACCCACCATGTTTCTAGACCTTAAGGTTCCAAAGATTTTAATTTTGCTTATTGAATCTCCTTACAGTCATAGCCTGCCTTTCTCCCATCATGGAAGCCAAGGCGGCATACAGTTTGTTTTTAAGATGTTTTATGCCTTATCCTTAATATACCACTAGAGGAGATGGCAAACAAGCTGCAAAAATCCAATCAGTTGCACGCCAAATTATTGCTTTTGGTCTCTCCCTCACCCCCAAATCCTGAGAACTGCAGTTCACCCATTCACAGATTGACCATTCCCAGCTCACAGTTCCCAGGATTCTTTAGAGGAAGCTATGTGCTTGAAATGGATGGTGTGGATGTGACCAGAGTGACAAATCCTAGCACCCTTCACAAATGACAGTTCCCAGGACTCTTTGGTGGAAGCCATGCGCTTGAAATGGATGGTGTGGATGTGACCATAGTGTACTCACAGACACACAACATCTAATCTCTAAATCCCCCCCCCCCTTGAGTGGGCCACCTCACGGCTGGTCTCCAAACATTTTGCCTTCACCGGACTGCGGTGGCATAGCGTATCACCAAAAAAAGGTACAGCTCTCTTCTCTCTCCCTCAGTTCCAGTCCAGACAGGCCCGCCTGCTTGCCTTCTGTGCTATCGAGCCAGAACAAGTTTGAAAAGACGAAAACAAAAACTTACAATAATGTTTAAAAAATGATTATAAACCTTGAGTGGCATCCAACGCAAGTCCTATCCAGGGGAGACCCACTGAAGTGAATGGACAAGGCTAACTTCATTTGTTTCAAAGGGCCTACTCTGAGTAGGATTGGCAGTGAACATCACCCCATAACTGGTCATTACAAAAAAAAAAAAAAAACTTTAGCTGCATGTATCCAGTGTCAGCCCATGGGAGGTATTTGATGCTTAGTCCTACTCAGAGTAGACCACTGAAGTTAATAGGCATGGCTACGTTGGGTTCACTAATTTCAATGGGTCTCTTCCAAGTAGAACTTAGTGGGATTATTAATGATGATGATAATGATGATAATAATTAATAATAATACAATCCTTGTAAGTAAGATGGCATTGTGTTTATACTTTAGGAGTTTGCTTGGACCAGTGATGGTCATTTTGTTTGATGCTAATAATTTTTTTAAAAAATGAAGCCTGACCCAGCACCAACTCGCTACCCTCATCCCCTCGGCCCTCATGCTGTAGATTGCCCATCTATAAATGACAGGAGTTAAGTTAGTCTAACGCCCTGGGGCCGTGTTGATTGACACCTCACAAGATTGCTCTGGACAGCAACAGTCATTTTCAGCACACCTGGAACGGACACGACCCGCTGATGTGGGGCTCAAAAGACCCTGCCGGCCCTTTTCTGAACCACACGGTTGTCTCCCCCCCCCCGTGCCCCCAGACCCCTCCAATCCTCCTTTCCAGCTCAGGCGGAACCACTCACTAACCCACGCTAGACAAACCCTCTGTATCCCTTTTTTCTAGCTTGTGTCAGAGAGAGGGCACCAAACAGCGATTGGCCACAGATGCGCATGTTATGCGATATGCGCTGCAATTTATTTATGATTTTGTAATTTGCAAACATAACTCACATTAGGTTCTGGGGTGGTGGCAGAGGTATGGGTCTAAGGAGAAATTTGAGTGCATTTACAAGTACGGGGGCCTTTTTGGTGGTGACGCCCAACTCTGTTGCCTCCCCTCTAGAGAGATCCGTTGGGCATCTCCTCTGTACTGCCACCCAACTTAAAGCCGTTGTTTATGTCCTCGTGCTGATTTGGAGAGTGGCGATACAATCCCCATTTGCTATTTAAATGCTGTTCCCTGTTCTGTTTACAGCATTGCATGAGCTCGTGTGTGCATGTGTTTTTAAAGATGGGGTTTTAATTTTTTTTTTTTAAATGTGGGTTTTACCATGAACTGTTTAGTGCTGAAGCGCAGGATGCCTCAAAGGCTTGCAAAGTAGAAATCAGTGTGAAGGTGCCGGTGGGTGGGTTCATTATTTACATAAAATGTGCTGCAGGCGTCTTGCAATTTGAAGGCAATCCCGAGAATTTTTTTATAAAAGAAAAACGCCCACATGTTCTCTGCCGAATTCCAGCGGGCGTGCAAAATGTGCCAAAGAGCGAGTTAGGAAGGACGTGTAAAGGGCTGCTGATGCCAGGGGGAGGGGGGTGGGCACAGTGGCAGACAAGGAAGTCCCATAAGCAGCTTGCCATGCCTGATCAGCCAAAAAGCCGAGAAGGCATTTGCCACTGCCCAGCTCTCCGAAGACATCTTTGTAATGAGAAGCTCCTCAGTTCTAGTGGTGTTAAGTGGAACATTACAGGCTTACATAGGCCACGTACACATTCAAAAAAGATCCCTGCCCTCAGTGACCTTACAATCTCAAGCAGCACAAGAGGGAGACAGCAGTGACGACGGAAGGATCCCTTGGGACAGGGGCTTAAGGAGAAACTAGCGTGCTATGCAAAGGTGAAATCTGCATTCATTGCTCTGCACCAAGGACAGAATTAGGGCTCAGTAAATCTCCTTGGGAAGTGAGTTCCAAAGGTAGGCAGCCATAATAAAAAAATCATATCTCAGCTTACACACTCTCTCTCTCTGAAGATGGCTCAGGGACCTGCAGAAGGGCTTACAGGAAGATCTTAATACTTGGACAGGTTTGTGCAGAAAGAGGTGCATATATATCCTGAAGACCGTCCCTCTGCTAAACCACTATTAAGCTTAAATAGACAGACGGAATCCTTCTAATAGCGAGCTCACGTGGCAAACGCCGACACGATTGGAGTCAAAAGGGAGCTGGGGGGGGGAAGTTTCAGCATGCTATGGGGAGACCCCAGGTTTTGCAGAAGTACCATTTAAAAGAAAAATATCTAATGGGGTGATCCTCCCCTAAAAAACAGCTTCATGAGAACCAATAGCCATAGGCTGCTAACTACCGGTCTGCGTACACACCATATATTTAAGGCACGTTTAAAGCACATCACACACACACACACACACACGAATCCTGGAAACCGTGGTTTGTCAAGAGCGCCGGGAAATGTAGCTGTGAGGAGTACACTATAATTCCCAGGATTCTTTGTGGGGGTACTTTAAATGTAGGGGCGGCTGGTGGCTGCATGTCAGTGGGGCAGTGGTATCCGCTATGGGTTTTAGTCTAAAAACCCAGAAGGGCGGATTCCACTGCCCCACTGACATGCAGCCACCAGCTGCCACTGTTAAATGTGCTTTAAATGTCCAGGCCCAGTTGCAAAAGGACAGAAAACGGATAGGTGAGGATGGAATGGAGTGCCCCAGAGGAGGGCATGGCTGGCATGGAAATAAACCCACTTGCATTAGTTGTGTGTTTTTTTTTAAAGAGAACCAGGAATCTGTCCTCTCCTGTGCTTGTTCTGGGGCAGGAGTTGCACCTTCCAGCCTGGTACAAATCCAGCAGTTGACAAGTGGAAGATCCCGGAATGCCAGCTGAGGCCCACCATCCGCTCCTCCCCCCCCCCCCCAAAAAAATTCCCGATGGCTTGTTTTGCCAGAGCCGGCACAGTGACAGTCAGTGCCCTCCTCCCCCCTGCAAAAGCCTCCTGCTGGGCATTTTAATCACTCTAATCTTTTTAGCTTTTTAATCTTGTATGCTAAGTCTTTATTTTTATTTTCTGTTTAACTGTATTTGTTTTTATGTCATATATGTTTTTGTGATTTTATTATTGCCATATATGTATTTTACCCTATGCTGTTTACCGCCCTGAGAGCTATTTGCTAAGGGCGGTATGTAAATGCAACCAAATAAATAAATAAATAAAATAAATCCCAGGAGATCGTGTCAGAGAACACTCCACTCCAACGCCGTGGCTCCTCTTGGGGATGCCCGGTTCTAACAGGGCAGATGGGATTTCAGCCGTTGGGCCAACGCCACAGAAAGCCCAAGGGGGTTGTACGGTGCCAACGCCTCCCACCAGAGGGCTTGCTGTTTGCCACCCAGCTGGGGGTGAGTGCGTGAAAAAAAAAACACTCGCAGCTCCGAGAGACACTAATTGCATCCCACCGAGCAATTAAGATAACCTCGCTAATGAGCAAAAGCAGGGTACAGCAGTGGCAGTGATGGAAGTGGGCTGCTGCAAGGAACGCAGCGGAAAAGAATTAATTCTGCTCTAAACCTCCTCTTCCTCCCGTTTGAGGGGTGTGTGTGTGTGTGAATGAAGCTGAACGTTTGGAAGACTCAGGACAGAGAAAAAGGAGTTCTTCACGCAGCGCAGAGCTAAGCTATGGAATTCGCTCTGGCAGGATGCAGTGGCGGCCACAACTTGGATGGCTTTAAAAGACAATTAGACAACTAAATGGAGGATGAGGCTATCAATGGCTACTGGAAACCGCAAGTGGGAAGAGGAACTCTTGGGCTGAGGTCCTGCTTGCGGGTTTCCCACTGGGGGCATCTAACTGGTCGCTGGGAGAACAGGTTACTGGCCTGATCCGCAGCCTTGCTCTTCTGACGTGTAAAGAGGCACACGCTGAACGTCTAATGACTTACGGGTAGGGATGTTGGAGACTTCTGATGAAAAGAGTAACGGCAGCAGACATGATCGGCGTTCCCTTATTCGGCCCATTTCCAGAATGGAAAACAATCCAGCATAATACAATCGGTATTCGCTGTTGCTTTCAGTCCGCAAAAGCAATACATAACTGATTATGTCTCCCCTCCCCACGTCTGCATTGCATGGAAATGCATGGGGTGGAATGACTACTTAATGTAAGTAATTCATGCAAGTAAACCACCTAAGGTATGGAATTCCGCCACAGAGGACAGCGGAGGCAAATAACGTAGTCTTTGGCAGAAGAAAAACTGCAGTGGAACGGAAACAGCGTTGCACGTCACGAAGAGGGGCAGAACGGAAAATGATGTCTTCTGACATCCCTAATTATGGGTCCCTGACCTACAAGTTCAGAACCGATCTTCATCTGTCTGAATGCCCTGAAGTCTTGTTTGTGTTTGATTCAAATAAATAAAATGAGCGTTTTTTATTCACCCAGGCTTTTGGTGGCTAAGTTAGCCTCTTTGGGGCTGACAGCGGGGTTGGCCGTGCTAGCTACAGCTGAAGGGGGGTGGAGTCCAGCGACATTCTAGAGTGTGGCCTCTTTGGCTCCCCAGACATTTCTGAACTACAACTCCCATCATTCCTGGCTGTTGGCCATGCTGGCTGGGGCTGATGGGAGTTGTAGTTAAGCAACATCTGGAGGGCCACAGGTTCCTCACATCTGTTCTAGAGGGCTACAAGTTCCCCATCCTGACTTAAGATGATCAGCTGGGGGGGAGGGAATTGGAAAGGGTTAGAACCATATAGTTGGGAGAAAGCCAAAGGTCATCTAGTCCAGCCTCCACTACCCAAAGCATTAAACTATTTTACATCTCTCCTTGCTCCATCACACATGTCAAGGATCAACCGGGATAGTACCACCCCAAACCCTTAGGAACAAGAAATATAGACGGCTGGTAGCTGCGTGACAGCTAAAATGTCCAGAGGCAGATAGCTGACCACTGTTGGAAACAGGACACTGGAATGGATGGACTTTCTTTTCTTTTCATTTTTCATTTGTCCAATCCAGCAAGGGTCTTCTTATGTCCTGGAGTCCTGTTTGCCAGAAAAGCAACACTCTCCAGAGCAACAGTGAAGATCTTTTTTTTTTCCCAGCTGGAGGGCCGCATTCCCTTCTGGGCAATTTTCTGGGGGCCACACGCCAAGAGTTGGCGGAGCCAGAGTAAAAAGTGAGCAGAAGGAATGCCGTTAAAACTGACCGTTGTCTAGTTTCTGCACGCCACTGTCTATCTCCCATCCAGCCGAGCAAGAGGTGTGATCAGAACGTAAGGGCACGTTCCAGCCAGAAGTAAGCAAGCCAAGAAGGATGCTCAACAGGGAGAGGCAATCTGCATGCCTGCGTCCCCCCCCCGCCACTTTCTCCACCACTGCTGGCAACTAATCCTGTTACCCATTAATGCTCTAAAAGAGGCCCCCCAGGGAGCCTCCATTACGCTGATCCCGCGCCACAAGTCGGGAGGCCCCAGCACTGCCTAATCCTGCCTGATTGGGAGCTCGGCTTTGATAATCCCGACAGGCTGACACGCCGCACACTGACACAACGTGTCTCGTGTCCCCCAACCCCCAATCTGCCAATTAATTAGCAACAGTTTCCGTGCCGCCACGGGAGAAGCGGCAAATCACACAACTCAACCGCACTCAACCGGCACCGGAGGGACATAACCCTTTCTGCGACCAATGGGTGTGTCCCCAGCAGAATCAGACACCCCTCTAAAGGCCAGGCGCTGCAGACCAACGCGAGGAGGCGGCTGGGCACCTAGGAGGTGGATAGGGAGCCAGGGGCAAGTTACACCAGTGCACATGCACCCTTCAGCGGCAACCCCCCGCTGACCTGTCGCTTCACCACTGTGATATCCTCCAATGTTCCAACTGAACGAGCAAAAATGACTTGTGTGCACGTTTTGGAATCTGAAATTTTGGTAAGAGTGACAGACAACCTCCTTCCCTCCGATTCTTTATCTTCCTTTAGGCACAAGGAACGCGCCATGATCAGATGTGGTATGTTGCCTCTCCAACAAGTCCGCAGTGCCCTGGAGTGGGATGGAAAGAGAGCCTTCCGCCGTTCAGAGGAACAGGAGTTAGGAGTCACCTGGGAGGGGGGCAGCAAATATAAGCTGCCTTTCTTTTAACGTCCTCCCTTCCAATGGTCCTCTACCAACCTTGATAGCAGCCTCTGACCATTGGCCATGCATTTAATATCTGATCCCTAATAGGCTGGGATATGTGTCTAGGGCAGATGTTGGGACTACAACTCCCACATGCCTCAGAAGCCAGTGTGGCCAACGCTCAGGAATGATGGGCACCAACACAGGCCAGCAATGCCTGGAGGGCCACAAGTTCCCCAGCCCTGTCCCAGACACAAGTCCCAAACTATCAGGGATCATACATTAAATGCCTTTACAGAGGTATAAGGCAGGGATGGGGAGCCCATGACCCTCCAGATGTTGTTAGACTCCAATTCCCATCAGCCCCAGCCAGCATGGCCAATGATCAGGGATGATGGGGGCTGGAGTCCAGCAACAACGGGAGGGCCACAAGTCCCCCATCCCTGTCTCAGACCAAGATTAGAAGGGGGACTTGTATATATAGAGTTCCAAGCTCACAGTTCCAGCCCCTTTCCGACAGGCCCCAGAGACAGACAGCAACTAAAACGTTTCTCTTCCCAAAATTGCTGGGGTGCCCCAAGCTAAGAGTGCAGGAATCCCCATCAGAATAGGTATTCAATATGCATCTCCCCCTTTCCCAGCCCCCCCCCCCAAGGAGACTGCAACGGGGCTTACGTGATAAAACATTTGCTCAAATAATACAGAACGAACTCTGTACAGCTCCCTCTAAAAACTGGCAACAGGAGGTTTTGGCAATCAATGGCCTCTTCTGCAGACGTTTAAAAACCCATAAAAGCATACCCCCAAAAACGCGAGGGGCGGAGGGGGGGAAAAGGGAGTCAGAAGAGGGTTTGCGGCTGGAACAAATCCAGCCTCGCGAGTCTGCCTGCACGGGGATTGCTTGGGACGTATCGGTAATTGGGATCCAGCTGGGACTGCTCAGGGCAGTCAGTCTTCACACTGTAACGGAGACAGAGCTTGCCTCCAGCCCAAATGTGCATTTTGGGGACCCACTTCTTCAGCCCGTTTATCCTGTGAGGGCGTGTGTGCGGTGGTACCTCTGGCGCTGCTGCAACCCACTCGATGAGGTTAGTCTCCGCTCACCATCAGATGGGCCCCCGGCTCACTTCCCCCTGCTCCCAGGCTGCCACTAGCAGGAGTGGGGCAATTATTTTTCTTATGACGGGCCAGCGAGTGACCTATGGGGGAAACTCAGCCGGAGGCCCATCTGATGGTGGGTGGAGTTTGCAGCCTTGCAGGACCGTAGCTGTCTCTCTGTCACCCCCCTCTCTCTGTGACACCCCCTATCTCCCCTCCATTAACACAGGCTGGAACGCTTCCAGGGGGTCCCACGGAAATCAGGCCAAGCGGCACAGGACGGCCCACGGGAAAGGCACTCTGCAAATGTTCAGAGGCACGATCCTCGGTCAACGCTTCGTCAGAAACTAGGCCTGAGCTGGGGCTGCCAGCGGCAGGCTTTCCTGGGCAACCAGCCCCCCCCCCCGGTAAGACAGCTTAGCTCGGCAGAAGAACGGCGAACACCAGCCAGCAGGCAACGCCCCCACCCCCGAAAAAAATAAATAAAAGGAAATATCAAGGTGGAACAAGCCGCCCCAAAGCGAAACCTCTCAACTTTCCATCGCCGGCTGCCTTTGAAGCGGTGCGAAAGCAGCGACCTACTAAAAGGGAAGAGGCCGTGATGGCAAGGGAGGGGTTGCCCTTTGTTGCGCCAGAGGAGGGGAAGGCCGCAATTAGGCCAAGCAATTCCCACCCCTCCCAGCCACCGCCGCCGCGCCCAGGCCAGCCAAATCCCAGCAAGCCACTCAGAAGGGCAGTGCCCAATTTCTGCAAGGAGGCTCGCTGGGGTTTCTGCGCCGGCCTGCGCCGATCGCACGCCTGGGAATCATCCAAAGCATTCCGGTCCCCGACGGGTTCGTACCTGCCTGAGTTTAGTCAGAAAAACAAACAAAGCCGCCTTTGATTGGGTCAGGCTGCTCGCCTGTCAAGGCCAGCCTTGTCTTCTCCTGGCTGGTAGGTGATGTCCCGGGTTCCCAGGCAGAGACGAGGGCCTTTCCCTTGACCAGCTGCGACAAAAGATCCTTTTAAAAGGAGAGATTCCGTGTTGCGGGCAGGGAACCTCGGGCCTGGGGGCCAAATGCCACTCTGTCTGGTCCTCCCTCGCTGGCCATGCCCTGCACCATTTCAGACACATGCAGAGCTATACCAATGGTTCATTGAGCTTAGTATTGTCTACACTGGCTGGCAACAGTGCTCTCCAGGGTCTTTCCCAGCCCTCCCTGGAGATGCCGGGGATTGAACTGGGGATTTTCTGCATGCTAAGCAGGCCCTCTGCCACTGAGCTACGGCCCTTCCCGTACTATGCACAAGCACATTAAACTCAGGATATAACCAATCACTGGGTGCTGCCAAAATGCCCTGGAAAACAAAAAACGTCCTTGCCTGGCGCCAAAACAATGACAAAGCTGGTCCCAAGCGGGTGTCCTTCGGAGGAGCATTCCACAGATGGGGAGCGACTACAGAAAAGGCCCCGTTCGCTCCTCACCACTCCGCAGACCTTCCTCGGAGGTGGGAGGTAGAGAGGAGCCTCAGATGACACCACTAAGGGAGACTGCATGGTGAGAATGGACAGCAACAACTGGAGAGCCAGTATGGTGCAGTGGTTAGAGCGCTGGACTAGGACCTTGGACAGCAGGGGTCAAATCCCCACAAAGCATGCTGGGTGACAGCTGCCCCACAAGAAGTGCAAAATTTGGGACAGGATTCAGCAAGCTGTGAATTCCAGCTTTCACTTAAAAAAAAAGAAGCTTCTAGTCCATATGGATGTGAATTGCTTCAGTTGCCCTAGTTGCATTTTTCCCTCCCTTGACATTCTGAGAATTCAAAAAAGAAGACAGCAAGAAACATTGCCTGGATTCCTTTTGGTTTCTGGAAAGGGGATGAAGTATGACACTCCAGATGTTGCTGGACTCCAATCATCCTTGACCGTCGGCCATGCTGGCTGGGGCTGAGAGGGGCTGGAGTCCAGCCACATCTGGAAGACTGAAGGGTCTCTCATCCTAGCAGTAACAAATGACAGCTCAGCCTCCGATTTTCTTTTCTGAACAGCATTGAGAAAACTATTTATCTCCTCCAACCCTATCGTTTATTTCTGAGCCTGTTTACCAGGCTGCCGATGGTTCTAATGGGTCCCAGTGCAGGAGATATTCCCCCAGGTATGCCTTGCACCCCCAGCGCTCGCTCACTCGCTCTCGTTCTCTAGAGCCATGGTGAAAGAAGAGGGTTGGGACTCTGCCTGTTGTTTTGTGTCTAAGTAGAAGTTTATGGCTGGTTTGGGCCCAGTTGCTTACCAGGGTCGGAGGTGCCACTCTGGCAGGGCTCTGGAATTTTGAAGAGCTGCTCAGCAGGCAGATGTTCACCAGGGGATGTTTTCCACCACTGCATTTCCAGGATGGGGGGGAAAGCTGTTGCCCCTGTTAAATTTTTCCTGCAGCTTAAAAAGGCATTAAAAAGTCTTCCTGGGGAAGGATGGCAGGGAGGTGGTGATTTGAGCCTGATCTATTGGATATCTGCCTGCATATTCCCTATAAAAAGGCACAGGAACTCTCCCAGGGGGATAGCAGACAGCAGTCCCTGTATAATTATCCCTGAGCATGGGGAATGCAGGTTTGGCACCCCCTTCCCAAACACAAGCTCACGTTTAGCTTGTGATCCACTGCCAAGGCAATCCTACACAGAGTTAAGCCCCAGTGAGTTCAGTGGGACTTTATATCCATATAAGTGTGTACAAGCTTGCAGCCTAAGTCACCTAGATCCCTTTTCACTTGTGTGTGTTGATTTATTTAACAAAATTTATATACCGTTTGATGGCAAATAAAACCTCGATGCGTTTTACAAGAAATATTAAAATTATCAATAAAAACAGTTAAAAACAAGTAATCATAAACACGTAAAAGATAATTAAAATTAACAGTAGACTAAGCAGGAATTAAAATGTGTTTGACATCTATGCATTTGGATGGGCTTGCCTAAACAAAAATGTTTGAAAGCAGGCGCCGGAAAAAGGACAGCGAAGGCGCCTGCCTGATTTCAATAGGCAGGGAGTTCCAAAGGGTAGGTGCTGCCACACTAAAAGACTAATTTCTTACAAGTATTAGGTGGCACCGGTTAACAGTGTCAGTTCTGCAGATTGAAGAGGTCCGCTGCCAAGATTTTCCCCAGCATTGTACGTGAGTCTTTGATTATTTGTTGCTGTATATGAATGCAGGCATTTATATAAACCCAACAGGTTCCAGGTCCAACACTTCCAGGTTCAACCCCCGGCATCTCTCAAAAGGATTTAAGGGAGCCATACTGGGAATAACCTTCAAGAGGTGCTGCCAATCTGAGTAGACCACATAGGCCGATTCTTTACATTCGTTTCGATATATTATATTGGGAAGGCCGGGGGCTCACTGGTAGAGCCCTTGCCTTGTACACAGAACTGGAACAGAGAACCTCTGTCAGCCCGAAGGCCACATTCCCTCATCGGCAGCTTTCCGAGGGCCACATTCCGGTGGTGGGCGTGGCAAGAAGCAAGAGTGGGCGGAGCAACAGCTGTGCCTCTTTCCTTTGTGCGGTAGGCAACACGCCAGCCACACATGAGCCAGAGGTTTCACACACGCATGCATGCACCTCCGTCCGTGCAAGCAAGAATGCGGCACAGCGGTTAGAGTGCGGCGCAGCGGTTAGAGTGCTGAGCTGGAAGACCAGGGTTCAAATCCCCACTGCTTTGCATGCAGAAGGACCCGGGTTCAACCCTCAACTTCTCCGGGCCGGGCTGGAAAAGACCCCCTCCTGTCTGAAAGCCGGGGAGCTGCTGTCAGTCAGTGTAGACAATACTGAACTACACGGACCAAAGGCCTGACTCAGTATAAGGCATCTTCCTATGTTCCTGTTCAAGACAGCCCTTTATCCAGAATCATGAGGACTGGGGTCCTGTTTGGTTTTTAGGAGAAAGGCAGCAGCTCAGCAGGCAGAGTGCCCACTTTGCACACAGAAGGTCCCCGGTTTAACCCCTAATGGCAGCCCTAAAGGTAGGCCTGGGAGAGACCCCAGCTTGAAATCCTGGAGAGCCGCTGCCAGTCAGCGGCTGGAAATATTGAGCTAGCTGGACCAAGGGTCTGATGCGGTATAAGAAGGCTGCTTCCTAGGAAGGGACTGTGCATCCCAAGTGTTCCAGGCTTCTCAGGGAGCGCATACGGCAGAGTCCTAGGCTTTCGATGGAAACGCTCGCATTTTAAAAAAAACACCCTCTGGCATCCTGGACTCACACCTCAACGGCTCAAAGAGAGAGGCTGTAAATGACCAATTTCCTCCCGCCCCCAACACACACAACCGCCCCCCTTCTGGACAAGTCCCCGCCCAGGACTCGCAACTCCCCACCTCCTGCCTGGGCGAGCGCAACGTGCCGCTGTGCCCGGCGAGCCTGGATGCTGGACTGAAGGAACGCCTCTCCCTGCTATAACTCACTTCAGTTGTTGCGTCTCTTGGCACCCAACTCCAGCTCTGCAGTATTGCTAGGGAAAGAGAAAAGATCTGTCCAAATAGAGGGGAAAACCAGAGACCACGTTCACACCAGACACTTATTCCATCGTTATTCCACTTTAAACAGCCCCCCCGAATCCTGGGAACTGTAGTTTGTTCAGGGTGCTGAGAGTTCTTAGGAGACCTGTCTATTCCCCTCACAGAGCTACAGTTCCCAGAGTCCCCCGGGAAGAGGGACTGTTAAACCATGCTGGGAATTGTAGCTCTGGGAGGGTCACCAAACGTCTCCCTGCACCTTTCACAAACTACACTTCCCAGGATTCTTTGGGGGAAGTCGTGACTGTTTAAAGTGGCATGATACTGTTTTAAATGGATAGTGCAGATGGGACCGAAAGCACATCCCTCTCCCCACCAAAGAATCCCGGGAACTGCAGTTTACTCCTCACAGAGCTACAATTCCTAGCACCCTTAACAAACTACAGTTCCCAGGATTCTTTGGGGTGGGGTGGGAGAAATGTGCTTTAAATATATGATGTGCATGCAGCCTAAGAGGAGGTTTGCCAGCAGGCATAGCTTTTTCCATTCCGCCCTGTAATCTGTCGCATGCAGCATTGTTTCCGTTCTGCTGCAGTTCATCTGCCGCCAGAAACAACGCTATTCATCTTGCTGTCCGCCATGGTGAAATGATGGAACTTACGCAATTCGTTGCATAAATTACGTTGTCATGACGTTATTCCACCCCACTCATTTCAAGGCGAAGAAAACACAATGCAAAGGAGGTGGGGTGGGGGCATAATCAATTATATATCATTTGCAGGCTGAAAGCAATTGTAACGGTGAACAACGATAGCGTCCGCTGGATCAATTTCCGTTCGAACAAGCAAACACCAGCAATTTCTGCACCTGTTTTGGTAAGAATTCTTCGATATCCCTAGCTAAAAGTGTACACTTGGGGGTACCACGTTCAAATTTCACACCAGCCAAGATTTCAGAGGTGATGGTTAAGCATCAACCCTCTATGGTCAGAGGAAGTCTACCCCCGGAACACCAGCTACCAGAAGGCAAAAGAGCAGGCAAGGTCTTTTCCTTTCACACTCCACCTGTGAGCTTTGCGGGAGGCGTCCTGAGAGTCAAGACTAGGACCTGGGCAAGACTAGATGACGTTGGGCCAGTCATGCTCTCTCTCTCAGCCTAACCTACCTCACAAGGTTGTTGTGAGGACAAAATGGGGAGGAGAACTGTGAGTGCCACCTCGAGCTCCTTGGAAGAAATGAAAGATATCAATGCAACAAATGATCTTTTTTTAAAAAACGAAAAACAATACAGGATGCTGTGCCAGACAGATCTTGCACTTTCTGCTTCTCCCCAATGCACACAGACCACTCTCCCCATTTGGATCACTCAGCACCCCATTGCTCAGCAGCAGTGGCTGTTTTTCCCCCTTCCTGGGGAGGGAGACGGGGCCATCTGGGGATCTCCCTGCCACCTCCACACCTCAACTCTTCACTGCGGGCCGGCAGGCGGAGGGTTAAGTGCCACAGTAGAATCCCTTCTGCACGGCTGCCTTTTTAGAACAGGCACTTTCAGGGCAGTGGCACCTTCCATCATCCTGCCAAAGCCGGGCAGATGGATTTCCCCTGGCAGAGCCGACAACAAGCACAGTCCTGGCACGGCGCCCAGCGGCCCAGGAACCGAGTGGCCCCAAACAGCTGGCAAGTAGCAGGGGAGAGGGGAAAAAGGGGGAGCAGCATTTCATGGCACATCTGCCGGACTAAATCTGGGACCGGCGTGGTCCAGGCCAGCGCCACGGGGACGGCCTGGTGTGCGCTGCAGCTAGGGACGGACAGTGACCGCAAGGCTTTGGGAGCAGAGTGCCAACCGGCTGCGTGCCCCAAATCCTACAGCTAGGGTGGGGGAGCCGGGCTCTCAGAACAGGCCACAGGACAAGCATCCAGTAACGCTGCCCTGTCATTTCCAGTGTGCTTTCAGGGGTTCAAAGCAGACCATGGAAGGGATGTTTCCAGCTTCTCCACCGCCTCCTGCCTTTGAAAGCCTTATAAGAAGTTGCTACCAGACTGGGACTCTGAGCAACATTGTGGGATTTCTAGTGGGTTGCTAGGAGCCAACTGAAACTGTCAAAATTCTCTTCTTAATTTTGCTATTGCCAGACGGGGTAAGGTTGCCTGCCAAGAGATACAATGTTGCTGTGTTCATGATACCGAAAAGTTGTTTTTGTTTGCTGTTATATTTACTGTTAGAATATTTTTTGTTATTAGGAAATTGTTTTTGCAATTGTTGTTTTTGAGCCGTACTTCTATTCACCTCGCTGTAAGCCACTTTGAGCACAACCCAGTGGCAAAGAGTTGCAGAGGTTAAGCATGCATCACATGGAGAAGGGCCTCACTATTCCACCTGTCCCCTCAGTTCCGCTGACGGGCCCAAGCACAGCAGGGATGATTTTTTTTTTATTTTAAATGAGAGAGAGAGAGAGAGAGAGATTTTGAGGAGGGGGGAGAAGATTGCTCCACTCAAAATTTTATATCAAAGAATCTCTGTAGCTCACACACTTGAAATCTGGACATTGGCTTGGAAGGCCTTGAGTTCAAGTCCCCATCTGCCTCACTGCCCTAGGCTAGTCCATACCTAGGACAAGAAAGGCTTGCAGGAACAAACAAAAGGACCTATCTAACCCAGCATTGTGTTTGCTAGATCAGCCAATCTGATTATTTATTTATTTTATTTATCTATTTTCATTTCTAGACCGCCCATAGCTAATAGCTCTCTGGGCGGTGTACAAAACGAGATTAAAATACAATATAGAATAAAATCAGTAACAGAAAGGAACACATTAAACTAAAACATTAAACATAAAACATTGAACATTAAAATGCCTGGGAGTACAGCCAGGTCTTAACCTGGTGCCTAAAAGAAAGAACCGTAGGCGCCAGGCGTATTTCCTCCGGTAAGCTGTTCCATAATTCGGGGGCCACCACAGAAAAGGCCCTAGTTCTAGTAACAGTCCTCCGGGCAGCCTGGTGAGTTGGTACCCGGAGGAGGGCCTTAGATACTGAATGAAGTGAGCAGGTAGGTTCATCGCGGGAGAGGCGTTCCACAAGGTATTGCGGTCCCACACCATGTAAGGCTTTATAGGTCAACACCAGCACCTTGAATCTGGCTCGGAAACAAATGGGTAGCCAGTGCAAGCGAGCCAGGACACGTGTTATATGCGCAGACCGATTGGTCCTTGTCAACAGCCTGGCTGCCGCATTTTGCACTAGCTGAAGTTTCCGAACAGTCTTCAAGGGCAGCCCTACATAGAGCGCATTACAGTAATCCAATCTAGAAGTTACCAGAGCGTGGACAACAGAGGCGAGATCATCACTGTCCAGATAGGGGCGTAGTTGGGCGACTAAGCAAAGGTGGTAAAACGCATTCCGTGCCACTGAGGCCACTTGAGCCTCGAGCGACAAGGAAGGGTCAAAAAGGACCCCCAAACTACGAACCTGTTCTTTCAAGGGGAGTGTAACCCCATCTAGAACAGGATAAACATCCACCATCTGAGCAGGGAAAGAGCTCACCAACAGTGTCTCAGTCTTGTCTGGATTGAGTTTCAGTTTCCTGATGTCTCCAGGAAGTGCCCAAGTAGGGCGCAAACGGCAATAGCCCTCTCCTGCTATTGCTCCCTAGCAGCTAGTATAGACTGCCTCTATAACTGGAGGTTCCATTTAGTCCTCACGGCCAATACCCGCTGATAAAAGTGCTGTATGCTCCTGTGGTTCATCTTAAGCCCACTAAGAGCAGGGCCTTTAGAGTAACAGCCCCTGCTC
Organism: Rhineura floridana; assembly: GCF_030035675.1. Taxonomy (NCBI): domain Eukaryota; kingdom Metazoa; phylum Chordata; class Lepidosauria; order Squamata; family Rhineuridae; genus Rhineura; species Rhineura floridana. The sequence goes on along the minus strand of NC_084501.1, from coordinate 18,042,607 downwards.
CTTGGATTGCGCTTCCAAGGAAAATCAGGCAGGCACAGCACTGGCATTTAGACATCTGCTTCAGAGTCCACTGTTGACCCAAGGCTTTCCCTGAGACGTGATTCAGCTAGACAAATTCCTGGGGGACCAGGCTACCAATGGCTACTAGCCACGATGGCTATGTTCTCCCTCCACTATCGGAAGCGGGATGCCTCCGAATGCCAGCTGCTGGACACTGCAGGAGAGGAAAGGGTCTGTTGCACTCTGGGCCTGCTTGTGAGGGGCTTCCGCAAAGAGGCATCTTGGCTGGCCACTGGGAGAACTGGATGCTAGACTAGGTGGGCCACTGGTCTGAATCAGTGAGCTCTTCTTTTCTTGATGTATCAGATCTGACCTATTGATGTAATATTAGTTTGCACTTGTTTTATGAATGTGAATCTATAGTTTATTTCATGCTGTTTGCTGCCATTATACCTTTTTTCCTCTTACCACGTCTGTGACTTTACAATAAAATTTGCTGTTATATATATGTATACATTCCTTAACGTTGACAGGATAGAAATGTTACATTCTGGGTAGTATCGCATGACGATCTTGCAAGTCAATAAACAAGCCAGGCATCTGAAACCTCTTCACAGGCAGATCCCTCCCGGATCCTCCCTTTCTGAAAAAACATGCACAGCCTCAACCATTTCAGCCTCTCAAGCTTTGCAAGGGTTGGTGGTGGAGGAATGAGCCCTCCTCCGTTGGCCTCGGGATCACAAAAAGCCATTCCATGAGTGGCTCTGCCAGAGACGCAACCCTGCTCTATACGGTGCTGGCTCAGCAGAGACCTCCGCCCCTATGGGGTGGCCGGCCACTCGGGCCTTCCTTCTGGCTTTGCTTTCGTGCGTCGGAGAATGGGGGTGGAGCGGAGAGAGAATATTGATCGGCGGAGAGCAACACAGCTCATTGATTTTGCCCTTTCTTTTCCACGAATGCATTCATATAAGCACAGACTTTGTGGGCTGGGGGGAGAGAAAAAGAGAGGGCCCTGGCTGTTGGGGATTGGTGAAGGGCTTCCTTCTCTCCTTGTGTCGAAAATGGGATCAGCGAGAGAGGGGGACTTGTGAGCCAATGGAATCATTAAACCGGGGATGGCAAACCTAAAGCTTGCAGGCCAAATGCAGCCCTCTAGGCCTCACTATCTGGCCCTTGGGACTATCTCCAGGCCACTCCCCCTCTGCCCAGGCCACACCCCTCACCGGCCCAGTGTCTTTGCCTTGCTAGAATGCGTCCACAAACTCTGATCCTGCCTTTTGCTTGCCAGGATGGATATGGGTGCGTGAGTGCATGTCCATAGGAGAAATGTCCATCCGCTGTTCCATCCGAATTTGCCTCTCTGGCCCTGCCTGCTGCTGGCATGCGGCCCCCGGAAGGTTGCGCAGACAGGAATGCGGCCCTCGGGCTGACAAGGGTTCCCCACCCCTGCCCCCACCTCACCCATTTACCGCGGAAGCTTAAAAAGCTTCCTTGCCTGTCCCACCTCGAGGCAATTCGAACGGGCAACGGAGCAAGCCACTTACAAGCCCAAGTCGGATGCATTGTTATTAAATAATTGATCTGCTTGATTTCTGTTTAACGGCAAAGAAAGCTAGGGTCGGGGGGGGGGAGAGAGAGAAAGAGGATCCCACCTCCCATTTGTATGCTCAGGTCTCCGTCTCTCCCACAGGAAGCTGCCCTGGTCCATCTAGCTCAGTGCTGTTTACACTGGCTGGCAGCGGCTCTCCAGATTTCCAGCAGGGGGTTCTTATGCAGCCCTACCTGGAGATGCCGGGGACTGAACCTGGGGCCTTCTGCACCCAAGGCAGGTGCTCTGGCACCGAGCCACGGCCCTTCACCACAGCTGTCTCTAGGAGGAAGGAGTGGCTGGGTGGGCAGGAATCAGCCTCCCGGTTGACCGAGGCTAGACACGTGGCTCTCGAGAAGCAGAAGCCGGATGGCAAACGCCGAGGCCACGCAGGCTTCCAACCAGCGGGGCAGCCCCATGAAGGCAGGATCACATTGTTCCCACTTTACAGATGGAAGAACTGAAGGGTAAAAAATAGGATTTTTTTCCGACACCCAGACAAAATGGGCAGCTATGGGGGAAAAAAGGCCTCTGTAAATTCTCCTGGCGCAACGCGAATGCCAAGTCTGTAAAACAGACTAACGCCACCTTCTCCAGGGTTGCTATTTTGGGCAGTGTCAAATGCCTGTTAGTGCAACGATTTACGCTTGTGCAAAGGAACTTCCCTCCCGTTCCCTCACCCTGCATGCACACACACCCCCAAATCTGCTGTGGACAGTTGGGAGACCCCCCAGAACAAATGTAGGGGGCACGCAGGGGGAGGAGAGGGGGGGATGTTGCACTGCGCCAACAGAATGCATAACTTTGCTCTACTCTGCCCACAAGCCGTTATGCGCAATGTGCATTTCCATTCTCCAAGTTGGGATTTTTTTAAAAAACATCCCCAGTTTGGAATTTGCTGTTAGATGGGGGGGGGGAATGGGGAGGTGGAGATAGCATCAATATTTGGCAAGGGAGTAATTCAAGTATGCTACAAATATACTTGTATAGCCAATAGACTACAGCTCCCATCAGCCCCAGCCGGCATGGCCACTGGTCAGGGATGATGGGAGTTGTAGTCTGGTGAGTCATGTCAGACCAGGGTGACCCTGGGTTCAAATCCCCACTTTGCCATAAAGCTCACTCGTTGGCATTGGGCCAGCGAATCCATCAAGCCCACCTTGCAGGCTTGTCGTGAGAAAACAAAACCCTTTGGAGGAAAACGTCTTAAAATTAACTAAGGAGCAATAAAAGGGAGCCGCCGCTCCGTAACTATCAAAAGGGGCAGAGTATTTTAAGGGCCAGAAGCAAACGCAGAGATGTTTGGGGCAACAACTTTGCTTCCCAACCAAATATACGCCCCTGGTCTTTTTGGGGGGGCGGGGAGAGGGAGACGGAAAACACGTCAGCCTGGAAAGAGAGAAAACAATTAGAACGATTTTCTTATATTTTCTCTCTCCCCCCCCCCCGGCCCTGCAACGGCCACACGGGCAAATCCTCACTAAATCTAAAGCCTGCCCGCTTTGGCTAACAAGATCAATGGGATTTTTAATTGAGTTTTAATTAAGCAATCAATCTGCAGCTGGCAACTCAATTAAGGGGTCCATGCAGCACGAGGGAGAGCGTGGCCCACCCTTGGTGGCTCTTGTGCTGCCTGCCGGAGGCGGGGAATGCCTATCCTGGGTGCCAATTGGGGGGCCCTTCAAGATCTCAGGGCCAGGCTTCCCCCTGCCCAGGTTAAGCACTGCCACCCCCTCTTCTCCTCCCCTTCTCTTTTTGAAGGGATGGCAATTCATGCTCTGCACATCACAGGCATCCGGTGCTGTACCGCCCACCCGGCAAGCCATCGCCACGAGTCTAAGCGCAGCCCTGCTGGATCACGCCGAACGGCCAATCTCGTCCGGCTTTCCGTTTCTCAAAGTGGCCAACCAGGTGTCTCCGGGAAGCCCACAAGCAGAGCATAAAAAGAAACAGCCCGGCCCACTCCCACTCCTCTGTTGCTCGCCCTGCAGTGCTGGATGTTCAGAGGTAGACACCTCCTGCACAAGGAGGCTCCATGCAGGCCTTACAGCTTGTCGTCACTGAGAGATTGCACCCTCCTCCAATTTGTCTAACGGCCTTCCAGAGCGTACCGGTGACACGCACGCACAAACACTCTGCCCATGCCCAGAAGCCACCCTCCTTTGATACTGTTCCCGAGCCAAAATGCCGGCACTGGGGCTCGGTTGATGCTTGCGCAAGCACACATGCACCCCTCCCAGTTTCCTTCGTCGACAGTTTTTCCACCTTGCTCTGCAGAGATATCCAACTGGAAGCAGCCAAGATCCGCTGACGCCCATGAGTCACGGACAAGTTTTGGGGAACTGCCTTGTCCTCAGGACCTAGTTACTCCTTTACCTGTTTTTAAAAAGACAAAACAGGGCGCGACAACTTGTTGGCACTTCTGCTGACGACAGGCATTTTGTTTCGAAGGGAGGAAGGAAGGAAAAGTGCCGGAGAATTAGCGCTGCCCAAGCTAACATCCTTCTGATTTGAAACCTCCCCACCTTCCCCTGATGCTCAAGGGCCAGGGAGTATGAAGGGAAAGGACTCTGCACATGCTCAAGGCCACACTGTTACTTTTCCAAGCCGAAAGAAGAAGCTCTCTGCACATGCTCAGGGTTACACAGTTACGGTTCCAGTATGAAGGGAAACCACTTAGCACATGCTTGGGACCACACTGTTACTTTTCCAGTTCAAAAAAAGAAGCATTTTGCACACTGTCAAGCCCACACAGTTACCGTGTCAGTATGAAAAAAATAACTTTGCTTTGCACATGATTGACACTGCACCGTTACTGTTCCAGTACAAAAGGAAAAAGCACTTTGCACATGCTCAGGGCCGCTCTGGGCTCCTGCTGGAAGGAAGGAAGGGGTATAAATAAAATAAGAAATAAATAAAATTGTTCCTGTTCTAGTATGAAAGAGAAAGCAGTTTGGACATGCTCAGGGCTACATCTTTACTGTTCCATATGACCAGGGCTAAACAGTGGTCGCAAAACACAGATTCAAAAGCTGTGACATGGATTCAACCTTACATCCCAGTCCACCACCACAACCATGTGTCTCCCAAAAGGGTAGCCAAAGGGACAAGCGACACATTCTGTGATGTAAAAATTCAGGAAGGAAAAGGGTCACGCTCAGGGATTTGTTAAGAACAGATGAGTAAACCAAAAAACACTCTGCACAGACCCAGAAGGCACTCTCCTTAGTCATCAGGTTTCAGGATTCCCCAAGGCGGATGCTGGGAGGCCACACCTTCAAAGCTGGGAGCCCTGTCCTCCCTCTTTGCACAGCACAGACTGGTGGCACTTTTCTCCGGGGTAAAAGAAAAGCATTCTGCACATGATCAGATGAGGCCTTTGATATACTGCTGCTTCACATGTCCTGAGGTCAGGTGCCGGTGCTGAGGGAGGAGTGCAAAAGCTGTTTCTTGGCTTGGAGCGAGGCTCCCCCTAACTAGCCAGCACAGGCTGGCAGCGGCTATTCAGCCATGAGGCAACAGCACCACAGAGCTATGGCCTTCCCCCTAGAAATAAGGGGTCCTAGTCCTCATGGTTCTGAACAAATGGCTGATCTTAAATATGAACGTAGGAAGCTGGTTTATACTGAATGAAAGCATTGGTCTAACTAGCTCAGTAATGCCTGCACGGACTGACAGTCGGACTTCAGGCAGGCGTCTTTCCCAGCCCTATCTGGAGATGCCGAGGATTGAACCTGGAGCCTTCTCTGCCAAGCACTTAGACACAGCCCTGAAGGGCCTGCCGAGGCTTTATCTCTTTCCCAGACTGAATTCTAGAGGCTCCAGTTTCCGCCGCCCCAGATGAAGCCCATGCGCTTCTGACCTCCCTGCCCAGCGTCAGTGGAAGCTGCAGGGCCGCGGCTCTCGCCTGCCCAGAGAGCGAGTCAGCAACCAGTCAGCTGTTCCAGGCACACAAAAGAGGAGGACGCAGCCGCCAGAGCAAAGAGGCTGCCGCTTTGAAGGGTGCTCAAACTCAACAGCTCACGGCCTCGGAAGATGCTGTCGCGGAGCTCAAACAGATAAGAGACGTCTTGGAAGTGGAAACACCAGGGAGGCGTGGAGGTGGCAGCAGCAGCGGGTGGGCAGCAGCCACTGCTGGGTCTCCAATCGCCCTGCGCTGTGGTGGAACAGAGCGGAGGCCTCGTGCTCTCCCACTCTGACGCAGGGCACTCCTGGGGAGAAGAGGTGGGGTGGGAGAGGCGCTGGAAAGGTAGGGTGTGGCAACAACTGCTGGGAACATCATAACAGGCCTGCTGGATCAGGCCAAAGGCCCATCACAGTCCAGAATCCAGTTCTTGCAAGCACCAGATTCCTCCAGATTCCTATAAGCGGGGCGTGAAATCAGCAGCCCTCCCTCACCGTCTCTTATGACATGAGAGCCCTGCTGTTTCAGGTCTGCTGGCTCAGGCCCATCTGACAGCCCAGCATCCTGGGTTGTATTCAGCTAAGTTCTACTCAGAGTAGGCCCACTGAATGAATCTTTCCACTGAACATTAGGAAAAACCTCCTGTTAGAGCGGTACAACAATGGGACCCATGACCTAGGAAGGTGGTGGGCTCTCCAACACTGGAGGCATTCAAGAGGCAGCTGGACAGCCACCGGTCGGGGATGCTTTGAGTTGGATTCCTGCATTGAGCAGGGGTTGGACTCCATGGCCTTATAGGCCCCTTCCAACTCTACGATTCTATGATTGTAAACGAGTCGTATCTATTAACTTCAGTGGGTCTACTCTTAGTAGGGTGAGCACTAAATACAACCCCCTGCTCTCCCCATGGCCAACCAGATGTCTCTGGGAAGCCTGAATGCGGGACTTGAGGACAACAATGCCGTCCCCGTTTGTGATTCCCAGTAACTGGGAGTAACAGGCATGGCAAACTCCTCCCCCTGCCCCTGGCATTATTCAGAGGTAAACTACTTCTGAGCATGGAGGCTCTCTTTAGTTGGCACAAAAAGAGCTCTAGTCCAGCATCCGGTTCTTGCGTCGCTCAACCGGATACCCCAAAGGGAAGCCAGCAAGCGGGACCCGAGTGCATCAGCAACTCTCTCTGCTTGCGACGCCTGGCAACTGGTATTCCGAAAGTGGAGGGAGTGTTCACAGCTATCCTAGCTAGCAGCCACGGAGCGCCTTCTCCTCCAGAAATTTGTCTCATCCTGTTTTAAAGCCATCCAATTTGGCACCTGTCATTACCTCCTCGATTCCAAATATACACAAATGGTTGCTGATGCTCCGGGAATTCGATTACTGCAACACATTCTACACAGGGCCGCCTTTGAAGACAGTTCGGAAACTAGCTGGGCAGAATTTAGTAGCTGAATTATCAATTTGGACCGGAAGGGTCTGAGCATAGTACACCAATTCTGGCTGGTTCCTGATTAGTTTCTGGGCTCCAATCAAACTGCTGGTTTTGATTTATAAAGCCTTGTATGGCTCAGTATCTCAGGGACCATCCCTTCTTCTTGGCGATCACTCGTGACCGAGTAAGATTGTCTTCCAAAATTGACAGCTATCTGCGGGAGATGCCCTAGCTGTGGATTTCCTGCTGTGAGCAGGGGGTTGCACTCGATGGCCTACAAGGCCCCTTCCAACTCTATGATTCTATGATTTTTTTTTTTTTTACAATAATTTTTATTCAAATTTTCATAAAACATACAAAACAAAATCATAAAACATTCGAAGACAAAAAACAAAACAAAACAAAAATGATTAAACAAAAAAATAAAATGTTGACTTCCCATTTGTCACAGATCAAATCAGTTATAGGTCTACAATATATAACAATCCTGTCTCTTAAATTATATTATAAAATCACTTTCCTCCAGTAGTTATCTTAATTAATCATCAAATCTCATAAACATTACTTTATTCTTTCCACAAAAAGTCAAAGAGAGGTTTCAATTCTTTAAGAAATATATCTATCAATTTTTCTCCAAATAAACATGTCGATTAATCCATCTCGTTAATAATAATAATAATCTTATTGTCATAACCATAGTCCAAATAAACATATCGATTAATCCATCTCATCAAAATCTGTTAGGTCCAATAATTTCAATAGCCATTATTCCATTATCCATATTAATTCCATCTTCCATCTTCCATAGTCCTGTTAAGTCCAGTAATTTCAGTGTCCAATCTTCCATTATCAGTATTCCATAATAATCTTGCTGTCATAGCCATAGTCATATAATAAGAGTCTGATGGGAATTTCCTCTCTCCCAAATATTTTCTTGCCATCAATTCTGAATAAGTTGCTGAAATATTGTTGTAAAGTCATATCTGTGTTCTTCTTTTTTACAAAATGCACTGGCTCATCTCTTGAGAGTTTTTCCATTGTCACATGGCTGCAGTTAATTCCATAGATTTTCTCTATATCAAGCTCCATCACGTCATTCCAGTCCAGAAGATTATCCAAGCCATTGATAACTTTATCTCTAATATCTTCATTAATTTCTTCAGAGATAACGTTAAATTCCAAACAGTAGATTTTATTTCTAATATCCATAAACTCCAGATCTTTTTCCAATTCCACATTTGTTCCAATCTCCAGGGCTTGTATCTTCCCTTTATTTTTTCTTTTCTCATCTCTGATCTCATTCTCCTCTCTCACAGGATCCCCTATTTCTTTAAGCTCCTGCGTCATTTTGCTCAGTTCAATTTTCAGCTCCTTACTGCCCTGTCGCAGGGTTTGTTTCGTTATCTCAATCTCATCCATTATTTTCTGAAACATAATTACTTCCAGATTCTCAGCCACTTTCTTGATTGCCATTTTTAAAACCACGAAAACAAAACAAAACAAAAATAAAGAAGAACCACTTCTTATTTCAGCAACAATTGGGTTAATATTCCAGGCTTGATGACATCACAGTATAAACAGAGCAGCCTGCCTTATCTCTCTATGTTCAAGAATACAAAACAAATTTAGTTCCCAGCATCAAAACAGTTAGTGGCGTCGTGAAGAAGCAGATTCGTCAAAATAAAATAGACCAAAAAGAGAATAGTCCCAGACAATATAATGTTCCTCAGAATAGAAATCCCTCTTCTGTTTATATCTTTAGAATGCACTTCCAGGACAGCTTTTTGCAATAGAAACAGATAAGCTGTTAATTTCGTGAATAACAGAGAAGAGTTATAGCTCACCCAGAAGTTCTTTAAAGCTGATTCATTTGACAAATCTCTTTTTGCTGCAAAAATTTAAACCAAGTAAAAAAAATAATAGAAAGAAGGGTGCTTGCCTGTTAGTCCGTTTTCTCTTTGAAGAAAAGATAAACGTATCGCATTAATCAGATAGAGCTTGTTCGGAAGTCCATCCAGCATTGCTGGCTGGACCTTTTCTCATAAATTAATGAAATCCAGTCCTCCCAACAAAAACAGGCTTTTGAGGTTGATCTCTATGTTTCTCCCTGCCCGGGAGAAATTTCATCAGTCAAAAAAAAAAATGTTCTGACTGATTTATATCTGAATAAGCTTCTTTTGAGGCGGGAGCCCATCTCAAAAGCAGGCACAAGCGAAGTCACCCTTCCCGGAAGTCTCTATGATTCTATGATTCTAAAGTCTTTAACAATGGATCCTTCTGAATCTGTATCCACCGCCGATGTACCAGTTCATGACTAGGGGCTTCTGGATTTCACAGTCCTGCCCCTGTTGTCATTCACTGATCGCCATGGGACTTTTGTTATGGAAGATTCCTGTGCGTGAATTTGTTTTATGTGGGGAGATCGGCGCACCACGATCAACACACAGTGTTGACAGAAAAAGGCTTTGATCCAATGGCATGGGTACCACGACGAGTGGAAGTCCTTTATCTGCTGCAGCCTTCATCCGCCTTCACAGCCGTTGTAACATACACATTGTTATCCTCCGACTGTTCTGCCATTGAGGACCATCTATTCCCATACGGAGCGGTCCGGATGTTGTGGTCTTCATCAGAGGCCCTTCTGCACCCAAGGTGGGCACATGAGAATGGGCCTCGTCAGTGGTGGCCCCCTCGCCTGTAGAATGCTCTTCCCAGGGAGATGCATCATCATCCATCTTTTAAGCGCCAAGCGAAGACGTTTTCATTCACTCAGGCCTGTGGTAACTAAGCTGGTCTCTAGGGTGGTGCTCATTTGTAAATGAAACGGGTAGGACTTGTCCCTCTCATTACATCACTGGAAGAGCATTTTAAGTATTTTGTATTATACCCTGTTTTAAATGTTCTCGTTTTGATTGTTTTTATATGCTGCATTTTATCTTCTTGTGCTGAGACCTTTTTTTAAAAGTGACTAATCATTAATAATAATAATAATCAGAGGGGGGGTTTTGTGATGACACTAAACGGCACTGAGTCTGGGCACCTCTTTCTGCGCTTCCCATGGTAACCATTTTGTGCTGGTACTCACAGCACTAGGGATGGAAAGATTCATCCATTTCAATTCTCTCCGTTTCTCCTTTTTCCTGTCTTAAATTCAGTTCCCGATTCCTGCAGCAATTTGTGATGGTTTTTTTTTTAAATCCTCATGAAAATTCTCCAGGACTTTAGTGCAAATTTCTCCTAACAAACTTATTTTTGTAGGCAGGTGTGACTCTTGCACACATTTTTTGCAAGCCACTTCTCATCATATAGTGCCTTTTTGCATGTTATTTTCATGCATATATTCATTTTAATGCACACTTTCCCCAAACACGGGCATTTCTGCAAACATTGGTTGGTCGGCAAACTGCATCGCAAAATTCAAATAAGTGTGAATGTGGAAGGATCGGCTGTGGGTTCAGTTCTCGTATTGTTTTGGAAGGCGCAAATTTGATAGGTTCGGCTTGAAGTGTGAACTGAATTGAATTTCTCGCTACCAACGCCTCATTTTTTACCCAAAAGTATTATTATTATTATTATTACTAGATCATCATCATCATCAACCAGGCTGAGCATGAATAAAATCCACCCACCGAATATCCTCCCAAAAAAGAACTGGCTTTAAAAAGAAAGAAAAGCTTGCACACATCTCTTTTATTCCACTGCCTTTCCCAAAGATCCTTGCTGTTTGTCTGTTCTGGGGCATCAGAGCATAAAAGTTCCTCAAACGCAAGTGGAATTATGAACACCGCAACAATGTCCTTCGCAGATGTATCCATCCACCCTGACTTGGAAGACTTTCTATGCCAACCTGTTCCATTTATAACCCTTGGCTCAAGCCCCACAGATTCACCCAGAATCCTCCACTTCCCAGTCACGCCGCACCTTTGCCACCACCAGAAGCAGTTCCCTTTGCTGGATGGGGACCAGAGTTCCTTTCAAAGATGCTTAATCGGTCTGACAAGGTAGATTTGAGCGTTGCTGACATAAACGCAAAGAGGCAAGCTCCCCCCTTTTTTTTTGCAGATGACGCCGCTGTCCTCTCTGACCGCAGGGAGCAGATGCTGTTTCACCGGCAACGCGCACAGCGGGTTTGGTCTCTGAACTGAAAAGGACACACTTCACCACCCACCGCAGGCTTGGTGTGGGAGGGGAATCTCCTAAAGTCTTGGAACTTCCCACCCCTCTCCAGACGTCCCTTGAATTGTTCCAAGGCTTTGGGACTTTGAACCAAGAGGCTCACTGGGGGACCTTGGGCCAGCCCCCGTGTCTCAGTTGAACCTACATCGCAGGGTTGTTGCGAGGGTTAAAACAGGGAGAGGGAAAAATGATGTACAGATGCCTTGAGCTCCTTACAGAAAAGGTAGAGTACATAAATGTCACAAATAAACAAAGCTGGGGCTCCTCTTCTGTACCTCTATCTATGCAGAAGACAGAGATTGGAAGGATGCAACTTCTCACCTTGCTTTAAGACTTAGTGGAAATTTGAACACAGACCTCCTTGCTCTTGAGTTACTCTAGGCCAAATACACAGCAATTACCCACCACCGCCGCCGCCGTCAAATACATGCTATGCTGCTAGTCCTCACTCCTCACTCCCTGTCCAGAAAGGCAAAGAGGTGCGTTAGATCTGGATCAGAGATGAGGAGTTGGCGGCCCTCCATGTGTTGATAGACCATTGCTCCCACCATGTCCGACGATTGGCCATGTTGGCTGGGGCTGATGGGAGCTGGCGTCCAGCAACATCTGGAGAGCCAAAAGTCCCCTTGCTCCAACCTGAGGAAACCAATTTGGGACACACCCAAAGAGATTGACCTGAATCAATTTGGTTCGCCCGACAGAGACTGCAAGGCAGGGTGGTTGTTATTTCAAGCTTCTTACAAATCCATCTGTTATGTATCAAGATCTGAGGCTTTTTCCCTTCCCCTTTGGCAGATCGAACCGAGGTAGCTGTGTCGATCCGCTAAAGGGAGGGAAAGAAAATAATGTAAGAAAGAAAAAATCCACAAGAGCCAATCATGCATGAGAAAAACAATTATCTTTGTTTTAAAGGGAGGGGGGAAGTCAACACTACGCAGGCTTTTCAAACACATTGTGTTCCCTTTACAAAATCTAGGGTGCTCTTTTGGGTTTTTAAAAATCCTTTCATTTCATTCACCTACCTCACAGGGATGTTGTGAGGACAAAATGGGGAGGGGGAGAATCATGCACAGACCACCTTGAGCTCCTTGGTGGAAAAGGCGGGATGTAAATGTAAGAAATATAGAAATTTGCTTTAAAACATAAATCAGGTTCTCAAAATTACAGGAAGAGTTAGGCATCTCCAGCCAGCGGGCCAAATACAGCCTTCTAGCCCTCTCTCTCAGCCCCCAACCCAACCTTCACCGGCTCTGTTCTGAGCTCTTCTCATCAGTGGTGTTTTCAGCACCTTGGACAGCTCTTTGACCGTTTGGACTAAACCCCGGAGTGGATTCCAAAGCCCCACTGACATGGAGCCACTACCCGCCACTGCCTTCAGTACTTCTGCCTGGCTGGAATGCACCCTTCCACATTTGATCACGTCACTTGCATCCCTGGGTTTATAAAAACCTCTGGGTTTTGCACTGCTGGGATGGAGCCGCATCTTTTCCCTCTGGCTCCACCCACTACTGGCACGTGGCCCCCAGGAGGTTGCACATGAGGGCATGTGGCCTCTGAGCTGAAAAAGGTTCCCCACCCCGACATACGGGATTGTATGAGAAGATAAGAAGCTGGCTTCTACCGAGTCAGATTATTGGTCCATTTAGCCCAATACTGTCTTCGCTGACTGGCAGCAGCTCTCTCAAGGTCTGTTTTCCAGGCCCACTATAACAGCTCCTCTCTCTGCTCCCAGAAATTGAACTCAGGAGCTTCTACATGCAAAACATGCACTCTAATCTTGGAGTAATGTCCTCTCCCCGTCAATATCAGGCAGGATCAGTGGCATCCATTAAAAGGGGCAATTCACAAAGGAAACGCACACAACAATATCCCTTCATTTTACACCCTCCTCACCACAGAAAACATTGTAGATTGGGGCAGCAGTCCTAACGAAACTCTTCAGGTGTTGGTGTGTGTTCACTGATCCTGCTTCTCTTTTTTTAAACCTACTCAAAAAAAAATTTACAAAAATAAAAAAGTTCCAGGCTTTGTGGATTACAATCGATCCCAGCCAGCACGGAGAGAGCCCTACGGTACTTTTAACAATGCTGCCTCTCACACACCGTCCCTGCGACTGATTAATTTTCTTCTTAAGAAATCTTACGATTTTTTCAGAGCCCGTCTCAAGATTCCAGAGCCCGGCTGGGTCGGCTGAACAGAGAGAGAGAGAGACTGAAAAAATGAATTTAAAGAAAGGAGGAGGAGGAGAAAAGGGGGGGAGCGGCTTTGCTTAACAGGATTAAGATGACTGCAAGGGGGGGGAACCCTTTAATCTCCATCCTGGGGTTAATCTGGATTAAGGCTGCCCTCCATTCCCTTGCAGATCCAGATCGAGTGCTGTTCACTTCGCTGCTTGCTGGAGCTTCTGTGTATTAAAAGTGCACCTCTGTGATCTCCTGCCAGCCACTGCCACCTCCCACCTAAAAAATAAAAAATAAATGGGAGCCCCCCCTTCCTGCCCTTGGCGTCCACCCCTCCTTGTTGTGAAAAGGGCCAGGCTCCCTGAACTGGTATTAAAATGGGGGATTTTACGATGTGTTAAACCCTCTTTAAACAGGTACAAATGGGTGGAAGGGCCCTGTTCACACAGCAGCAAACGCGCGACTTGAACCCCCAACATGTCACACCGTCCTACGGAAGGACCGCAGCTCAGCAGCGGAACATCTGCTTCGCATGCAGAAGGACTCAGGTTCGATCCCCAGTGGCACTGCCAGGTAGGGCTGGGAATGTCCCCTGGAAGGTGCTGCCGGTCAGTACAGACAGTACTGAGATGGGCCTAGTTCCTGTTTGGGAAGGCTCACAGACCAATGGCGAAGTAACTGACTGCTGTTGTTTCATTGTTTATAGTTGTTGTTAATGTTAATTAATTAGTTAGTTAAATTTATATCCCGCCCTTCCTCCCAGTAGGAGCTGAGGGCGGCAAACAAGCACACTGAAACACTAAAACATCATGAAAACAGAGATTAAAATATATTAAGACATCTTTACAAACATCTTTTTAAAAAAGCTTTAAGAGCATCTTAAAAAGCCGTTCCAGCACAGACGCAGACTGGGATAAGGTCTCTACTTAAAAGGCTTCTTGAAAGAGGAAGGTCTTCAGGAGGCACCGAAAATATAACAGAGGTGGCGCCTGTCTAATATTGAAGGGGATGGAATTCCAGAGGGTCGGTGCCACCACACTAAAGGCCCGCTTCCTATGTTGTGCTGAACAGATCTCCTGATCAGATGGTATCTGCAGGAGGCCCTCACCTGCAGAGCGCAGTGATCAACTGGGTATATAAGAGGTAAGACAATCTTTCAGGTATCCTGGTCCCAAGCTGTATAGGAATTTGTACACCAAACCTAGAACCTTGAGCCTGGCCTGGAAGCTACTGGGCAGCCGGTGCAAATTCTTTCAGCAGCGGGGTGACATGTTGGCGAAACCCTTGCTCCAGGGAGCAGTCGTGCCGCCACACCAGCTTCAGCTTCCGGACCAACCTCAAGGGCAGCCCCACATAGAGCGCATTACAGTAATCCAGCCTGGAGGTTGCCAGTGCATGGACAGCAGTGGTCGGGCTATCCCGGTCCAGAAACGGCCGCAGCCGTCTTACCATCAGCTGTCTTAACTTGTTATAGCTTTATTCGTTTTTGTGTTCACATCGTGTAAGTCGCTCAGGCACCTTCGAGTGTCAAGCAACGAATAAACATACAAACAAATTAGCAATATAATGATGTCAGCAACCATTTGAGGGGAAGGCGATTAGCTCAGTGGGAGTGCAGCTGCTTCTCATGCGGAAGGTCCCAGGTTCAATTCCCGGCATTCCAGGTCGGACGGGGAAGCCCCCCCCAAAACCCTAAAGAGCTGCTGCCAGTCAGAGCAGACAGTCTTGAGCTGGATGGACCAATGGTCTGACTCAGGATAAGGTAGCTTCCCATGCTGACTGACTCTGACTTCCCAAAGCGAAGGGACGGTCCTTTCTCCAAACTGAACTCGAACGCATCAGAACGTACAAAGAGCCCGGCTGCTGGATCAGGCTATAGGCCCATCAATTCCTACATCTGGCCCATGTTCTCACAGTGGCCAACCAGGTGCTTATGGGAAGCCTGCAAGCCGGATCTGAGTGCAACAGCAGCTCTCCCCTCCTGCGGTTCCCAGCAATGGGTACTCCAAAGTATACTGCCTCCGACGGTGGAGGGAGAGCGTAGCCATCATTGCAAGTAGTCACTGATGGCCTGATCCTCCAGGAATTTGTCTAAGAAATCATTTTTAGATCATGCAGAGGCAAAAATGGCCCCCACTGGGAGAAGCCCCCCCCCCGGCCTCCTGCATAAGTCATTGTTCTGAACGGAAGGAAGTGAGTCCAGAGCAGTGACTCTAGCAGAGACATGACAGTCACCCTCGCTTGGGGGCTGTCGCACCTCTGCATAAAGGAATGGGGAACTTCTGGCCCTCCCGACGTTGTTAGGACTACAGCTCCCATCACCCCCAACCTTGGCCATGACTTGGGCTGATGGGAGTTGGAGTCAAAGAACAACTGTTGAACTACAACTCCCATCATCCCTGACCATTGGCCATGCTGGCCAGGGCTCATGGGAATTGGGAGTCCATCAACTTCCGGATGGCCTGCAGCTTCCCCCCTCCCTGGCATAGAAAGAGGGACAGGATGATCCTACCACATCCAGTTCAGTGCAGAGATAT
The DNA here is from genome assembly GCF_030035675.1 of Rhineura floridana. NCBI lineage: Eukaryota > Metazoa > Chordata > Lepidosauria > Squamata > Rhineuridae > Rhineura > Rhineura floridana. Next base: position 18,026,793 of record NC_084501.1, on the reverse strand, counting down.
GGTAGCCTCTCCCACCTAGAGATGCGAAGGCCTGGGGGAAATTGATTTTTTTGGGGAAAAAAATAGAACCTCCACCGTTTCCCATCCCCCCCTCCAAAAAAAACGTTTTTCCCTCCTGAATTCTTCCAGTTTTTTTCTGGGCCTTCACATCTCTACTCCCACCTCCAACAGAGGTGGACAGGAAAAGAGGCAATCCAGAACAGTACATCATGCAGAGACAAAGCAGACAGGCTTACTTTCTCTTTAGGCCACTAAGAGTTCTCCTGGCCTGCCATTTGCGAGTTACTGAAACAAAAAGCAAGTTGATACTCGGGGACTGGGCACAGATTCCCATCACCCTGCTTTCAACTGCATTCGTGGCAAGCACCTTAGCAGAGAGGAAGCCAGGCAAGTCTAAAACATCCAAGTGACTGGTTGTTTTGCTTGCGTTCCACAGCAGAAACCCCTTTGGGCAAATCGAAGCAAAGGAACAAGCCTGCATTTAAGACTGAGCACGGACGGTGACACTGCTGTAACAAAACGGAGCTGGAATGTGGCATTCTTGGGGAAACATACGTGCAAAATAGACACCCGCACAAAAGGAGAATAGCACTGCAGCCACCTCACGGCACGGACACCAGCCCATGAAAGCGCGCACCACAGCAAAATGTGCTTAGCTTTTAAGATGCCACAGCCTCTTGTCGGTTGCTTTTGCTAAAGCCCTGAAGCAATGATTTTCAAAGTGTGCTTTTGGGGCACATTAGTGCCATGCGATCAACACACCAAAAAATTATTTAAAGGCTCCCGCGAGCTCTAAAGGACCCACCCACAAAGTAAGTGCCAACCGCCGCTCTGTACGGTTCACGGAGGACCATTTCTGCTTCCTTCCAACCAGATGCCACCATGCTGCAGCGCTGCCTTGGGCGCAAATCAGGTCACAAGTTGGATGACATGCCCTAGGACGAGGCTGCCTGTCGCTCCTGCTGGAAGAAGGCTGGCCCAGAACAGAGCCTCTTGCAGAGATACAACAGGCAGGCAAATCTGCACTGTCTCTACATTGGGCGAGGTGGGGATCAGGGCAGAATTAGAGCAGAGTAGGCAGAGACTGTTGCATCTGGAATACTGTATCCAGTTCCGGGCATCATGTTCCAAGGAGGTTACCAACCAACAGGTGTGGCTTCTATCCAAGGCTGTGCTGAGTAACCGTCCCATCAGCGCAAGGGTTGATGTTTGTGCAATGTGACTTCGCCCCTCACTTTCCTCACCCCACGGACCCTCAAAAATGACAGGGCCTGCAGGGAGATGGGAGTCCAAGAAAATCCAAAAACATTCCTGTTTACCCGGGAATCTGAGGGCTGAAAGACGCTGTTCCTGGCAACCCAGAGATCACTGGGTGGATGTTTTTATCAGAAACCATTTTTAGAATGCAGCTTTTGTTGTTGTTAAACGGTTTTATTGACAGGTTCGCAAGACGACAACACCTGTGTGGCTGTTCAGCCCCAGACATCTCTGAGGCAGGGCTGGGAATGTCCCCCCGCTCGAAACCCTGGACAGCCACTGCCAGTCAGTGTGGGCCATAGTGAGCTAGACTGTTTGACTTGGCGTAAGGCAGCTTCCTAGCTTTCCCGTGTGCACAGAAGGTCCCAGGTTCGACCCCCCAACATCTCCAGTTACAAGAATCGGGCAGCGAAGCGATCAAAAGAACCTTCTTGGCTGGAGACTCTGGGAGTTACTGCTGGTCACGAGTACACCATCTTGGGCTGGATGGAGAAACAGCCTGAACCAATGTTCTATTAACCTGCAGGACTCTGAGCCAAGACTGAAGAGATGATTAGGAGCAGTCAATTTCCACACAGCACATGGTTAAACTACAGAATTCACTCCCATAAGATGCAGTGATGGCCACTAACGGAGGGCTTTAAAAGAGGATAAGACAAATTTATAGATGATAATAAGGCTTTCAGCGGCTACTAGCCCACTGTTGGAGACAGGATGCCTCTGAATCCCGGTGGCTGGAGAATCCCAAGCGCGGAGTCTTGCTGCGGCACGCTCGGGTCCTGCTTGTGGGCTTCTCATTGGGGGCATCTGGTTGGTCACTGTGAGAACAAAAGGTCAGACTAGATGGGCCCCTGGCCTGAACCGGGAGCTGGGCTGTTATGTCCGTATGAGCGAGGGAGGGCTCTTTCATTCGTGCCCTGCCAATGGGCTTCCTGAAGGAATCTGATTGGCCAACAGGATGCTGGACTCGATGGCCCCTTCTTCAGCCTGATCCAGCAGCCAGGGCTTTTCTGAATGGCGATTGGGTCGTGATGGCAGAGGACAGGCAGAAGGGCCTCAGTGTCCCCTTCCGGTAATTGTCTGCCATGACACCAGGGGTGGGGGAGGGGAGGGGGAAAAAAGAGGCATCTCTCCATTCAGGAATGTTACCCACGCAGCCACTGGCAAAACCGCACACGCCCAGCTCAACCTGCCACCCACAGCCACCTCTTCCCTGCTCCCTGTTCTTGTGAAAGGAACAGCTAGGCGCACCCAGAGAAGACTCTCAGGAGCGGTTAAGTAGGATGGTGAAAGCACAGATGTGCCAACAGAGAGAGAGAGAGAGAGAGAGAGAGAGAGAGAGAGAGAGAGAGAGAGAATATCTGCAAGATAGTTGCAACAGTGATGTGGCCCTAGATTTTTGAATTAGGAAAAAAATTCTGGAACGTTTTCTTAGACAAACCAGGCTAACTCAAACAGGGTCATTTTGTTGGAATTGCTTTTCAATAAGTTCTTAAAACCTTCTTTTAAAAACGTTTTTAATCTTAGAAGATGTTTTGAAAGCTTTTTTTAAGAAACGTTTTTAAAGATGTTTAGGTTTAATGTGTTTTTTTTAAAGTTTGTTTTTATGATGTTTCAAAGTGTTTAGTGTTTTTGTTTGCCGCCCTGGGCTCCTGCCGGGAGCGGCATGTAAATCAAAGAATAAATAAATTAATAAATAAATTTTCATTGGAGCGCTTACAGTTTTGCATTGGGGGAAAAAAATGCTGATGCCCTAGGGCTCCAATGGGGAGCCTGCGGTGATTGTAGAGAGGTTGCTGAATGACAACTCCCATCAGCACCAGCAAGCTCAGCCAGTGGCCGGGGCAGATGGGAATTGTAGTTCAGCAACCTCTGGAGGGCCACAGGGTCCCCATCCCCCCACCCTAGGGAGCGTTCTAATTTAGCACGGTCATTTTACTTGCGTTTAGCAAACTTGAAACCTGGCCGAACATTGCATCTGCGACTGGCACCCATTACGAATGAAGTTGGCAAAGGGCGATTTGTCTTTTTGACGGTTTTACATCGCTGCCAACAACGTTCTTATGCTCCACTGCCGATCCATTGCACATTTTGCAACTGTTCTTATGTAGTTTTGCTTTTATAGCACTTTGGAGGGCTTTTAAGCTGATTTTGTCAAATCAGAGTATAAAAATATATTTACATATACACAAACACACATATAACTTGGCTAAATAACAGATCTAAAGTTACATCCCATGTTAGTTCTACTCAGAGTAGACCTGTTGAAATGAATGGATCTAAGTTAGCCTTGTCCATTGAAAACATTAAATAAAGCAGATCATTATAATTTAAAGATGCACTGAATCCTTTCCTGCATTGCTTCAACTGGGAAGAAGGGTGGGATATAAATATAATAAATAATGATAATAATAATCACCAAAAAAAGCTGTGCCTCCACCAATTCCCCTTGGAATAAATTCCCCTCTGCCTGGATTTGCACTGTAATCCTCAAATACCTCAAGTTACCACCATCTGTCCTAGCCTGCATGCATGTTAGTTTGTTTGTTATTACATTTATATCCCGCCTTTCCGGCAAGCAGCTCAAAGGTGGCGTAAATAGCTCTCCCCCTCTCCGTTTTATCCTCACAACAACCCTGTGAGGTAGGTTAGGCTGAGAGGCAGCGACTGGCCCAAGGCCATCCAGTCAGCATCGTGGTCGAACCCAGGTATCCCAGGTCCTAGTCCGACACTCTTCGCCACACTGGCTCTCTCAATTCAGAGGCTTCTCCTTTTGCATGATGGACATTTGCAGCTCTTAAAAAGTTGTGTTCAGGGCAGACAAAGTTGCTTGTTCTTAATATGATGCCACCCACCCCAGGGGAGCACTACTGAGTGCTTCCTCACCTGGTGCTCCCTGGTAGGGTGGTAGCCATAATCTAAATCGGGTGTGGCCCTCCAAATGTTGCTGGACTCCATCTCCCATCAGCCCCTGCCAGCATGGCCAATACTCAGGGATGATGGGGGGCTGCAGATCTAAAATAAGGGTTAAACTGACGGCCACACCCCCTTGGGGGCAAACTCCCAGAGGGCTGCATGCCACTGATGGGCAGGACCAGATGCAAAAGTGGGCAGAGCCATATATGTGACTCTTACCTTCATAGGTCCCAGAAGTTTTTCCCTTGCTGGTCGCCAGAATTAAAATCCCTGGTCACCAACGGTGACTATCTCCAGACACCTGTGCCTTCCGCAGTGTGAAGCGTATGCTCTGCCGCTGAACTGTGGACCCCCCCCCTTTTGTTACTTGAATTTGCATAGATGCATGTGGGGAGTGCATGAAATATTAGGGGGGTTGAGGGACCCCAGTCCCCTTACCTTCAGAACAGGCTCCTGTTTTAGAAGGCTCTGGGAGGGGCATGTTTGGCTAAAATTTGGGTGGAGTCTGTGGACTGGGGAAGGCCAACAGCCTAATGGCACAGGACCTGCTTGGCGTGCAGAACAGGCGGAGGTTCACCTCCCAACGCCACCACTGAAAACCCACATTCCCGCAGCCCTCCAGACGTTGCTGAACTATAGCCCCCATCAGCCCCAGCAAGCATGATCCAACGGCAAGGGATGACGGGAGCTATAGTCCAGCAACATCCGGAGGGCCAAAGGTTCCCCACACCAGAGTTAAAAGGATCAGGTGGCTCTTGCTAGGAGACCGTCTTCGCTACTTGGGATCCTGACAGCAGCTGCCAATGAGAGCGCGCCATACAAGGCTAGAGAGATCAATCACGCAAGATAGGGCGGCTTCCTAGTTTCATTAAGGCACCTTTCTGAGCAACCTCCACCAATAATTCAAGCATTGACATTCGACATCCCTGCTACCGCATGGAGCATTGATGTGGCAAAAGCTTTTCAGCCGTGCTTGCAAGGAGGCAATCAAGTTTAAACTGGCCCTAAGAGTGATCCTGGGGGAAACCAAGGCAGCAGCTCCTCCCGGGTGCTGAGCGTCTCAGAGGGCACAGCAAAAACAGCTTCCCTGACATCTCCTCCGCTGCCAACAAACAAAATCCTGGCCTGCGATATCCTGACACATCAGATAGAAAAAGCCTTCTAGCCTAGCACATATTCCCCCCCAAAAAATGTTGGAATCAGTTCATCTCCTGAATCGCTACGAAACTGGGAGATCACATTCACAGGGAACATGTTTTTCTTTAAAAATAACCTTTTGCATTACACCAGAGATGGAGGAACCGGTGTGGTGTAGTAGTTAAGAGCGTCGGACTAGAATCTGGGAGACCCGGGTTCAAATCCCCACTCAGTCATGGAGCGATGGGGTGACCATTGGCCAGTCGCTATTCCCAGCCTAATCTACCTCTCAGGGACGTTGTGAGGATAAAATGGAGAGGGGAACCATGTACGCCGCCGTCAGCTCCTTGCAGGAAAAGTGGGATATAAATGTAATAAATAAAATAAAAATAAACTTACGGCCCTCCAGATGGGGTTGGACCCTGTGTCTTTGACATGTCCCAGCCTATCAGGTTATTAAATGCACTTACAGAGGTGTAAAGCAAACATGGGGAGCCTGGGCCCTCCAGATGTTGTGGAATCCAACTCCCATGGCCCCAGCCAGGATGGCCAATAGGCAGCTATGACGGGAGTTGGGGGTGTCAACACCTGGAGGGCCACGGGTTCCCAACCCCATCCTAGACACATGTCCCAACCTATCAGAGTTCACCTATTAAATGCACTTAGAGGGGTGTAAAGCAGGGATGGGGAGCCCATGGCCCTCTAGATGTTGCTGGACTCCAACTCTCAGCAGCCTCCCAGCCAGCATGACCAATGGTCAGGGATGAAGGGAGCTGGAGTCCAGCAATGTCTGGAGGGCCACAGGGTCTCCATTCCTGCTTTACGAACACTTCCGCAATGATAACATGAGCATTCCACACGCTACACTCCTCATCCCTAGATTTTTACTCTTGCAGACCCTTTAAGAAGCCCTCCCCTTACGCTTGCAAGCGTGAGAGGGACAGGCCCCCAGATTCCATGCTCCTCTATGACAAATATGGCCAATGCAGTATGACACTGGCCTTGTGTCAGGGGGGAAAGCCAAGCTAGCACTTGTCTCCCTGACACTCTAGCTTTCTATGTGCCAGGAACGCTTTGTTTTGTTGTCGTCATCAGCACAGAGGAGCACCCAGTCGCATGAATGCTCACTTGCAGTCTGGAAGCAAGGCAAGGCACAGGTTTGTCACCTCAACGACAACTAGGCATTTTTTTAAAAAAGTGTCCTTAGCAACAGGGAAAAAGATCATCTACAGAAAATAAATAAGTGCATTCCCACGGGACTTGCAAGCTGATTAAGAGTGGCTGTTGCTGGCATTACATATTACCATATTGCTCTGTGCGCCGGTTCCAAAAGAAGATGCGCCCTGGAGCAAATGCGCTTTAGCATTTAGCAAAGAGAGCCTCGCTGGGTTGGTCCAAAGGTCCACCGAGTCCATCCTTCTGTTTCCCGGTAAGCTGAGCAGTGATGCTGTCAGAGTAGGCCCCAGTCAGCAGAATGGAGCAGAAGACCCCCCCACCCCAATCCAGCAGGGCTGTCCTTTGGAAGCAAGCGATGGCTTTAAAAGAAGATTCTAGGGAGCCGTGGCCAGCCAGTGCAGGCAATGCTGAACTGGTCAGACCATTGGTGTGATTCGATATAAGACAGCTTCCTGTGTGCAACGCAGATGCTACAGCCATCCGCTTTTGTGAGAAGCGCAGGAAATGGCCTTAGAGACTGAGTCAGGCCACCGGTTGGACTAGCTCAGTGTGGCGTATACCAGGGCAGTGGCGGCTCCATGGAGATGCCATTGGGGATTGAACCCGGGGCCTTCTGCATGCAAGGCAGGTGCTCTACCCACAGAGCTATGTGGCCCTTCCTTGTCCGAAATGGCACGCCCTGCGCCACACAGTCACGTGCTAAGAAGCCATGCAATCCCACTCGTGAGAACAACGTGTGCCACAATCTTTTTGCAGGTTACGCGCACAGAAATCTCTTCGCAGTAGGAAGGTATCCTGTGAATCAGTCCTAGGAATACAGGATTTCTCCCCCCCCCCCAAAAAAAATCCTCTACGCCAGGGATGGGAAACCAGAGTCAGGGAACCAGTAGCCTTCCAAACCACAGCAGCTCTGGCCAGCACAGCCAGTGGTCAGAGATGATGGGAGTTGTAGTCCACAGGCATCTGTAGGGCCAGATTCCCTACCCCTTCTCTACAGGGCTGAAAAACCAAAATATTTCATAGTGGCCCCAAAAGCGTTTGAGTGTGTTCCCCACCTCCCACCCCTAAAATACGTATGCTGACTTCTGATCATGTCATACCCTCTAAAATGTAACAGAATCGGTATTCTTCTCTCTTCTGTTAAAATCGTGGAGATTTCCCCCACCCAACTATTCATGTTTTTAATACTGTCCTTTGCATTCACAGCATGAGGACAAAAAACCTTCAAATAAATAAATAAAATGTCAGTGTCTCTTTAAAAAATGGTAGGAAGAAGCCCTTCAACTTCCTACTAGCTATTTTTTTTTAAAAAGACACACTGACATTTTATTTATTTATCTGAAGGTTTCTAGTCTAGTGCTCTGAAAGTAGAGGATAGTGTTCAAGCTCTTTTGTCCCAATTAACCTTCAATTTAAAAGGTGTATGTGTGTTTCATCCTTGTCAGAAGTGTCTCAAGACCGAGAAACAAGGCCGAGAAATGTATGGACCTTTTGTACGCAGGACCCTCTAAAGACCACCTCCCAACTTCTCTTCCACCCACCCTGCACTAGGGATGAGGAAGAAACTCGATTTAGCTCGCATCATCAAATTCACATTTTCCAAACAACATCAGAAGCGAAACACGGCCCTCCTTCGAACTCTGCACTTATCTGAATTTTGCAATGCAGTTCTCCAACCAAGCCATATTTACAAAAATGCATATCTTACAAGGAAATGTGCTTAAAAAGGAATATGTTAGGGAACATAACCTACAAAAATGCATTGCAGGACAAAAATGTGTACATTAGCGAAAACTGCATGCAAAAATGTATTAATTTGCACCAAAATGCTCACTTTTTTGTGGTTTTTTTAAAAAAAATCACAAATTTCTGCAGAAGTGTGCAGAACTGAACTTAAGACCAGAAAAAAACAGGAACAGAAAGAACCAAAATGGACAGATCCTTCCATCCCTATCCTGGACCAATCAGCAGCTTGAGTGCTCATCGGTACCCCAGTCACATCCGCCCTTGTCCGGAAAAAAGAAAACACGCACATACCAGCGTGACACAAGAACCTGCTTAGAAAGGCAGAGAGGGACATGGACCACAGAGATTTTAGATGGCGGAGGATACAACTGCTGCACAAATATTGGCAACAGCAACCATACCACCACCACCATCTTGAAATAGGCATAAGGGGTGGTACGGATGGACACCCAGAAAAAGGCGTGCAGAGGGCATCAGTCCTGTCACCGATGCAATATTTGGAGGGGGGCTGAATCGGAGGGGGGCAGGGACGATGAGGGTCAGAGCTTGGAAAATCCTAGGCCACGGTTTACCCGAGTACCTAAAAAACATAACACGGTGGCTCTTTCTGGACTCTCCACCCAATTAAAGAGCCACGAGCACCCAGAAATGCTGATGGGAAACATGCGGAAGCCGTGCCAGTTACCAAAAGGCAACGGGACAGGCGGCAGAACAAACTGGCAATGGAGGCAACACAGGCTACGTTTAAAGCATCTCCCCTCCTCTAAGAATCCTGGGAACTGTGGTTGGTTAAGGGTGCTGGGAATTGTAGCTCAGCGAGGGGTAAGCTACAGCTCCCCAGGGCTTCTTTTGCAGGGAGGGGAGGACCGTGCTTTAAATCGCTGCTCTTCAATGTGGGGTCGCCAGCTGTCATCTGACTACAACTCCCATCAACCCTTGCAAATTGGCCAAGCTGGCTGAGGAGGATGGGAGTTGTAGTCTGACAACATCTGGCGACCCCAGGCCGAAAGACAGTGCTTTGTATATACAGTGTGCACACAGCCAAAGTCTCCATCCCGTTGCAGGTTTTCAGGAACCGTGGTTGTGAGGAGTGACACAGACAAGCCAAAGCAGGTAGAGGTAGACCACTGGGGCACATTCCGTGCATGGGCGTAAGGTGCTGCATGGAGGAGGAGAAACAGGGCAGAGATCCAAAAGCTGATTTGCTCCCAGATCCTGAGCAGAAAGCAACCTTCTCCCATAGTAGCCTGAACAAGAGACAGGAAAACTAGACAGTCAGAAACACAAATAAGATTCATGCAGAAGGGAAGAAAGGCTCCCTAAAATATCTCTAGGGGAAGAGGAGAAGCAACCAGCTCTCGGGAGGTAGACGAGGGAGCCAGGGGGCATCTCATCTTCATCCCAGGAAGGGGCACATTCCTGATGCCTGGCACCCAAAGGCGAGGGGGTTCAGCCGCATCTTTTACCGCCAGCAGGTCAAAATGTCTCAACAGCAGCCTCGCCTCAGGAGGAAGAGGACAGGTGTCTCATCGAGTCTTGTTTACAGCTTGTCTTGACACCCGGTGACCGGGCCCACAAAGACCCATTCCGCCCATAATTTATCCCCAAAACCCCAGCCCGCAAGGGTACGCCGCGCGGCTGCAGTGAAGGCAACACTGCCGCACTGCTTCGCCATAAATATCCCCGACGCGCCGGCAACCCGGCTCTGCGGCAGGGACAACCCACCCCCAGACACGCTATGGCTCACCACAAAGACGGGGGCCTAGCACCTATGCCATGGTTGGTGGTGCTGGTGGTGAAAGAGGAGGAGGAGGAGGTGAAGGAAGGATCCAAGCAGGGTGAGCCCCACCGAAATCTCTCCCTGCGCCCCAACAAAAACAGCAGCCAAATCACTAGGAAGGTAGATCCCCTCCCCCCCAAAAAAGAGGTGGTAGGCAACTACGGTAGTGAGGAAAATGTTCAATTCGGGGTGCTTGGGTACAGAGCCTTCACAAGAAATAAGCCCGGCCAGGCTTTGGCCAGGTTAGTTAGGCCGGTTGTGTCCACCACCGCCAAGGTAGCCCAATGCATTGTGGGTCAGGCTCTGCAGAGCAGTTCTACCTGAGCCCTTGACGCAGCTCCTTAGCAACCATCTCCTCGCTTCCACTCCCACCCCTGTACCACACACACACGCACCAGCCACTAAAGTCAGGCCAGGTTAGAAATCTTTGGCCAGGGGAAGGGTGGCTGAGCGGGGTGGTCCCACAGCAAAGGGACCAGCCTCTGCTGCTCTGCCATTGTGTGGCGCCCGCCAGCGCCCAATTCAGAGGCGCAATTTATGGGGCCTGAGCTTCCGCCTCAGAAGACATTCTCAATGGAGGCAGTTCTCCCTCGACGCACAGAAAAGAGGCACAGGAGAGGGAACGAACGGAGGGCGTGAGACCCAGACGCGCCAGGACGGACGGACAGACAGACACAGGGAGGGGGATGCGGAGAAATTTACAGACAGCCAAGCACACACATGGATTCCCACTCAATTTGTCCCTCCCACCTTTGGTGAATGGCCAAGGCCCAGAGAAAATGGAAGCCGTGAACGCAGAGTGGCGCCAACAGAGCGGGAAGCAGGCACTGTCCCAAGTGGTCCACAGCAAGGGAGCACCCCCCCGGGGGTCACTCTGTCCCCGAGCCACATCACCGCCACCCCTTGGGACCCTGAGCACCACGCTCTTCCACGGGCACCCTGCCCCCCCTGATGGCTTGGTAACCCTGTCCCTTCCTTCCCTGCATGCCACGGGTGAACCATTAGAGATGCAATACACGGGCACTGTCCACGCCCCCATTGATCTGCCTCACTGGGGCTCTGCTCAGCCCCACTCATTTAAAAAAAAAAGGCTGGGGAGAATCATGCAGAGGAACAAGACAGGCAACAAGGCCATGTCCCATCCCACCTGGCGAAACACATTTTCAAAGGGGGAAGTTAATACAACCAAGCCCCCTGTGGCACAGGCTAAAGCCACGCGGTGCTATGCGCCACGGAGCCTTGGCGCAGGCTGTGTGGTAATCGGCACCATGGCTCAGATCTCAGAGCGACAACAGTCTCATCACAGCAGCCTGGGACCCATACAAATAAAAAGGGGGTGTGTGTGGGTCGGCTTCCTGCACAGCAGAGAGCCACATCCCATGCCACAGATTCCCATCACGCAACAAGCTGCCACGCAGCGCTGGCACAGCCTCCCCAGGCACGGAGAAAGAAGCCAGACGGCTTTGTCGTTCATCAGCCAGCCGCCAAACCAGAGAGGTTGTCGGTCACCAGGAATCCAAAGGGACCACACATGAATGATTAAAAAAAAAAAAAAAAGGCATAGGCCAATTGTAACACACACACACCAAAATACAAACAGCCAGGCTTACGGAAGCAGCTCCAACTGAGAGATTGACTCATATTAAGCAAGCAGTGGGTGGTGGATCTGTACAATTCCCTCCTCTCCCCCCCCCCTTATAGTCAGCGTGTTTACATGGAGCCCTGCGGTCAAAGGAATCAGGCCAAATATTACCGTAAACTGCACTTCTAAAACAAAAGAGAATTGAGAGAGGAGGTCCGATAAATATCTTTCAAATCCTCCCCCCAAAACTAAGAATCAGACATGCTATTCCTCCCTACCCCCAAATAAACCCTCCAGCTTTCAAAGCAAGTGGATATAGAACAGCTGCCAGCCATCACCTCTCCCCAAAAAGGGGTGAAGTCACGAGGTTACCACCACCACCCGGACCTCTTCGATGCACATTCTCACACGCACAGAGCCAAGTCTTCCTTCGAGTGAACGCACAAAAGAAGGGTCCAGCCGGAAAGCTAAGGGAGGCAGTCCCTTTGGGGCAAAAAGGTGGCAGGTGAATGGCGGGAGGGGGGGCCCAAGCTCAGGGGCAAAGAGCACCCGCCTTGCATGCAGAAGGCCCTCCCCCACCCCAGTTCAATCCCCTGGCGTCTCTAGGTAGGGCTGGGGAGAAACTCCCTGCCTGGAACCTGCTGCCGGTCAGTGTTGACAATACTGAGCCCGGGGACCAGAAGCAAGAAAAGGCAGCCTGGGACCACAAGGGTGGGCAAAAAGGGAAAGGAAATAAATAAATAAATAAATAAATAAATGATCAGGCATCAATCAGACAGCTTCCGTTCGTTCATCCCCCCCCCCTCCGCACACCCGCCAAGTCCCTGCATGAGTGTTCAAGAAAGACAGATTCTCCCTTGGCACCTCGCCGGCTCGCTTTGCAATAAACACCCCACAGCCCGCTTCCCTCTTGGTAAGTGGCAACCAGTTAATGGAAGGCAAGGCAAGGCAAGGCAAGGCAAGGCAGAAGGGGGAGGGGGGGAGGGGGGCCTCACCCAGTTCCCACCGGAGGCCCGGGCACGAGCCACGGGGTGCTCTGGGGATGGGAGGCGGGCAGCGCGTCGCTGGTGCACCCACGGTGAGGAGCGCGCGTGTGGAGTGTGCGCCAGTCTCGCAGCTCGCCCCACCGTGCCAAGGATCTGACATCCAGAGTCACGCCTAGGCACCAATATATAGGTCACGCCACACTCCAGATCCAGGCCGGGCATGGGGAGTCCCAGGGCAGCTGGCACGCCGAGCTCTAATTGCGGGGAAGGGGAGAGAGTGTGTTTCCCCCCCCCTGCCGCGAAGAGTGCGTGCCACCCCAGCAGCGGTGCCCACGGGATGGCAAAGGGCACCGCGTCCATCACACATAAGGGAAGAGCTGTTGCCCTCCAGGACGGGTCTTCTGGTCGCGCGCCCCTCACCAAAAAATCTGAACTAAGGCGGAATGGTCCTTTAAAAACAAAAATCGACGGCCAAAGGTAACGCTTCAGTTGGCCCCGTAAAGCACATAAACTCGCCTGGAAAGCGCAGACAGCGACGCCGCGCCCTCCCCCCCTTAAAACCCCACACACGCGCACCTCTGGCACTATGGAGGCCACGATGCCTGGATTTAGGGGATGGGGGGTGAAGAAGCAGGGCAGGGCAGAAATCCCAGAAACTCGAGGGACTAGGTGAGACGGGGACGGGGAGGGGCTTTGTTTGGGGGGGGGAAGGGGAAGAGACGGGGGTCCCAGTCCCAGACAGCCGCCAGACTGGAAGAGAAGGGGGGATCAGGAAGGACGGAGGGTGGGGAAAGGAAGCTCGGTGGTATGCAGGTTCCCTCCCCCGAGACGCACAGACAAAAACCAGACAACCCCCCCTCGCATCTTATTCCACTCCACCGTCGTGAGGTGCGAGCCGCGGGCCCCGATCCCCCGCCGCCGCACGTGCCCTCGCCCCATCCGCCGGCTCGCGCCCGCCCCTCCCCCTCCTTTCCAGACAGCCCCACAAGGCGCTACGCACGCGCGCGCCCCCTCTCCCTCCTCACCCGTCCGACCCTCTCCCTCCCCCCCGCTTCCCAAATCCGCGGATCATCGGCGCGCACAACCCCCCCCCGGTCGCTTTTCTCCTTGAGCTGCCCCCTTCCCCCACGATCCCGCTTCTCTGCCGCCCGGGCCGGTACTCACTGCGGGTTGGAGCTGTTCCAATGCACCGCGTGCCGGTTGCCGAGGCTGCCGGCGGGGCCGTGGCAGAGCAGGCAGAGGAGCGGCAGGCAGAGGAGGAGCCGCGGCGGCGGCGGCGGCGGCAGGAGCGCGGCCATCCCGCCGGCCGGAGGAGCGCGGCGCCGAGCCCAGAATGGAGAGCGAGAGCGCGAGAGGCGGCGAGCGAGCTCTAAAGGCGAGCGGAGCCGCCGTCGTTGTCCTCCGCCTCCGCCTCGCCGCCGGAGCCCCCAGCGCCGCCGAGGCTCCGCCCTCCTCCTCCTCCTCGCGCGCCTCCGGCTCCGGGACCGCCCCCTTGCGCGCTCCCCGCGACGCGCGTCCCCGCCATTTCCCACGGGCTCCCCACGCTGCTGCGCGCTCTGCGCCTCTCCATTCTTGGGGTGCGCCCTTTTGCTTGATTAGAGACGGGGGGGGTAAGAGAGGGAGGCGTGGCCGCGGCTGGCTACTACGCCCCGCCCCTGTGTAGGACCCCCCCTCCCCAAATCTCTCCCGTCGGTGGAGAGCCCCCACCCACCTATCTTCCCGTCCTCCTCCCCTTGAGGTATAAAGGATGAGTTTGGTGCCCAGCTGTTTTGAATCCTGTGGAAGATGGGGCTCTCAGCGCCCCCCCCCCCAGCATGAGCAGAGCGCAGGATGCCTCAGGACAATCGTAGAGGCTTCCTCCTGGGCAGCCCAGAGGGGGTGGCGGTGAGGATGTTTAAGAACTCCACTTTCACTGGTGCCCAGGCTGCTTTAAATTCCCCGGAACCACGGGAAGGCGACGACTGGAGGGAGAGGGCTCCTGAGGGCGTGCAGAGTGCCTTTGCCTCCTCGAGGCTGGAAAGCCTGCTTTTCAATGCCACAGAGCTGCAGAGCAGTATGCGGGAAGCAGCACAGGCCTGCCTGAGCATGGGCAGAGGGCCTTATCAGGCTCAGCCACTGCAGCTGGGTGCCGAACATCTGGGATGTGGAAGGAAAGACGGGTTACGGGGCAACCGCCTCCAGGGTAGATCGAGGAGGCCTCCCTCGGGCCGGCAAGCTCTATACAGTTTAGGAAATAATTACTACCAGATGGCAAACATCTGGAAGACAGATATAGGTTGTCTTTCATCTCCTCTCTCCCCATACACACACTCTCCTTCCCTTAATCAGATCTAGGGAGTGGGTTTCATCCTTCATGAGCAAAAACTCAGCCCCCAGAACCAGTTTCAACAACTGGAGGGAAACCTGTGAAGGGAAGAAGGCAAAAGGAGAAGAGTGCCTCTGAGGCTGCACAGAGCGTCTTTCACCCTTCCACAGCCAGCCTCCCGAAAGCATCCACCCATCCAAGATCAGAAAGTGCCGCTTCCAAAGAGCGAGAGGTGTCCCAGAATGGGCATCTTGAGGGCCGAACCTGGGACCCTCTGCGAGTGTGTCTGGGCCTTGCTGCACCACCCCTTGGGCTCCTGAGATCCCAGAAGTACTGAGCCGGTAAAGCAGGAAGGCAGGCAACACCTGCCACCCAAAAGGGAGAGAGCACCAGCTGGCGGGGCCCTGCCTTTGCCTGAACATGTCGGGATGTGGCCGAGGCTGCGCTCAGGTGCGTCAGGAATGTTGCCCAGGGCCCCAGGCCAAGGTGTGAATTCTGGCCAGGGACAGAGAAGGAACCGTGCCACAGACAGAGCACCCTTCCCTCCCGTTTGGGAAACAACCGGGACATGAAAACGGCTTGCCTTGTGTTGGAGACCTGGCCGCTTCCTTGAGCAGTGGTAGGGGAAACCTGTAGCCCTCTAGATGTTTGCTGGAGTACAGCTCCCATCATCCCTCACCATTGGCCATGCTGGCTGCAGAGGCTGATGGGAGTTGTAGCCCAACAAACATCTGGAGGGCCATGAGCTCCCCTTCCCTGCTTTACACCTCTGTAAGTGCATTTAACACAGGGTTCCTGATAGGTTGGGACATGATTGGTGTAGGCCAGGGAGAGGGAAACTGTGGCCTTCCAGATGTTGCCGGACTACACTTCCCATCATCCCTGACACTGGCTGTGCTGTCTAGGGGGTAACTGAAGTTGTAGTCCAGCAATATCTGGAGGGCCCCTTTCCCTGCCCTAGAGTATTTTCCAGGCAGTAAGTCAGGGATGGAGACCCTGTTGTCCTCTTGATGTTGGACTAGAGCTCCCATCAGCTCTCAGCATTGACCATGCTGGCTGCTGGCAGTTAGCAATCCAACACCATCTGGAGGACCACACCTTGTCGTGATGGAAAAGACTCAGGAGGAACCCACTCCATTTGAATCTCAGCCATCTCAGGTTTATATCAGAACAGCCCTGCCAGACCAGGCCAAAAGTCCAGCTCGCCCTACACCCTGCTGTTGACCAGGGGTATAGTTGTCCAGGGTCTCGGGGGGGTCTTAGACCCCTTACTTTTTTGGGAGCAGGGTCCCAGTGGAGTCCCTATGTCTCTAGCATCCTACGAGCCAATCACCATGAAAAGGGAATGTGTTAGCCACTGAGAAGAGTCTTCTACCATGCTTCCTTGTCCTTTTCCTGCTGTTTGGAGCCAATCAGAGTGAAAGGAGGTGAGTCATCCACCGAGAAGTCTCTTCTCAGTAGCTCTCCCCTTTCATACCTATTGGCTCCTAGGGATGTCTGTTGTTGTGGGAGAAGGCATTAACAAGGATCTCATTTTCAACTCAGCAGCAAAAAACGGGGTGCGGCTCTGAGTAACATGCAAAGCAGAGGCTCTGCCCCTGAGCTATGCTGCTTTCTTAAGTCTCCTTAAGAACCCAGTGACAACTCTGAGCATGTACGGAGTGGTTCTTTCCCTGCTGAGTAACCCCAGGCGGTCAGGATTCAGGACTTCACATCAGAGGCAGGCCAGGAGCCTGAGCATTTATCATTTTTGCTTGCTGTGGATTTAAACACTGGTTTTGGTACTAGGGAGTCCTTGTTCCTACCTTCCCAACATTCACACAATGAACACAGGAATCCTGTATCCTAAATCCCATCCCATTCTTAATTCCCAGGTCATTTCACCTCCCTTCGTCCTTTCCACTTACCCTGTCCTCACTGTAGCTCCATCAATAATCTACACCTGGGATGGGAAAATATTGTGGCCTTCTGGAGTTGCTGAACTCCAATTCCCATCTCAGGGACATAGTCATCCAGGGTCCCAGAGGGGGTCTTAGACCCCTTACTTTTTTGGGAGCAGTCCCTATGTTTCCAACGTCTTTTCCAATCAGAGTGAAAGGAGGTGAGTCAGCTACTGAGAAGACTCTTTTCAGTAGCGAACACACGCCTCTTTCATGCTGATTGGCTCCTAGGGACATCTATTGTTGTGGGAGAAGGTGTTATCAAGCATCTAATTCTCAACCCAGAAGCAAAAAAGGCAGGGAGGGGGAAGATGTGTGCTTTTGTTCCAGTTCAAAGCCAGGAATAGTAGGGGAGGAGGACAGAAAGAAAGAAAAAGTATGTTCAAAGGCAGGGGGAGAAAGTCTGTGGAAGTCGTAGTACTTCAGCTTTTGCTGTTTTCTTTATATGTGTCATGCACAGTAAGGTGAACTACATATGAATATTCCAAAGAGTGTGTGTTGCGCAGCCAACACTTTTACGTTAGGATCAGGAATTTCCATGTTTAAGTTTCCTCCTGAAACTCACAAGGTCTGCCCAAATGCAGTTACTCTGAGTCTTAGCAAGACAACCAAGAAGGGAAACTCAGGAAAGGAAGTTCCTGACCTGACAGCATCTTAATGCATTTGCCCATGTACATGAACGGAAAATAGTAGATCTTGCTAAAAGGCAACACATGGACAACTGCATTGATAGTTGCAATGCATCATTAAGGGAAAGCACTCTGAACAAAGTAAGAGACTGAAAGCTCATTGTACAATCGTAGAAGGGGGCATGATTGTACAAGGGTGTGGCTGTGGAGTGGGGGGCGTGCTGTGACTATTGTGAAAGGACCCTGCACTTTGCCACTACACTACTGCCCATCATTGCTGACCATTGGTCATGCTGGTTGCTGGGAATCAGAAGTCTGGTGGCCCACAGGTTTCCCCCAACCCAGGTCCACACCAAACAGCCCCAGACTCACCCTCTGATAGCAGTTTGTCTAAAACAAGGGGGAGCACCTTTTTGCGGTGCAAGGGCCACATTCTGTTCTGGGCAACCTTCCGAGGGCCACCTGCCAGTGGTGGGCAGAGCAACAAATGTAAATGTCACCTTTGCACCGTAGGCTAGCTTCTATGAACACTCGCACATGCCTTTCTCTATCCTACATCCTTACAAAGCAAGAGGCAGGATCATCAGAGTTGAAATGCCAGCCAGCGAAAAACGAAACACTCAGGGTGCACAGCAGGGCACCAGTGGAGGGTGTGGTCAGGGGAGAGTTCCGAGTGTCAAACTGAGAGGGAGGGCCACCTTTGGCCCACGTCCCTGAGGTTCCCCATCCCGGTCCAAAGGTGCCCCTGGCTTCTTTGCTTATACAGGCAACTTCCTTAATATTAAATCCTCTCCTTCCTGGTTGGAAGACGCCAGGCCAGGTTTGCTGGGATGAGTAGCCACCTTGGAATGAGTTTCCTCTCTGTCGGGAATGATCACGGCCTCTCGCACATGCCCTTATCTCGCTAAGAAGGGTGAGGTGTGTATGAGTGAAAGGAGGAGGAGGAAGGAAGTGTTTTTACACCGTAAGGACCCAAGGTTGCCTTGCCCTGAGAACTCCTATCGGTTAAGGATCAGGTGGTCACTCAGTGGGGAGGAGATGGAGGGCAGGTTCTCCCCCCCCCCCAGCCCTGGCCAGCCAGTAACATTGCCAGACAGTGCGGAACCTTTGGCGCTCCAGATTTGGCTGAACTACAACTCCCATCAGCCCCAGCAAGTGTGGCCCCTGGCAAGGGACGATGGGAGTTGTAGTTCAGCGCCATCCAGAGGGCCACAGGGTCCCCATGCATGATCTGTAGTGCTTTATCCCACCCCCACAGCCCCGTGAATGAATGATGGCCATTAACTTAAATGGGAGTAAGTCGAGGGGTGTATTAGGGAGCTATTACATTGAGTGAAAGAACCTGCGATCTGCCTTTGAGAACCCTCAGCTGTGGGGACGCTGACCCTGTCTCTGTCAGACCACTATTGCCTGCCACTTCTTGGGACATTATCAATTCATCCTCGGCTCTGTCTTTTTTTAAAAAGCACATCAGAATATGACTCAGGGGAGGGGAGGGATATAGCTGTGACACAGCACTCTTGCTCACCATGTCAATCCTAAATATTTCCAGGGTTTTTTTTAAAAGGGGGGGGATCAGGTATCAGAGGGGTCACCAACATGATGTCCATGGGCACAATGGTGCCCTTGAAGTCTTCTCCGGGCACCCATAAAACCTTTGAACCACCACCACCCTCGCTACCCTCTTGGTTGTGAGGTGGTGGCTGCCTTTTTCTTCCTTGAAAAGCACAAAGAGCTGAAGGTAGGCGCAACTTTCGATTCGGTTTGCATTTCAAGCAGAATTTATCAAATTCACACTTCCCGAAACGATATGAGAAGTGAAACACAGCCATCCTTCGAAATTCACACTTATTTGAATTTCGCCATGCAGTTCCCCGACCAAACCATGTTTGCAAAAATGCAGGTGTTAGGGGAGAGTGTGCATTAAAAAATGAATATACAACTTGCAAAAATGTATTATATGATGATGGCTTGCAAAAATGCGTACATGGCTCAAAACTCCCTACAAAAGAAATGATGTTGTTAGGAGAAATTCACACTAAAATGCTGAAGAATTTTCATGAGGATTTTAAAAAAAATCTGCAAATTGCTGCAGAACTGTGGAGAACTGGATTTAAGGCTAGAATAATGAGGAATGGAGAGAACATAAATTGACAGATTTTTCCATTCCTAGCTGACGAAGAGTGGCGCGTTCCTCTTTCAGCTCTACGTGCTTTTGAAAGCTCAGATCAATCCTCTGAATTTGACCCTTTCCCAAGATCCTCTGAGGAAGGGAAATATGTGTATGTGTGCGCTTTCTGACTTGGGGGGCCTGATCTGGGAGGAGGGGGGAGAGAAGCGACCAGAGGGGCTGGCACCCACAGCACTCAATCAAAAATCCAAATGTGCCCACAGGCCTAACGTGTTGGCATCCACTGCCCTAGACCCTGTGCCCTACAACAAGAAACCAACCCTAAGGATGTGTAAGAGAAATAATTGCATATTCTTTCTGAAGCTGACTCCAAAGCCTCCATGTCCCCTTGCTCTGTTTTGCTTGCTATTCATCTGGACACCAGTTAAAGGTATCACCCCAAATTTTGCATGACGGTTCCTGAGATGAAGGAGCAGGTTTCGGTCTACTTTTGGACACAACTGGATGCCATTTTGAATCAAGATGGTGGAATGAACCTTTGAAAGCGGCACTGATTTTAACCACTGAATTAAACACGGCGCCGATATTTTGGTTTCTTAGAATTCCTGAGCAATGCCGCGTATGAGGCTGCTAGTAATATGTAGTGCCATTAATGTATATCGAGCTTTAATGTGTATTGAGCAGTGAGAGAACAGGCGTGCAAGCCAGCAAGGGAAGGTGACTGTGGTTGCTTTTTCCAGCTGCCTCAGAAACACCTGTGGCAATGTTCTCTGCACAGATCAAGACAGCCACCCAAAGGCTTCATGCATAGGTCCGTTTAATTGTCTATAACATGGACAAGGAACCTTGGCCCTCCAGATGTTGCTGAACTACAACTCCCATCAGCCTCCATGCAAGCATGGCCAGTAGCTAGGGATTATTATTATTATTATTATTATTATTATTATTAATTAAAATTTTATCCTGCCTTTCCTCCCAAAGGAGTCCAGGGCAGTAAACATAACAAAACAATACAACAGCGCCAACAACAGAAAAGTATTCTAAAACCAGTTAAAACCAGTCTAATAACAAGCCTCTTAAGTTGAGACCTATCCCAGTCTGTGTCTGTGTTAGAATTGCTTTTAATATGACTTTTAATATCTTTAACCCTTTTTTAAAATATGTTTTTTTAAATGTTTTTAACGTTGTTTTGTTTTAATGTATTTTAAGGTCTGTTTTTATGATGTTTTAAAGTGTTTTTAGTGTTTCTGTTTGCCGCCCTGGGCTCCTGCTGGGAGGAAGGGCGGGGTATAAATCAAATAATAAATAAATAAAACAGTTTCAGTTCGAAAGCATTCTTCCATCCAGTGATCTCCAGGTTGCCAGGAACAGAACAGTCCCCTTCAGCCACCAGACGCCTTGGGGTAAACAGGAATGTTTCCAACTTTCTCTGGAAAGCCAATAGTGATGGAGACAGAAGCACCCCACTGCAGAGGGCATTCCACAAACGGGGAGCCACCACTGAAAAGGCCATGTCAAGGGTCAGCGCCAGCCGGGCCAACCCCAACGGCACCACCACCACCAAGTCCTTGCCTACTCATCGTAGGGTCTGAGAGGGTTGATACTGGGGAAGGCGCTCTTTTAGACACTTGGGAGTTTGTGTGAACATCTGGAGGGCCAATGGTTCCCCACCTCTGGTCACTAACACATGCGAGTAACCTGCAGGCCATATATGGCCCTCGTTGCTCTTTTTTGCGGCCCACCCAACAGCTTCCTGCTGCAGCTGCTGCTTTTCCCACCACACAGGGATTGATTTCCACGCCACCACCTCTGTCCACCATTGTGAGAAATTCCATTCCGTTCGCATTTCAAGCCAAATCTACCAAATTTGCACTTTCCGAAACAGTATGAGAACCGAAACGCAGCCATCTTTTGATATTCACCCTTATCCAAATTTTGTGATGCAGTTTACCAACCAACGTTTACAAAGAATGCACATATTAGCGAAAAGTGTGCATAAACATGAACATGCGACTGAAAATAACATTCAAAAATGCATTTTATAGGATGAGAAATTGCGTGCAGAAAATGTGGTACATGCTCTAGTAACCTCACGCTTAGACTACTGCAATGCGCTCTACGTAGGGCTACCTTTGAAGACTGTTCGGAAGCTACAGCTAGTGCAAAATGCGGCAGCCAGACTGCTAACCAGGACCAAGCGGTCCGAGCACATAACACCTGTTCTGGCTCGCTTGCACTGGCTGCCAATAAGCTTCCGGGCTAGATTCAAAGTGTTGGTATTAACCTATAAAGCCTTATACGGCGCAGGGCCACGATACCTGTTGGAATGCCTCTCCCAATATGAACTGGCCCGTACACTACGTTCCACAACGAAGGCCCTCCTCCGGGCCCTGACTCATAGGGAGGCCTGGAGGGTGGTGACAAGATCTAGGGCCTTCTCGGTGGTGGCCCCCAAATTGTGGAACAGTCTCCCCGTGGAGGTGCGCTTGGTGCCGATGCTGTTTTCTTTTCGGCGCCAAGTGAAAACCTTTCTTTTCACCGAAGCATTTTAATTTAGTTTAACATAAATTTATACAAATTGTTGTAATTGATTTTTGATTGTTTTTATGTCCTGTGGTATTGTGTTATGATTTTACTGTACTTTGTTCACCGCCCAGAGAGCTATTGCTAGTCAGGCGGTTTATAAGCTTAATTAATAATAATAATAATAATAATAATAATAAATTCAAAACTGCCTACAAACATGTGTTTTTTGTGATTATTTTTTTTTTAATCCTCATGAAATTTCTCCAGCGTTTTAGAGTGAATTTCTCCTGATGAATTCACCCTAAAAGGCTGGAGAAATTTCATGAGGATTTTTTTTTAAAAAAATCACAAATTGCTGCAGAAATATGGAGAACTGGAAAAATTATAAACTGAGAGAACCGGACCAGACAGGTCTTTCCATCCCTCCTCACTGTCAAAGCTCCCTGCCAAACAGTTACCATCCAAGTGCCTTCCCACCCCTCCCTGTCGGCTTTATAACTTTCAGGCATATGATGAGGGGGGATTTATAAATATGGAGGTGGGCCTGAAAAATGGGAGGGTGTTGCTGTCCAGCACCCAGCAGTGCCACGATCCATGGCTGAGGGTGAGGGGGGGGGCTGCATTCAGCTCCAGATGGATCCCAAGGTTCGCAGGCCTTCTTTGTTCTGAAGATAATCATCGCTCTGGACCGATAAATGTGCTCTAGAAGCATAATCGCCTGAATGCTGAAACACACAAGAGTCCTCCACCCTCCTTAAATGCCCTCCTCGGATTAGAGCAAGGGCTGTGGCACTCCAGATATTGCTGGACTCCAGCTCCCTTCATCCCTAACCACTGGCCACACTGGCTGGGGCTGAAGGGAGTTGGAGGCCAGCAACATATAGAGGGCCATGGTCTCCCCATCTCTGCTTTACAGCCCTGAAAGTGTACTTAATATGTGGTCCCAAATTGGCTGGGACATGTGTCTAGGACACGGGTAAGGAACCTGTGGCCCTCCAGAGGCTCTTGGTGTGCAACTTCCATCATCCCAGTGGCCATTCCAGCTGAGGCTGATGAGAGCTGGAGTCCAGCAACATCTTGAGAGCCACAGGTTTCCCCACCTCTGTCCTAGAGACATGTCCCAGCCAATCAGGGACCACATAATAAATGCAGTGTCTAGGACAGGGGTGGGGAACCTGTGTCCCTCCAGAAGTTGCTCGACTTCAGCTCCCATCATCCCCGACCACTGGCTGTGCTGTGTGATGGGCTGATTGGAGTGGGAGTCCATCCACATCTGGAGGGTCACAGGTTCCCCACGCCTGGCTTACAGCTACTGTGTGGCAAAATGCGTGGGCACCCACCCACCCACTGATCTGGGGAAGGATTGCTCACCTCTGCTGCCAGCCTGCAGGAAGGTGGATGTAACGTGTGCATGTGTGTGTGTGTGAGAGAGAGTGTGCGTCTAATGTGCATGGTTGAAAATGGGGGGAGGAGTGGAGATGCTGTTTAGATGCATGTCAGTAGCCCCAGCTGGGAATTGGGGGGGAGTCATGGGAAGGGAGGAGGCTGGTGAAACAAACGCCGAAAGACCAAAAAAAGCTTCAATTAATTATTCATCTGAGGAAGTGAAGTGTAGAAAATGCAACATGGAAAAAACAAGCTCTGAACGACTGGGCTGATGGTTGAAGTGGGCAGGGTGGGGGAGGAAGAGGAGGGGTTGAAAGGTGTGGGGGAGCGGGCAAGGAGAGAAGAGCAGGTCCCAGAGGCTGTGTGTGTGTGTGCAATGGAGGAAGCTGGCCATTAACCCATCAGGTGCTGACGTTTAAAGAAGGTATGGCAAACCTGATGGCCTCCAGATGTTTCTGGATTCCAGCTCCCATCATCCCTGACCGTTGGCCCTGATGGCCAAAACGTGGGCAGGGCAATGGGCTCCCCATCCCTGCTTTACACCTACATGAGTGCATTTAATATGTGATCCCTGATAGGTTAGGACATGCATCTAGGACAGGGGTGGGGAAGCTGTGGCCCTCCGGATGTTGCTGGATCCTAGTTCTCTGACCGCTGGCCATGCTGGCTGAGGGTGATGAGAG